>NW_027526147.1:0-358835 GCF_052094955.1 Ictidomys tridecemlineatus
ACAAAAAGATTTCTTCATGACCTTCTCTGTGCCATGCACCATGAACATAAAAGTAACTGACTGCTCTGATAGCATTCATTGTAAAGAGAAGGATAAAAAGAAGTCAGGGTTGAAGGGCATTCCAAAACTAACAGAAGAGGCAGAAAAACATATTCAGTTACACATTGACTATGGAAATAAGGTAATTCCTTTCTTCAGAATTTTTCTTACAGAAGAAATCTGTAAGTTTATCAACAGAAGAAAAAACCATGCTGGATTTGATGTCTTCCAACTTTGTACACTAGGAATCTGCCACATTTTTCCTACTGTGAAATTTTTGGTTTGGAGTGGTGCACTATCATCTGGTCACCTGTTAGGTTTCTGGCCTCACATACATTCTCTTGAAAGTCAAAATATTAATTCTAGAGTTACTGTTTGTAGTAAGGAGATTAATTGCTCTTGTTGCAGCCTGTATGGAAATCTACACAGTCAGCAGCAGTGTTCTGGTTATGGGAAATAAACTCAGGTGATGCAGGGCTGTGATTCATTGCTACTAAACAATTTCAGTAAAGTTCATAGTCTTTAGGTCTAAGTGTAACTCATGAAACTTACCCCTTACCTGTCAGCTTCTCTGACAATATAAATAAAATTTTAGAATTACAGCATATACAGAACTCTGGACAGAATCACGTGAGGCTGAATTACTTATTATAATAGGCAACAGAACTCAACCTACAAGGTAAAAGCTTACTTTCCTTCTGTAATTTCACACAAATTTTGATAGAAACACCTTTGCAGCAGAATGATGCCTAACACATTATTATTATTATAATAATTATAATAATAATAATTATTATTATTATTATATGAATACAATGAATGTAGGTAAAGAAACTACGAGTAACTGATTCCAGTTAGTGTTATCTGCTAAAGTGTTTGATATGATATGAAAGTACTTAGATTTTAAGATAATGTCAAACTAATTATAAAAGCAAAGTTATTATGGGAAGTTACAACTGATTTCAACTATTCTAAATGTTCTTCTTGAGTTTTCTTTACAGTCAGTTAAAAGCCATATGGGAAATTATGTCTATTGATTTCTAGTCCTTTCATAACCTTCGTCTAGTTTTGAGCCCAAATTTATATAGCATACTTTGGTTTTTGGAAATTTAGTTACTGCTGAAAATTAATTAATCTTTATAGAGCAACACTTGTCACCATTCAAAAATTTCCAATAAACTCTGAAAGCAATTCCAAAAGAAGGGCCTTGCAACATGACAACAAAGTATGGTTCACCCGAGGCAGATTCCCAGAGCCACCCTATTCCCCGCCCCACAACAGAGTCCATATACAACTCAATCAATCCAGCATCACAGCAATTATATACAGCTTAACTCAAATCATCATCTCAATGGTTCGCTGGCCTCACCTTTCAACCATTCCCTCTGGCAATATGCCAGGCATCATTCTGACTCGGCTGTGGCTCTCAACAGGTTCCAAAAAATTTGTGCTGTTTTAAGTCACTACCTTTGTGCTAATTTGTTACATGGGGGTTGAAAACTGACAGTTACTGGCATTCTTCTTTAAACACGGGGAAAATTGAATCCAATGGGGGGAATTCCTCTAAGTTAGGTCCCCAGGCCAGGAAGATCCCACCTGGATTATCTCTGCCCTCTGGGAGCTTCACTGTGTCTTCTTGCTTCTGCATGGAAGGGAGCTTGTGTTAGTAACCGCATAGCTTGTCCAGCCCCCACCTGCCAGAGATCTGGATAGTTCTGAGCATCTTCCCCTGTCTTGAGGTTTGTCCCTGTCAGTTCCCACAGGCAGCTCTCCTCCTGATGAGACAGCCCACGTCCTAGTGGGCCCCTTGGATGCCTTATGAGACAAAACATGTGTTCACATCTTGCTGAGGTAATTCCTTTTCCATTTTCAGCTTCTTCTGGGGTGTCTGAAGGATAATTCCAAGAAGCTCCCTGGTGGCTGTCTGTCCTTTTAGGTTCCATATTTATAGCAGTCTTTCAAAGCAATCTAGGCTTTTAAAATTATTATTAATCTCCTCAAAATTCCAGCAGCTTTAGTTTACCAGCAGATTCTAAAACACTTTGCACATATTTTAGGTTTTGTTATGGTAGCATGGCTGGTATCAGAGTTTATATCAGTGTTCTGTTGCTTCCATACCTATGATCACAAACTTAGAAACTAAAAAAGGACCCACTCCTTACCTCCCAGTTTCTGTGCACCAGACATCTAGCAGGACTCTACTGGGTTTCCAGCTCAAGGAGTTACAGCAGGAACAACTGAGGTCCTGCTGGTCTGTTTCCTTCAGGAATATCAGGTCCTCTTCCAGCACCATTTTTGGGACTGGCGGAATACAGTTCCTTGCAGTTGCAGAGGAAAGTTCCCATGTCCTCCTGGGTATTTGGGCAGCGGTCATTCTTGGCTCCTTGCAGCCATTCTCCAATCCCTATTTATGGTCCTCTCCATCTTCAAAGGCCAGCAACAGTGGGGCAAAATACAGTTGAACAAAGATTCTCCCGGACAGTCACCCCCAAGGTGGGGCTTAGTTCTATAATCTTGCTTGAACTGGGACTTTTCTTCATTTAGTTTAGTTTGTGATAAGTGAGCTCCTGATATCACTCCCTACAATAAACCTTACCATGACTGTCCCTGCTCCCATCTGAGCATATTTTGATTATGTATTTCTCTACAGGTTGCCGTGTGGCATCCAATGGCAGCACCTTGGTTTTCCTGAAGTTCAGGAACTGTGCCAGGGTTTCTTTTATGTAACTTGTGTACATATCGGAAAGTCCTGCTTTTTTCTTATCCATCACAAATTACAGACTGAAGTGCTAGACACTTATGTAATTGGCATTTCTAAATTCTTCCGGAAGCAAATAATGAATGCACATAAAAAAAAGTAATAAAATATTCTTCATTAATTTCACTTTAAAGTTAGCCCAATTAAACTAACAGGGATTATAAAATCAGTTCACTACAAAAATTCTATCAAATAAGAAATGTATCTTGAGTAGATTTAACTGATGCCAATTATTAAGTTACAGTAATTATTAAATTATTTTTTCAAAATGCTCATATGCATCAACATGTTTTTAAAGCACATTAATTAAGCAAAAATAATATCTGCTTTCTTCATTGAGGGAAGCTCCTTCTACCCATGATTGCAGAAGATAAAAAACTATTTGCTTTTTACCTCCTCAGATTAAAAGATTGTAATCAGAGACAGAATGACAAATTGATTAAAATAAAAAGCTTTTTATAAAACTTGAAAAGTACTATCATCTTGTTATGTATTTATTCCTATGGGTAATGTTCAATTTGAGGTGAAACAAAATATATTCCAAAAGTTATAAGTTTCTTTTGAACTACTATATTTCAAGTTTCTCAGCCTTAACTTCTGTAAAAATCATGTTATATTGAATAAAAAGGCAATTTTTAATAAATACAGTATCTCACACTGAAAAAGGTACAGATGGACAAACGTTTTTATCTTGTGGTTTTCCTGTTTATTCATGTTAAACAGTATGTAGAATTAATTCCATAAAAATGGAAGCTGTTTGAATCAGACCATCCTGATTCTAAGGTAACACAGAAGATCAGCTTTCTTTAAAATAGACAGAGAACTGGTATATGTGTGCTTTTTGTTTTTCTCTGGTGGGAAATTAATATGAAATATCAAGTTTTCAAAGGTTTCCATTTGTGTTCTTTAAAAAAACATAGCTGTAATTTTGTGAACCTCATGCCAATAGCAGTGGGATTTGCCCCCAACTCTGATGCGGAGCTGTCCTGGTCAACTGCCTTGACTTTTATAAGATGTGACAGGAGCTATGTGGGGCAGTTTAAGAATCTAGACCTCACCAGCTTTCAGAGCTTTTCACAACCTCCTTCCCCACTGCCCTTGAGGAATTCTGGACCCCCAGGAAGAGAAGAAGTCCCAGTACCGGATTTTAGGGTCTCTCAGCTCCTAAACTACACATGCAGTGACCTCCCCCCACCCCAGGGAAGCTGCATGAGGAAGCCCAATAGGCATCAGAGCAACCAGTTGGACACAGCATTGTGAGAAATATAGGTAAGGGTTGTTTTCAGCCACTAAGCTTCAGGTTAAGGGATTCAGTGCAGCCACAGAGTCCAAAAATCTAATCCTCCACCAAAATATGGTACAAAAAAAAATGAGTCCTCTTTCAAAAACTCCACTTAAGCACAGCCTTCTTTACAAACTGCTATATACAAAGAGATTCTGTACCAACATTTTAATGATCTTTTTCTATTCAATGTGTCAAAAGGAGGTAATATCACATTCATCATTTTCAGAAAAATGCATTAGAGAATAATATTAATAGAAAAGATTATTTTTATACTTTGAAAATTTGTAATTAATTTCTCCTATTCAAAAATTATACTTATTGTATTTTTATTTTTAAATAAATTAAAATTTACAGTACGTTTTATCAGTGTAAGAGCTCGAAGGCTTCAACCTATCTTCAATTTCTCAGGGACAGGCAGCCAATTCTGCAGGTGATATTTCCTCCATTGTATTGTTATCTGATTTCTTCTTTTTCTTGAGAATTTTTTTCTCCTTGGCTTAGAGGAGTGAGGTAAAATTCACCTAGACTAATGTGAGAAATGAAGCCCGCATGTGGAAATCTAGGCTCTAGATTGAGAAACAAAATCATTGTGACAGATAGTTTCATTTTAGCACAAAAATTTCATCCTTAAAGTTTAGATTTTTTTTCACTTTATTTTTATCACACACACACACACACACACATGCATACACATATATTTATTTTTATGAGGTGCAGAGGATCAAACCCAGTGCTTCACATGTGCTAGGCAAATGCTTTACCACTGAGCTGCAACTCCAACCTCTAAAGTTTAGAATTTTTCAATGAGCAAAGCAGAATTACTTGGTGAATCTCAATTAAAGACAAACATGCTTGCCATAGGCTAAAAATAAGTAATATTCATTTACCTCTTTGAGATCATTGATTTTCTCAGGTAGAATTTTCCCCCAGTATCTGAAAGTCCGAAAGGAACCTTGCTACCTGTCCTACTGCCTGTCTCACTAGCAGAGCCCCACCTGGCCTGGCTGTCTGGCACTCCTTTCCCAGGATGCACTTCAGGATGGACAATTTGGGGAATCATATGCATGCACCACAATCCAGTTCCTCGGCCTCCCACTGTCCTTCCCTGGGCAGTCCCAAGCCTGGCTTCCTCTGGCTCTCCACTTCCCTATTTCTGCTCCACCATGCTGAGCTACATAGAATGGCAGAAGAAAGACATCAGGGTGATTTCTGATGGCTTTGTACACTATATAAACTAGGCCTCCCTAACTTTTTGATGCCCAAAAGAAACACCCCCTCATGATCAAACCATTGTTTGGGGGCTTTGTTACCCATACTCAACATAACCTCTAACTATGTTCCCAATCTGATGCCCTATAGTCCCTGAGAAGTGCATCACAGTCATTTGAATAATGTCACCTGAAGTTGTGCAGTACCCAGCCTGTGCAGTTATCTGTGGTGACCCTACAATGTCCTTAAACCATGAAGCATGGAAGTTTACAGTTGTAGTGTCATGGGAACAGTAAAAAATTTCAGATGTGGAACATTTTGGACTTCAGATTTCTGGATTCAGGGTGCTCAGCCTATGTGTGGACCGTGAAGTTGTTTATTGTTTCCATTTGACAGTGTTTAACTTACTTACTACTATTTCACAACCCCACACCCAGAGCCTCAAAACATCACTGGCCTTGTCAGCCCCTATATTTCTGGGGTTCCTGGGGGCTCAGCTGGACAATTTTTTCCCTGGTCTCTCTTGGGGTTCTTCATAAAGTTACTGCTCATGGTGGTGGAGGCTGGAATCATCCCAAGACCCACTGGGATGTGGGCTGGCTGGGCCTCTCCCTGTCCTTGTGATGGCCTTTTGGGGCCACTCTGCACTGCTTCTGAAGGGGGCGGGGCAGACCTTTGGTTTAAGAGGGAGCAGCTCAAGGCAAGGCCTGAAGCTGCTGTCCTCCTCTCATGGAAGCCTGAGTTGAGTGTAGGAATCTACACATGTGCTTCTCAGAGAATAATTGCAGGGTGGCATTTCCAGTGTTCCTGGCACAGCAATCAATTCTGCCAAGGCACTGTGCTGTTCAGTTAAGTCACCGGGTGGAGAGTACAGTGAGCTCTTCAACCAACTTTGTCCAGACTTGTGATTTTGCTTACACCCTTCTGTCAGAATGACCTACCTTCCTTCCTTCCTTCCTTCCTTCCTTCCTTTCTTTCTTTCTTTTTTCTTCCTTTCTTTTTTCTTTTCAGAAAGGCTTAATCAAAATTAAATTTAAAAAAAGAGAAATTTTAACTCCCCAAAGGAAAGATTATGAATTAGGCAACTGACAGTGCTAAGAAATATGGGAACCTAGAAGAAACTGACCAGTAAAAAATGGACACGTTACACCAGGGGGCCAAGTAACGTCCAGCCTAACTCAGACAAGGTGAAAGGAAACATTCAGAGAAACTGAGGACCCTGCATGGGACTCTTGGTGCTGCTGGGTCCTAGGCCCCATCTGAGCCATCACCACAGGGAAATGTGACAGTACCCTGCCACCTTTGTGGGATGGAAAACATGGTCTCCCAGGAGCCTCTGTGACCTTAGGAAAATGTCTCACCCCACAGACGCTGCTTCCAAATTATTTTTGCGTTTTCCATAACATTTTAATAATTTCCAAATGAATCTGATAAACCTTCTTGAGGTCAACAGTGCTAAGGCATGCCTGTTGAGCAAGTTATGGAGACTTGGAAAAAGAAAAGAAGGAGGTATGGTTTTAGAAGAGCAGAGACTGAGGACAAAAAATAATCCTTTTTATTTTCTTGGGAACTTGTCAAGTTAATAATAAATTATGCACAACAAGTGAGTAATTTATCTGATTCACAGAAATCTCATCAGAGAATGCATAGTGGACATAATAAATTATAAATGTCACCTTAACAAATGACATTTACCATTAGATTCAAAGTAGTATAATTATATGCAATTATTGTTATTATTATGTATGACCACATGACATGGGAGTCAGGAAATCAACTTGTTACTAAGTCCGCTTCTGCTAGTCTCAGATACTTCAAATATAGTTCAGAGAATACTCATGAGTGACATTTATCAGTATGAGGCGCCTGAAGACAGGCTGAGGGAGACGGCTGGCATTAATAAGCTGCACAGAAACCTGTAGTAGAAGAGGTGGGAAAATAAGTTCTGAGAATCCAGTGAATAGACATACATTAGAGGATTCTATTTTCCTTTTTAAAATTCCTTGCTGTATACAAGGAATGGACAAAAATGTGAATTCATGTTATCATGTGTACTATAGATGTAATTTTGGGGTTTGACTGAGTTTTTGCTCTAGCTTAGGGGTCTAAGGAACACAGGTAAAACGTTGTAATCAGCTACTTGATAATCATTGCTAGCAAGTCTTCATCTTGCTTAGCTGGTAATTCTGCAAAATGAATCATATTTGTAGGTTCTTTTAATTTCTTGAAGGAGAAGCTTTTGTCTTTCACATTTTATAAGTAAAGACTATTTTAAGACATGCTTTCAAGAACAGCACTGAATAAAGCTGGCACCTAATTTTTTTTAAAATGTGAAATTTAAAGAAGGGTTCTTTTAAAAGAGTATTTAAGAGAGCAACACAGCTGGCTATCCCTATCAATACACTTATCAGGCCAATCAAATCTTTTGCATGGTCTAGGTCTCCCTCAAGACCCATCAACATAACTAACATAATGCATGTGTTTGTGTAGATAAGACTCTTATTAATATTAGCATTAAAATCATTTGGGATGAGTTTGATAGACCTTCCTTGTCTTAGTTCCAGCGTCTGCCATGTTTAATAGTGTGTGAGAGGACAGAATTTAAATTTGTGGGAAAATATGAAAGATGGCCAGTGAGAAATTTTTTCCTGAACCTTTCCAGATTCAAAGTAACTAGAATACTGTGGGGGGTGCTATCTGAAAATAAGTAAGTACATATGGCTTGATATGGGAGGTGGTACATTTGCACCTCCAAGCAGTCCTGGGCCTGGTCATAATCAGAGAACTTGGGAGGCCACTGATGCTGCTGGGACTCTGTGTGTCAGCCTAGTGCCTAGCGTGCTGTGGACTGCTGCTGCCAGTCTCCACACACATGAGCCCCACCAGGCTGCTACTTCTGAGACCCACTGGTACATGTGGAAAATCTGATGAGGTTTGTCTGGAATATGTGAAATAGAGATAGTATTGCCTAGAGCGGAGCGTGAAGCAAGTATGCTAAATGCTTTTGTACACTGTGGCCCAGTCGGAAAGCCTGCTGGGAAGGCTCCTGAAAGCACTCTGTTGTGAGTAAACCTATGGACCTACTAGTTAAACTGCAGGACTAACACAAACCTCTACATTTTCATGCATTTCATTCAAAATCATTGGCACTCTAAAATGAGATTATTTACCTTCAGCAGCTTTAAAGTCTTATAATGACTGAAAACTGAGCTTACAAATAAATTGAAATTTATCTCTGCCAAAAAAAAGAAAATCCATGTACTCTATGAAAAGAGCATAAACTTTATAAAAAACCTAATTTTGAAATGTATAATTGTGCTTTGGGATACTTGAACTTGTGGGGAGAATCTTTTGATGGAACTGCTGCTTCTAATTGGAAAAAAACTATATTTGGGGCTGGGGATGTGGCTTAGTGGTAGGATCAGTGCTAACACACAGGAGGACACAGCTTCCATCCCTAGTACCGCAACAACAACAACAAACTATATTTTGTATACAAATGTGCTAAAATTGAGATGTCAATCTGTGCACTCTACAAATTTGCTTAAGATCATCAAAGCAAACAAATTTAAAATATATGTTGAGCTTCCTCTTGTAAAAATATATGTTGTATATTTTTATGTACAGCTCTAAGTTTTAAAAAGACAATTTCTAGGGAAAGATTTAAGCTGAACATTTTGTTCTTCTTAGTATAAAGAATCCAGAATGGAGAATATATAAAGCAGAGTTTGCTTTGAACATAGTAGATACCTTCCTACAAACAGATAAAATTTTTGATTTAAGATTTTATAGAGAAGCAGTAATTGAAGTTGTCAGTAACTTCAAATTTATACAGTTGTGAAGATAAATTTCAGGAAATCTTATAAAGAAAAATAAGAAAAGCCGTATGAAAAAAAAAGGCATTTTCCAGAAAATGCCAGTACTTACTATTGGAGAAAATGATGGCTAAGAAACTGATTAAACAATGTAAATAGTAGCAGGAGTAAGAACTCTGCTCATGCTATTTATAGCATGCAGGTAATTAACAAAAAGAAGTAATATAAAATTTTTACTATTAAAGCTTTTCTATTGAGGAAATTTGCTTTCCTCAATTTTTCAGCAATAAAAAATGAAATAAACTTTATTTATTTATTTTTATTCTTTTTTTAAAAAATATTTACTTTTAAGGTGTAGGTGGACACAACACAATGCCTTTATTTTTATGTGATGCTGACGAGGGAACCCAGGTACCGCCCATGCTAGGCAGCACTCTACCGCTGAGCCACAATCGCAGTCCCTACTTTTTGATATATACATTTTTTTTAGCTGAAAATGGACAGGATACCTTTATTTATTTATTTATTTGTATGTGGTGCTGAGGATTGAACCCAGGGCTTTACACATGCGAGGTGAGTGCTCTACCACTCAGCCACAATCCCAGCCCTGAAATAAAATTTATTTAAAGTAAAAAATTAAAATTCTAGATGGGCTGAAAACTATTAACTGCTTAGATGTAGCTGATGTTAGAATAAACTGTATTCCATGCTGGGGGATAGTTATTAGAAAGGCCCACCAAACCAAGTTTCTCGAATTTCCCCGTCAGGTAGAAACTATTTTAATTATCACGCTAGCAAGTGGCTTAATGGAAATGAAATGTGATATGCATGTTTCTCATTTAAAATTTTCAGTAAACATATAAAGTGACAACTGTGAAACTGGAGTCAATCAGTGTTGCATGGCAAACTAAGTCATGATTAAAACTGCTCCATTTATTAAAAATAATAAATGCACCACATTTCCCGCTTTTCCCGCTCCGTCGGTTGACACACACCTATTTTCCCAGCAGATCTAGACCTCTGGAGGGCGCAGGGCGAGCCAACAGCTGGCGCCTCCTCCATGCAGCGAGGTGGCGGATGGCGCTGCAGCAGAGCGTCCAGCGCGGCCGGCAGCGTCCCCCCTCTGCCTCCTCGTGGAGTTCTGGGCTAGGAAAGCATCCCTGGACGGAAAGGCGACCAGGCCAGCGCGGGGCTGCGAGCTCAGTGGCCTCAGAGGCGCGCATCGAGGGAGGGACGCGGCCTGCAGGACAAAGGCAGGCTAGCGGCCGAGGGAGGTGGGCATGGGCCCCCAGGGAAGCGGGGAAAGGGCTCAAGGGCGGGGCCCGCGCAGCTCAAGGGGACCTGCCCCGGCGAGCGAAGGGAAAAGGCACAGGAGCGGGGCGCTAGCCAACGAGTGAAGAAGGGCTGACGCCGGGGCGTGGCCTGCTCAGGCGGGTGAGGCCGGTGGGACTTGGGAGGCTGGGCCTCGAGGGCGGGCGGGGCCTGGGCGTGCGAAGAAAGGATGGGGCGGGGCCTAGGGGCGGAGATTTGGCGGCACAGCGGAGCTTGTGGGTCCCAGCTGCCCTAGACAGTCACTGCCCTGATGGCAGCGGTGGCATCCGCTAGCAGGTGGGGGTGAGGAGCTGAAGGGCCGGGGCTGCTGGGGCAGTCGGAGCTGGCCGTCGCAGGGAGCCAAGAGGCGGATCTGCAGCTGGGAGCGCACCCCAGGCCGGCAGAGGAGGCGGCTGCAGCCGGATCCGGGAGCGCTGCTTGAGGCGGCTTCTTGCGCAGCCAGTGCCTGAGGCGGCGGCGGCGGCTGCGGCGGCGGGGCCTCAGGTACCGAGGGGCGACGGTGGCAGGGCTGCGGTGCCCAGGGTCGGTGGCGGCGGGAGCGAGGCCCTCCCTTGGTCGGCAGCACGCGGCTGTGGCGGGGCTGGCGGAGACCCGCCTCCCCTCCGCGCCACCTCAGCTCTGGGGCGCCCCGCACCGCGGGCCAGGAGGGTTGGTGGCGCCGCGCTGGACCCCGGCCCTCACGGGGGCTCCGAGGACCCCGCACCCTCCCGCTGACACACCCCAGGGACGGGGCGGGCGGCGGCGGGCGTGCGGGGCCGCGGGACAGCGGTGCGGGGCGCAGTCTCTGCCAGGTGGCCAGCCGCGGTGGCCCCGGGCGCCGGACCCGGACCCTTTTGTCTCCTGGCCGAGCTGGACTCGGGCTGCCCCGCCGGCGCCGCTGTCCCGCGCCCGTGCTCTGGAGGAGTTCGCCGCTGCGTGGAGCGGGAGGTGGCGTCAGACCCTGTCCTGCGCGTCGCCCTTGGTGCGGCACAGGGAAGGAGTCACGCTGTAGTGTGTTTGATTCATCATTAGTGGAAGGGATTGTCCCCTTCCCGTTTCTGTTAACCAGTTCCCATCCCGCCGCAACCCTGGGGTTCTTTTCCTAGATTTTGCAAAATACCAACAAAGAAGTGTGGCGAGTCCAGTCGACAGCCCCTGACTGCCAGGCATGGCGAGCTGAGAGCGCTTCCTTGGAGGGGTTGTTCCACCAGAAGGCCTCAGAGCCTTCTGGCCAAAATGAAGGGTGTCACTCCATCAAGTGCTTCAGGTCTCTTTCTCTCCCTTTCTAGGGTGAAAAGATTTCAAAAATCGATATTAAATTATTAAAATCTGGCTGTTTAGGAATTACAACCATAGAAGAAAATAATGCAAAAGGGAAATAGAATGAGTATCTTTGAGGGGTAAGTGTCCCAACTTATTGAAAGTGTCAGAGATGAGATGTATGGATTTTTGAGATTGATGGGTAAACTGTAAATAAACTTTTAATATATGGCATTTTGCACTAAGATATTTTTGATTGTTTCATTTTAGTTACTTATGGAAATTGTGGATTACCTGGACATCTTAAGACCCAGGAACCCATTTATTAAGAATCTGCTGTCTTGAAAAATGCACTTTATGAATGCTTTGGATTAAGAAGGTGTAAACAGTGGTTTGTCATGTCTGCCACATAAGAGATAATCTGAACCAGTTCCCTCGCAATTGCCCAGATGCCAAAAACTGGCAAGAACTAGTACTTGGAGTGGTCATCCTTCAACATGAAATACAGAGCTACCTATGTACTATATCATTAATTCTTAACCGCAAATATTGAGAGCAAATGCTGTGTGTTTTTAAGAACAGTTCATAAAAAATTTCATACAATATTATGTGTTTCACCTAGTATCAAGAGTAAAATATAGGGAAAAATAGAAAGAAAAACTGAAGAAAAAGTAAATAGCTAAAAAAGTATCTATTACTAAATCAGATGAGCTGTGTTAGGTTGATTTAGGGAGATCCAGCAGTGAGCAGAGTAGGCAGAGTCCTACCTTCATGGAGCTTGAATTCTTATTTCTGTAGAGCAAGAATAGCTGAGGTAAATAAGACACATTAATTTCTGTTGTTGCTTTTTCGTTGTATTTTTAACTAATTTTGGAGTTTGATGATTTTTCCAGTTCTGTTGTTAGTGGAACTAAGTTGAAATAATCACGTTCTTGGACTGGCTTCTTCCATTCCTGCCCCTTCTGCTTCTGTTAGGGCCTTATGTGTCTTGTTGCACGGCCCTTGTCTAGAGTTGGCTTAGAGTGGAGCTCCCTTGGTAACCTGGGACTGCAAGACACCTTCTAGTATCCAGACCTGGGGAGGGGCTGGAGGGTGCCTGGGCTGGGTCTGGTTGGAGCTCCAGGTGAACCTACTCTCGGGCCTTGAACTCTGGGGTCTTTGTGGGAGGTGTCTGGCACAGAGCTGGAACTCCTGACCCTCACCGTGGTCATGTTAGAGCCTGTGTTCATTTCAGGCCAACATCTGCAGGACCAGGAGTGAGTCTTCTGTGTGTGGCATGGCTTCCTGTGTTGCCCTGTGGAGTAGGAAGAAAGAGTGTCTTCAGGGCACCCCATATGAAGCATAGACAGAATGAAACTGTGATGACAATTTAAGATCAGTTGTATAGGTTTTGAGAGTTCAGCAGGAAACTCAAGTCCATGGTGGAAGGCAGCGTGGCTTGGTAGGACAAGATGGCGAACTGGGAGACCACCCTGACACTTGTTGCTGTGTCAAATAAGAGTCCCTCAATGATGGACTGTTCTTTCCCAGTTTTTTATCTGTTTCTGTAGCATTGATGGTTCTTCCCTTTTCTCTCTCTCGACTTCTACCTTGAGTTGTCCTCGTACCCCTTCTGTTAGGCATATGTTGTATCTCGTACCACTTCTGTTAGGCATATGCTTCTTTATGACATCATTTCTGATGAATTTTTTATATGGACCCTCATGCTTTGGGTGGCACTTTACATACCATAATGCCCAGGGGTCCTCTGAGGGAGAGCAGCATAAAATGCTGCTGCCCATCTAGACTGTCGCAGCCTAGCTGAAAGAATGCCCAAACTCTTCATAAGAGAAAACAGAAGTAGTTGATGATTTAGGTCAGTTTTAACTGCAGACTAGGCTGGTATGGTGATTAATTTATTAACCTGCTGTCTGCTGTTGAGCATGAATATAGTTTTAAGTGGCCAGATAGCTGTCTCCTGTCTCAACTGGCTTCTGGAGTTTTGGGCACAGTCAACAAAGGGGCTCAGAGCAGGCGGGCTGCTGCCTTCTTGCCCTCACTTGTGGAGTGTTTTCTCCCCAGAATATTCTCCTTCCGTAATCCGTCTTGTACACCTGGTACCATTTCAGATAGCCATCGCTGTCCATGCTCAAATATTGTCAGATGAAAAGATCACTGAAAAGTATTGGGACTGTCCAAATTTAAAATAAACAAATCAGTGTATTTTCAGAAACAGTTTTTTCAGTCTGAGGCCATTTTCCATGGTGGCCCTCTTGCTTTGGACTTGGAGCTGTGTCGGGTGGACTTCAGCGTGGACTTCCATTCATCTCAAGCCTCCCACCCCTCCTCCACCCTTTCTCTCCATGCTGGGTGGGTTGCTGGGCCTCACAGAGAAGGCCTCCTGCTTTGTTGTGTGCTCTGGGCCACTTGCTGTGCCTGTTGTCCTGGGCCTCGGCCACCTGTGCTTTGGTGGCTCAACACATCAGCCCTTTTTGCATGTTGGTCTGCTCAAAGCCAGCCAAACTCTCCGTTCTCCTCTGCAGTCTTGTACTTTTATTCACTTTGGATAAGTCGTGTTTTTGCTTGTTTGTATAGGCCAGAGAGAATACAGTGGTACACTACAAATTCAATATATTCTCTGCCCAATTCAGGAAGTTTCACACACATATTCCGATTTTTGTGTGTTCCTGAGACAAAAAATAAAAATGTCCATTTTAACAGTATTGGATTCTTACTCCCCTGAAGTGGGTCAGCTGCTGTTTGTATGGGGGAGGGGGCATGTGCTGCATGCTCTGATCTGAGCCAAGCCCCGTCCCTGCTTTATAAGAGACCATTTCATTTATTTCTGTATGACAGCCTGGCTCTTGGAGGCATTTTCAAACACACCAGGCTGCTTCTTCCTTCAGATGGGCAGCAGGTAGGCTTGGGTGTGAACAGAGAGTGCTGTCTTCTCCCTTCCTCCCTGTCTCCTGCTTCTCGTGAACCTCATAGAATCTCCCATTTCCAGCTGGAGGCTTAGCCTGTGGCTGTGCTCAGTGCTCCATCTGCCTTGGCCCAGAGGCTGTGTTTTAAAACATTTTTTTTTCATTATTTGAGTGTTCTTTCTTTGAAAACCTCCTGCTGACTGTATTACTTGCTGTCACCTCCGCTAGGTTCTCTCAAGAGTACCCCTGAGAGGTTCATTTGATGTTCTTTCTTTGTGTTTCCACTACATTATTTTCTTTCATGGCTCCAATGTCCACATTAATACAGCAAACAGATCTGCTTCCAGAGCCTCTATCTGTTCTCAGTAGCATCTCTCTGCACGCACCTGCCCTTTTTAACCCTGGAGTGTTCAGACCTGCTTCTTTTCCAGTATTTCTGTTTATTCATTTCTTAAATCCTCGGTGCAGGCCATGTGCCAGATGCATGCTAAGTTAAGCATCAGGGCTGAAGTGGTGCGCCAAGTAAGGCACCGAGTTAAGTGGGAGGAGGTACACTGAACAGAACATCAAAACTGGACACACAAGTTATATTTGGTGTGCACCATGAAGGAGGCCATGGCATGGTGGGAGAGCATGTGATGAGATGCTCCTGCAGTGTCTGGAGTGCTGGGAAAGCTGATGCATAGGAAGTTCTCCATAATGGCTCCATTCTCTGTGTCCTTTCTACTCACAAGTGACATGAAGATAGCAGTGCTGGCCTCACCTTGCAGGTTGATGAAAAGTCAGAATCTCTGGTTCCTAATGCAGAATCTGCCTTGTAACTGCACCCTAGTGTCCTTGAGATTGAGAAGCACTGCCCTAGGCTGGATTCTAGCATTTTTTTGACTCTCTCCTATTATATTACTCCTGTCTAAGATATTTCACCTGTTTCTTGGATTAGTTCTTGAATTTCTTTACTAATTTAGAATTTGTATTCACCTGTTCCTGGTCGGTCTGTTGGATTCCTTTGTGCACAGTTGCCCAGTGCATTCTTCAGGTCCTTCCTCTTGCCTGTGGTAAGCTGCATAACCAATGCAGAGTTCTCTGCTTAGCATTGAAAACTCTTCATGACTCAGTTCTGCCTCCTCTCAGGTGCACAGCATGTTTCTATGACTTCAGCAGAGCATATGTAGCACATTCATTCTTTTAAGAAATATTTTCTAAGCATAGCAAACAGTTGTTTTTAGCGATATGGACAAGTAAGCGTATTCTTATTTTTCTTAATGTTAAGTAAGAGTATTATATACTTGGTGAAACTATGAAACTTTTTAAAAGTTTATTTAGCTCTTACTTTGTTGAGTGATTTTGCTATTTTTAATTTTATGAAATACAATTGCTTAATTTTATGAATTAAAATAAGTGAATACTTGTTGTCTTTTCTTACAAATTTCTGGTTGGTTGTGATCATTAGTCTCTATTGATCTTATTGATGTCTTCAGATTTCATCATTTTCTTTTAAATTTCAAACCAATTTCTCTATCCTGTTATCCTAATCTCATAAAGATCCTAAATGTCATTGCCTTTCTAGTGCACCATGTCTTGATTTGACCACACTGACCCTGTGTTGGCTGAGTTACTACCTGTGTTCTTTGTCCCTCTGAGTACCCATGGTCTTCATCATATGGAGAAGTGGGTATCTCCTGCCATGTGATTCTGGCTCAGCCCTGAGGTTTACTGTGGTCAGTGGGACATTAGTAAAAATGACCTCTCAAACAGAGGCTTAAAGTGGGATTTGTCCTCCTGTGTTTCTACCATCATTTGCACAAGAATCTACCCAGGATTGGAGATGGTCCAGAGTGAGGACAGAGGTGAGGAGGGACAGACCCGTCTGCACCTTTTGTCCAGGATAGAGCAGATCAAACACACAGACAGAACAAAGGAGAAATCATTGTTATTTTGAGTTTTGGTATTTTGCTGTACCCTTGTAAGAAAATAGCTAAAACACAGACTGAGAACATAATATTCCAAAGGGGAAGTCATTATTTCTTTGTTAAGAATCTGAGCATCGCTGTTGATTGCTAAGCTGTACTCAGCCCTTTCCTGAGCCCAGGGCTCCTTTGTCCTCCTCCTCCTGCCTGCCCTCCATGGTTGCTCCTAGGCCACTGTTTCTTGCCAGAAGGACCACAGTAGTGGCCTCCTCGCCTGCCTTCCTGATGCTGGGTCCCTCTGTCTTCAGACAGTCCAAGCCTCAGATCATGTTGCTGCCCTGCTGAACCCCCCGAGTTTCTCTTGATCGGCTTCCTGCCTTCCTGATGCTAGGTCCCTCTGTCTTCAGACAGTCCAAGCCTCAGATCATGTTACTGCCCTGCTGAACCCCCCGAGTTTCTCTTGGTCGGCTCCCTGCCCGCCCTTCAGCTTGCTGTCTCCCTCTTGTGCTCCTGCTCTGTGCTCCTCCCGCATGGTCCTGTTACCTTCTGAAGGAGGTGAGACCAGCCAAGAGAGGTCTGGCTGGCTGCCAGCCTGTCATGGCTGGAGTGCCCTCTTCAGGCCTGCCTCTGCCCTCTCCCTCTCCACTGAGCTCTGTGGAGTCTCCCTCTCCAGTCAAAACCACATCTCCCTACTTTGTCTTCTTTCTGAATTGTAGTATCTATCATGATCTGGAGTATTTCTGTGTGCATTCTCTTCTGCCTGTTGGAATGAACAGAGTGAATGCCTGTTTTATTCTCCTGTGTTCTTAGGCCTTAGGGACTCAGTAACTATTGCTTGCATTAATGGATAACTACTTATTTTAATTTAAAACATTGTCATTTTGGTCAGTTGGTAAGTTGTATTGCTTTAACCATGTCAGCCTTTTTCATCCATGGTTGTGTGTGTGTGTGTGTGCTTGTGTGTTTGTGTGTGTGTGTGTGTGTATATGTGTGCAGAAATTTAAATATACATGAAAGATAGTTATAGGTGAAAAGGATCTGTTTTAAACCAGTACTTTTGATTATTTTATTTCTATTTTTCAAATGATGTTGACATTCCCTTTTATTGACTCTTTTTTTAAGGACATTGCATCAGATTATGTCATGTGATGGAATCTCTGAGGTCACCTTTTTACCTGTCCATAAAACTATAATTTCATCTGTGGGGTTCCTATTTCTGAAAGATTATCAATAAAAATACATATTCATTTGGAAAAAGGGGAAAATCTTTTTAGGTCTACTCTTAGTCAGTGTGTGTGTGAAGTTGCTGAGAGAAATAGACGTCACCCAGTGGACCTAGTGGGATTCACAGGGAAAAGTAATGACACCAAAGGAAATATACAGTTGGATAAAAGGAATTTGTGGGGCAAGTGATAGATTCCCTACCTGAAAGTGTTTCAGTTATATAGTGAAATAAGTAGAAAAGCAAATACACATACACACCCACTTTTTTCCATATTTGCTTCAAATCTATATTTGATTTTGTTTTAAAGAAAACAATCTACACTTTTAGGAACCCTGTGTGTCCCTCCTAAATCCAGCCAGCCCTAGGTGAGCATCCTGTGAATCTGTTCTTCAGCCACGTGGCTTGAGCACAGAGGAGGTGTGCAGATCGGCTGGTCAGGGTTTGTTCTGTAGCCATGCTTTTGAAGCACCTTCATTCTAGTTACCCTTTAAACTCAAAATTTATTGAGGATCCAAAGAGCTGTTTTTTATGTAGGTTATATCTATCAGCATTAGCTGTATTTGAAACTTAAATTGATAATTTTATATAATGTTTTAATGTAATGAGAATAATAAAACTATACATGCAAACATAAATAAAATTTTGATGAAAGAATACCTATATTATCCAATGAAGAAATAAGCGGGAATGAAAACCCAAAACCAGCACTTTTAAGTGGCTTTTTCATTCTTTGCAAATGGTTTTAAATATTGGACTTAAAGGACAGCTGCATTTCCAGCTCTGCTTCTACATATGTCCTCTGGAAAACCCTACCTTGACCTTGGGAGAGAGTGACTTTTTTGAAATATCTGAGGCCTAGGGTCCCCCAGGCCTATCCAGCTTACACTTAGCAAACTGCCCTTGTGTGTGGATGGTGCCGCACCCCTGGTGTCACTCTGCTGCACCTTCTGTGTAACACTGCCCTTTAGGTGTGTCCTGTTACATGGGGCTAATGATTCACATTCACTAGTGTATGGGCAGAATTCTATTCTGTGAGCCATTACATATTCAGTTCTCTGTTGTCTTGTTGTGACTCATTTGGAAATGTGCGCAGCTGTATAACTTCATGAAGCAGTGCTGTGCTGCTGAAAACATTCTCAAGCATCCTTTTGAACCTGTACTAGGAGTAAAGGAGAGAGAGGTGCTGCAGCCTGCTTGCTGGGGGCCAGGTTGCTGGGCCGTGGGGTGTGCATTTTCATCTTCCACTCTGTGTCATGCCTCCAACTGCCCTTGGAACTTCTGTCCATTTATGGGCTTGTAGTAGTGTGTATTGAATTTTCATTTTTCCACTAGGCCACCAGCTTTTGCTTTGTTGTCAGGTTCTGTGTGTTGTGAATTTCTGTTCTGTCTGTGTTGTAATCAGGATAGTAGTGAATGCATCTAGACTCTCTAATGTCTAATAATTATGTTCTTTAGTTCTGTTATGGAATTTTCATTGCTGATTTTTGTAGCTTCCATTTGTTGTTGGAATTCTCCATCTCTCACCCTTTTATATATATATATATATATATATATATATATATATATATATATATATATATATATATATATATATCTGTTTTCTCCAATATTTTAATCACAGTTATTTTAAACTCTGGGTAATTTTTCAGCCTATATTAATTATCTTTTTTTCTATAGATTACTCATCTCTTATTCTTTGCCTTTTCCTATCTAACAGTATTTTATTTGTATGTCAGATGGTGATAGATGATCACCGTGGCAGAGAAGGTTTTCCCCCTCCCTGCTTGGCCAGGCTGGTGAGGAACTGGTGCAGGTGACAGCAAGCTGGGCTGGGGTCCTTGCTGACCTTGGGAAGGCCTCTGCTTCCTGTCTGTGCTTGGCATAGTTGGGCTGGTCAGCTCTGCTCAGCTCTGAGGGCTTGCTAATTCACTTCCCTGGGAGATGTTAATGTGTGGTGCTTTTGGCCTTGATTCCTTACACATCCTGGAGTTTTGTGTTTAAAGCAAGCATTCTGGCTTAGCAGAATTCTTCTCTCACATGCCTCCAGAGGAGCCCTCAAGGTGGCTTTAGACACACCTGGCCTGGTCTCTCAGGCTTCTAAGCACAGCCCACAGTTTAGCAAAGTCCCTTAGGGAAAATGAACCTTGTTTTCAGGACCCATCACACATGCACTCTGCTCCTTAAAAGGGACACACTGACTCCTACAAACCGTGCTGGCTTTGCTCCCTTGGTAGAGTCCCTTAAGGCAGCCCAGTCACAATTCTTAGTCTGCACCTGTAGAATTAGCACGTGTGCCCAAATCAACAAATGACCCCTGAGAAGAAACCAGCAGTCACTTTGTTCCTCACTTTGAAAGAGCTCCTGCTCTGGAGTTCCAGTTCATCTCATTTTCTTGCTTTAGCAATCCCCTCGTGTTGGTAAAAATACAGTTTTCATTTTTCTCTCTCAGTTGCCAGTTGCTACAGGGGAGGTTGGTGTTGGGGCCTACTGTGCTTCACCCTGCAAAAGGCCCTTGACTTTCCTTGTTTTACTGAATGCAGCAACAAGATGAAACCTGCAACAGCAGTCTTTGTGTATTGAAGGCACATTCTGATAAATCACAGAAGATCATTGCTGACACCTTCTTGCTCTGTCCTCGCAAGGTAGCAAAAGGATGAGCCAGCTTCTGAGATCTCCTTTACAAGGGCACTAATATCCCATTCCTGAGGGCTCTGCCCCTCTATGCACTCACTGCCTAGAGGCCACCCCTGACACGTTGGAGGCTAGGATTAAATCTGGGAATCTTGGGAGGAATGCAGGCATTTGGACCATAGCTAGATGGTTGTTTATGTTCAAGTTTTAGGTGTGTTTGAAGGAGAAAATGGATTAGCATATACACCAAATATATTTGATTTATGAGACAAATAGCTTACATCTCTGTAACCATCACATCCAAGGAGAAAGACACTGATTAAAAACAGCTGCCAGTTATATCACTCCTTAGACATACTTTTCAGGGTTCACATATGATTTCCTATGTTTATTACTTGAGAATTTTGGTTCTTTATCCACTTTTGGAAGTAGGTCATCTTGAAATAATACACTGCTTTCAAGTAGATCAGTAATTTTGGTTTGCTATTATTGTATTCAAAATTTTCTCTTCTTCCCCCATTTTATTTCACCAGATGCTCACAGTTTTTCAGATAAAAACTATTTTTCCTTCTTACTGCACTATTTAGGAGACTTAGGAAGGGTTAAACAATTGCATGACAAATCCAAATCTTTGTATATTTAGAGCAGAATGAGAAATCGCTCCTAAAAACTGTGTTTCAGTAACATTCCATGACTATTGCATCAATATTGCTTTGCTCATAGGCCAGGGAAATAACTGGAATTTTAGCATTCAGGGAGTTAAAGATTGAAGTATTCTTCTCACTTTTAGAATCACTGGAAATCACAGTGCATGTGTGTGTGTGCAGGAGACTTGAGGAGTTCTGAGTCCCAAGTGCAGTGCAGTGGGAGAGTTGCTTCCTGTTCAGAGTGTGAGTCCCAGAACCTTTATCTTTTCCTTTCCATCTGGCTTATCCTCCTGTCTGAGTCCTGTCTGGTTGCTCCTCCTCACATTCCTATACCGCGTTCTCCCAAGTCCATAACAAAGAGATGCCTTTTGTTGAGTCAGTGCATGTTGGTGCTATTTAAAAACAAACATGATTGAAGAGTTTATCTCAGAAAACATGCTGGAGACACACATTTGCTAAGGGTGTGTGATCTTCAGTGAATTCTTTCTATCCTTATTTATTTTTCCTTTCACGCTCTCAAAGATCAATGAATTTAATGAAATATAACTTTGCCTCCGGTTGAAAGAGTTCTCTGGTCCTATTATTTGAACAAAAATAGTGGACCTAACAGCATTCGAGGATTGGGGAAGTGTTGGAAACCTATGGCGGTTAGTTGGAGTAAACTTTCAATTGAACAAGTGTTTAAAGAAGTAATGCTATTTATTTCAAATAGCTGCAAATATTTTTAATTTTTTTTGTATTGTCCAACTTTTTTGGAATTTTTAAATCATTTACTTTGTGTTGTTAGGGGACAAACCCAGGGCTTCACATGGTAGGCCAGGGCTGTACTGAGCCACATTTTGTTCAAGTTTTAGTTATCAATATCTATTATTTTTAACTTTTTAGTTGGAAATACATGGTTTGGGGAAATGCTCTTGCTGGCATGAAATAGAACTATTATGAATATTAAAAAAACAGACTTTTCTCAGAAGGTGCACTTCCCTCAACATTACAGTGCGCCAGAGCCAGTGACAGCGAGGTGGTGTGTGGAGGGAGCTTTTCCTTTGAGATTTTTATGGTGACACACTGACGTACTCACCAGGAGCATGACAGCTAAGGAACTGTGTGACCCTTGCGGAATTGGAATACCGGGTTGGTACAGGATTGTTTCTTTAGAGCACCTCTGAAGTCTAAAGAAAATATTGAGTCTCCACTATTCCTCTGAAGTGACCACACTAGGTTTTGCCATATTTGAAAAGTACCCTTTTCCTAATGATGACACATTTTTTGTTTTGTTTTTTTTTTGTGTAGGTTTAGCAGGTCCCTGGAGAGTAGTTTAGTTTGTTTCTTCCTAGAACTCAAACCAAAAAGTCACACAGTGGGCCATATTCAGTCCTTGGACACAGTGAAGTGGGGGCAGCAGATGGTAGGAAGGGTTGTGGGTACAAGATATAGAGTGTGCCTAAAAAAGTCCAAGTATGTCAGGAATTTAAGAAAGTAACCAATGTAAGGGAAAAATTTTATAGGAGGTCCTATATTAGAGTTCTCCTGAGAAACCACTAACATATAGATTTATTATAAGGAATTAGCTGACAGTTATGGAGGGTTAGAAGTTCCAGCTTCTGTCATTAGCAGACTACAGACCTGGAAAACCAACAGATACTTCCAGTCTAAATTCAGAGGCCTGAGAATCCACAGAGCTGGTAGTTGAAGTGTTAGTTTGAAAGTCGGCATTTTCTAAACCCAAGAAGGACTGAGTTTTTTGAGTCTGAAGACAGGAAAGGCTAGTATCCCATCTCAGGCGTCAGGTGGCCACATCAGCTCTCTCTTCTAGGCAGGCCTTCAACTCACCCCACAGGAGGGGAGCAGTCTGCTCACTGGTCCACCGATTCAGAACCACCCTCACTGACATGCCCAGAGCAATGTTTGACCAGTACCTGAGCACCCCTGGCCCAACCAGATTAACACATGAAATTAAGTAAAACAGCTCCCTTGGAGCTGAGTGTGAGCCAGCGATGAACTGTTGAATTTACTTTTAAAGATGTGACACTGGAACGAATGAACACTGTTCTGGATATCAACACTAAAATAAACCTACTTGTTCATTAATTCAGTCAGTAAGTATTTATCGATCCTCACTTTTTGCAGGGTCCTTTGCTAACTGCTAAAAATCTAATGGTCATTGTTATGTAGGTGGCTCCTCCTTCCCCAGTTCCTTGGTTCCTTAGTTAATTACAGTTGTGATGGACCTTGATGGCTGTTCTAGCAGTACAGATGTTGACATCCTTTCCTGGTAGCTTTAGAGAAGTATGTCGCAAAGACCTGCCTGGTAAGTGACACCTGGGTTGAGCTCCAGGGAGTGGAGAAGAGGGGTGAACACTGTAGCAGGGAGCAGACAGCTGGGCAGGTTCTACATGTCAAGGGCTCTGTGCCCAGAGCCAGGAGCTCTCCAAGGAGGTGAGTGCGCTCACCAAGAGCTGATGGCTGGTCCTGTCCTAGAAGACAGAGACGCAGGGTTTTGACTCAGTGTGTTACTAGGAGCAGATGGCACCTTCCGTGGAAATGAGCTGGTCTAAGAGCATTGGAACCTCCAGGTACCAACTGGAAAGAAGACATCCCATTAACAAGTTTTTTTTCTAAATGAATTGCTCAGTGGTATACAAATTAAGGATAGCGTCAGTCCCTGAATTCTGACTCAGCTGACTTCTTGCTGCTCCACAGTGAGCTGCAGGTTTTGTTTTTTCAGAGACAGATTAACAGTAGTAATTTATCAGTTTTATTTGCATTCAGTGAAATTGACTCTCTGTGGAATACACTTCTGTAAGTTTGACAGATACACAGTCCTGAATCCTCCCCAGTGATGATACACAGCAGCTGTCACCCCCACATTCCCATTTGCTTCTCTTTTGTAGAACCCTGCCCTCATGTCAACCTTTGTAACCTCTGACCTGTCCTTATAATTTTGTTTGTCTAAGTGTCATACAAATGCAGTCTTATATGCAGTCTTCTGAATCTGGGTCCTTTCATTTACAGAATGCATTTAAGATTCATCCACGTTGTGTGAGGCACTGAATTTTTTCCTTTAATGGCAGAGTGGCCTTCTTTTGTCTGGATACTTAGTTTGTTTGCCCATTCACCAGTAGAAGAAAATCTGGGTTGTTCCCAGTTTGGAGGATTATAAATAAAGATACTATTAACACTTATGTACATTTGTATGTGTGCGTGTGCGTGTGTGTGTGTGTGTGTGTGTGTGTGGCTGCGAGTTTCAGTTAGTAATACCAGGAAGAGGGGATTGTTGGGCCCTGAAAGGTGCATGTTAGGAAGCTCCGACCTCACAAGTGATTGTGCAGGTAGAGGTGACTGTGTGCATGTTCTGTAGTGGCCCAGACCCTTGCTGTTTTCAGGATTCATTCTGTTCAGAGAGTCTATGGTATCTCCTGGTAGTTTTGATTTGAATTTTCCTAATTATAAATTTCCCTAATTAATTAATAATGTTGAACATTTTTATGTTTAAAGATATAACATTGGAATGAATAAGCACTGTTCTGGATATCAAGTATAAAATAAACCTAATCTGCCTCTGAAAAACCAAACCTTCAGCTCACTGTGTAGCAAAGAGTCAGCCTCCTCAGAACTCAGGGGAGGGACACTGTCCTTAATTTGTGTAGCACTGAGCATTTTATGACACTCCTGTATCTTTTCTGAAGTGTGTGTTTCAGTCTTCTTCCTATTTAAAAAAAAATAGTTTTTTATTATTGCTTGAGGGCTCTTCATGTATTCTGAATATAAGTCTTTATTCTGAAATATATTCTGTCAGTCTTTTGTTTGACTTTTTATTCTTGTATCAGTGTCTGAAAGTTAATTTTGATACAGATAAAAGTTTTCAATTTATTTTTCTTTTGTGGATCCTACTTTTTGGTAGGGTCTGAAAACTGTTTTCCTAACTCAAAATCACAAAAAAAGATCTTCCTGGGTGCTTTATAGTTCAACACTGAAGCTTGTGATCCATTTTGAGCTTATTTTTGTATGAAGGGTGAGATATGGGTCCAGGTTCATCTTTTTTTTGCATCTGGACATCCAGTTGTTATCATTTGTTCAGCATCATTTGTGGAAAAAACTTCTCCTTATTCAATTGACTCCCTTTGCAGCTTCATATAACATTAGCTTCCTATGTTAATGCTGACCTGTTTCTACAGTCTCTGTGTGTGTCTATAGCAAATGCCAGGCTGTCTTGATCACACTAGCTTTATCGTACACCTCAAAAATGGGTAGTATACATTCGTCAACTTTGGTCCTCTTTGTCAATAATTTTTATCATTTTAGATTTTTATGATTGCTTGTTGAAAGCAGAATGTGTTATGGAAACAATCCAGGTAGAAGTAAGTCATTCTTGTACCTGCAGGTGAGCCCCTCATGTTTTCCTGTGGGCTTTCAGTGTGGGTAGGAAGGGGGAGGATGGCGATATGAGGCTTGGTATAGTTGCCGGCTGCCCCCTCTGGTGATACCTTGTGCTTGGCGTGGGGTGGATTTCCAGGTGGTTTTACTCCTTCTCTGTCTCCTAGCTGCTCTCAAACACTTCTTTCCTCACACCTCCCCTCAGTGGGGTGGTGGAGAGGGTGGGGCCTTTCTTTCCCAGTAAGCCAACATTGTACCCTTTGCTCTTGGGGGTGGGTGGTCTTGGGGTCCTGCCCACTCCCTTGCTGTGGCTGCCCCCTATTTGATGGTTCCCTGGGGCAGTAGTGTTTTCTTCCCCCTTCCTCCTTCCCCCTAAAGCTTTTCCATGGGGTGTGGGTGGGTCTGAGGAAGAAACTCATTCCCAGAGCTTCCCAGCCAGCACTGTTGCTGTTTAACCAATGAAGACATAGATGAAGCCCGCGGGGTCAGTGGAGAAGGTCAGATGGAGGATCCGAGGCCCCAGGGGCTCCACTCTGCTCTTCCTCCTCAGTCTGCATCTCCTCAGGATCTCTGTGGTCTCTGCCCCAAGGACAAGTGCTGGCTTCTTTGCAGTTGGGTTTTTCTCCCTGGATTTGGGGCTTCATGGTGGCCCTGTGACCACAGCGCTCTGATAGATTCACAAAAGTCTTGAATTTGTGACTTGTCTAGCTTGCTTTGCTGTGAAGCCAGGGGGAATATCTTTCTAGTTTTCCATACCTGAGGAGGTGACCCAGAGTGTGTGTGGAAACCTGCAGTTCAACAGTGACAGTTTGAACTCCGAGAAGATTATTGACCTGCCAACCTAAATATGTATCATCTATTAGTATATTTCTTATAATTTATTTCCAGCAGCTTTTAAAAAGCTAATTAGCCTCTTTTTAAAAGGCAGTAAGTAAATTCATCATATCAAGAAAAAAAGAGCAATGAATGTATTTCCTTTCTGAATCTCCCTCTGTGCTTTCGGCTGCCTCGGTCTGGAGTCGCAAGGCACCTATGGGCTGGTCAGCACTCAGACTCAAGGCAGGGAATATCTAACTCAAACACTTGAAATTGAATGAAAGAAAATATTAAGAATATAAGGCTGAATATTAATGAAACTGAGAAATGAAAGATACTTAATAAGATATATTCAAAGTAATGAGCTTCTTAATAAGATATTTAATAAGATATATACAAATTCATAGGCTCCATTAAAAGATATTTAATAATATATATATTAAGTCAGGCCCATTAATATATTGCTGCTGTTAAATATGTTGATTGATATTTTTGTCTGAGTTTGATAACCTACACTGTTGCATTATTTCAAATGAAATATTATATGTGTACATACAAAGACATATCAACATGTAAAAATCTGTTCTAGACTTTCTAAATTATTCATTATTCATGAATGTGTACTTTGGAGGAGTTTTATAGATTATAAAATATAATTGAATAGTTATAAAATATAATAGATTATAAAATATAATTGAATAGTTTTATAGATTATAAAATATAATTGAGTAGAAATGTGAATCTTGTGTTACTTGGTCTAAGTTTTCCCAAATAGATGACTTTGAAATAATGAGAGGGACCTGAACATGGGAATTCTGAGTTTACTAAAGTTTTCATCGAAGGCTTTTTTTATTTTTTGTGTACCTGGGATTGAACTCAGGGGCACTGGACCACCGAGCCACACCCCCTGCCCTATGTTGTATTTTTTAAGAGAGAGGTCTCACCAAGTTGAGAAGCGCTTGGCTGTTGCTGAGGCTGGCCCTGAACTCACAATCCTCCTGCCTCAACCTTCTGAGCCGCTGGGATCATAGGTGTGCACCACTGCACCTGGCACTTACCTAATGCTTTAAAATATTAAAGTAGCATCTTCTCTACTCAGTGCCTTTCATTTGTGATGCAAATCTACGGTGTCAATGATTTGTGAAGACCGTTTTGAGCGCTGGGAACCTGCCAGTGTACAGCATTGGCTCTCTAGAACCCTCAAAGTCAGGTTCACACTTCATTGAAAAGCTCACGAAGACCAGCATTTACTCTTTTCCACAGTTCTTTCTTCCACACTTTGCTCAAGGGTATTTCTCCAAGCCCATGCAGGTGCTGTTGCCCTAAATAGGTTTTCTTCTCCCTTTCTGTGGGCCCCGACCCTTGACCCTTGCTCTTCCCCCCCCCACTCCTGGCTTTGACCTCACCAGCCTCAACCTCCATACCCCATTCCCCTGACCTCATCCCACACCTGTTATATTTGTAATTTGAAACTTACTTAATGTCATTTTTTTCTTTAAACTATAAGCATCAAAAGAGCACATCTGTAACTCTGGCTACCTGGGGAGCCAAGGTAGGAAGGTCATGAGATCAAGGTTAGAGCTCAGTGGAGAGCACTCTCCTAGCATGCACAAAGCCCTGGGTTCCATCCCCAGCACCACAAAAAATTTACAAGAGCAGGTCAGGACTGAGGCAGTTTTGCTCTTCAGCACACCCCCAGAGCTTGGCATGGTGCTCACAGTAGGTGCTAAGTCATGATGTTTTGGCAATTTGGGATGGGAGACACATAACTTCAATACCCTGTGCTCATTGATATGATAAACAGTGATAGAATTGCTAACATAGAAAATTAGATTTGATCATTTCTTATTGACACATTAGTAAGTGCAATGGAAGAAGACTCACTAATGCCATGACAGCATTTAATAAAGATTTGACCATAGAAAGCGACTGAACCTTGAAGACCAATGAGAAGCAGGTACATGAGAGAAAGGGTGTGCAGACCAGGCACAGGAGGCTGGGGCAGTTGTTTGGTAAGGGTTACCAGGGAAAGCCACGCATGGCTGGAGTCCCTGGGGAAGGGTGAGTGGCACAGTAGAAACTCCCTGGAGGGGCCATAGAGGCAGGTGGGCCACCGTGGTAGCTTGGGGGAGAGAGAGTAGGAGTCTGGACTTGAGTGATGCTATTCCAATGGGGTGATATGGAGTTGGCAGCTCAAACTTTTTCCCCTCTGCTAATAATTAGATTCAATCTAATGGGAGCAATGATGTGCTTTGTGGAAAGGAATATATACATGTATTCATTCATCCTGTATTTCTCTCTGCCTATCTGTCTGTCTATCCATCCATCCATCTATGTATGCATGTCAGCATTGGTGATCCAGGGGTTTTTAGGGGCTCCCCTTGCTCAGGGACAATGGAGATCTGTGATCACTGATAAGTGAAGCACAGGTCCTTGCGGCAAGCCTGTGGAGTCAGTGGATGCTCCCCATCACAGCTGCAGGCCTTGATTGGCAGTAGCCCGCAGTGTGGGCCGTGTTTTGTTTTCTGTCAGCAGTGTATCACAAGTATTTTCCTCAGTGGGCTGAACATACCCTGAGTGGGAGGCTGATAAAAGCAGCCCCATTTTCATGCATCACCCTGAACTATTTCAAAGAGAAGAGGAGCAGCTGTGACAGTGTTCACAGGAGCCACTGGGGTGGTCTCATCTTTGTAGTCTAACAATAATAGTGCACCCTGGCTTGCATTCCTCAGCTGGAGAAGAGCAGAGGTGCCTAAGCAAGACATGCTTCCTCCTTGACAAGTCTTAAAACCGCATCTGCCATCAAGGAAATGATATCCTTGCCCTGCTAGGGAATTTCTCTTCAAAGTAAGCGCAGAGAAGTCATCTTCATAGATTTATTACATGTCTGAATCCATATTTATCACATACAGTTACTTGAACTAATGTGTAACAGCTTGGTATTTACTTAAACAATCCAAAGGGTTTTTATTTCCCGCCTAGCTGCAGGAATATACAAAGAAGTCTTGTACACATGCAGAAGACCATCGTAGTAAGAATACTCTGCTCCACAAGTAGGTCTAAGTATTGTTGTTCCTGTTTTGTGATTTGTGGGTCAAGAGCCATCTTTGTGTATTTCTGAGTGTCCTATGAAAAAGTTATCTTACAAAGGGACTTTGTAATACATGTGACGTGACCAAATATATTAGCAAGATGTATTGGGTTACAAGATATAATTGAGTCTAAAACAATGAATATCTGATGAATGTTATATAGATAAGCATGTCAGTAGATATCATATCCATATCAATGTATATATTTATATATCATAGTATTATAATAATAGATATAGATGTCAATAGATCAATAAGTATATACTATAGAGTAGATCTTGGGACATGGTACTAAAACTTTAGTAGTTTAATGTTGAACACTCTTGAGTTTAAAAATGTGAAAAATTACATTCCTTGATGGTGTGACTATCTGGTGTTCTATTTTATAATATCACCATAGCTCCTTCAACAGCTCAAATTACCTCTTTTCATACAAAACATATAGCAATTAAAAATGCACAAAAATAAAAGTGAATGTGCCATATAACATTATGCACAGTACAATATAGAGCAAGTTCTGCATGAATGAAATCAATCACCATGTGCTTGGATCTAATTAAGTTCGTGTTTCTGAGAACCTTAAACAAAAGGAAGAATTAAGACCATCTCAGAGGTCACAGGAGATCAGAGTCAAATGCCAAATTTGTTTCTAGAGAACAAATGTGTCTGAAAAAGCTATTATAGATGGTAAATTTAAGCAGATGTACATTTTCTTGATCCATAAGAAAATTGTCATTTGTTCACTTAAGTTGACACAGATTTCTACAGAGCGAAGAGTCTTATGAAATAAGAGCTGGTACAGATTGGTATCTTAATCCAGACATTACATAGACAGCTTTGACAGTTTAAATAATAATGACAAAATGAAGGGGTAGATGGAATTTTAATAATAATTATTTTACTAGTATGTCCACTAGCATCTATCTAAATGAGATACATGTACCATTTCAGCTGTGTTTGAAAACATGAGGCTTTCACACAGACACCCAAGATGTTATTTTAACTGCTATTCCTTTCACCAAAGAGAAACAAAATATTTCATCTCCTTATTGCAGCAAAGATTTAAGTGTAACAAGTGAAGCATAAGCCAGGCGCCCTGCAGCTGGGTTGAATCAGGGGTTTTCACACAGGGCTCAGACTGCCTCCTAGGGGATTCTTGCTTGCCTGGGACGCTCTTGTGCCCTGCTGTGAGTGACACATAGGAGCAGTGCCCCTTGGGCTCCTGAGGTGCCCGTGCCTTCCCCTCCCTGTGGAAGGGCTTGCTGGCTGCTGCAGGGAGCTGCAGGTGGTTTCCTCTGTCCCTTTAGTATTAGTGTCTTTGTACTCACTTAACCTCTAAATACTAAATGAAACTGAAATTATTTAAGTCAGCTAGCAGGAGAGATAAAGCCTACTATTACGAGTGTGTATTTAGGGAAAAAAAAGAAATGAAACTTCAATTGACTAATACTAGCGATAAAGAAAATTATGCTTAATTTTAACTGTATTTTTGAACAGTTGAGACTTGTTATTATAGACAAATTGCCTGTTGAACAGTGAGATTGGTGAGTTTCTATTACCATCTATGTTCACATTTTCTGTCCTTGGTGAGGATTGGGTGTGGGGTCATGGGCTTGAGGAGTCATGATTCACAAGAAGAAAGAGGGCAAAGAGAGATGGGAGCGAAGTTCTTGTGCAGTCACTTTCTCCAGAACTTGCATTCCCACACCGCAAACCAAAGAAACGTCTTTGGTAATAAAATTTCCTGAAGCACTCTGTCGTATTTTGTGTGGCAGAAGCAGCTGTGCATCAGTCTTATCATGAGTGCTGATTTGTCCATAGGAAATTTGTGACCAGGGTGAGTAGCCAAATGTCCCGTGGATAATAGAAGCAGCAGCATAAGATCCACTTGGCACCTCCTCAGGTCTGCTCTTGAAAGCAGAGGCGCATACTTACTGACCCCACAGTCCTGGAAGCAAACTCTTTATTATTCCCATTTCTGAATGAGGAAAGTGAGTCACAGGTGAAGATAATTTGCCCAAAGACATTAAGTCCAAGTATGAAAAATCCTCCTCTACTGTTATTTATTAAATAGCCTTGACTCTGTAGACAATGTTATTTTCCCAGCAAGTGAGTTACCTAGAACAGAAGCCTAAGCTTGCAATGCCGGTTAAAGACCAATTTGGCCCCGCAAAATACCAGGGTCATGCATCCCTGCTAAATAGAATCTTTTTTTTACAGGATCTGCTGCTTATATATTCAAATGCAAATGATCTACTTCTCTGTGATATTCTGCTACTCCGTAGATGGCCTGATGGGTAGTGTACGATTTATCAGTCCTAACAATGAAACTGTTTCTTACAATTCTATTGTTTTCTAATTTTCCTTCTATATGGAAAACAAGAACTTTCATGTTGGTATGAATATGGTTTTTTTATAAAAGAAGACTGAGTCTTAAACTAGAACAAGGAAACAGGGAAAAGTAACTGTCAGAGGAAAATCGAACTTGATTAAGATTCATACTGAAACATAAGTATGTGACACAAGCCCTCAGGGAATGAATGGTGTGTGTGTGTCTTTGTGTCTGTGTGTGTGTGTGTGTGTGTTTTGTGCACACACATGTACATGCACATATGAATGCACGCTGCTTCTTGTTTTTATTTTCTTGTCTGTTTATCTTTCCTTTGCTCATAGGCCCCAGCATGGATCTCTGAGAAGTAGTTCCAGAGTTCACACTCCTAAAGTCTTCCTCTGCAGACTCTCCTTCTGCCTCTCACACTGGGTTCCACACACTCAAATTCCCTAGATGGATTTTCCCTTGGAACATAGAACCCCAAATTCCTAATTTCACCTCTCTCTCCCTCCTGCCAGACCTTTTCTTTGGTTCCTCTTTGTTAACCTGTTCTGTTAATCATGTCTGACCTTCTGAAACCTCTAGCTCCTCCCTGGTCCTCCCTTTGTAGCCTCAGCTCCAGCCGGGTTCACGTGGCATGTTCACAGTTACTGACTCTGTGTCCTCAGCTGGCCAGTTCACTTCATCTCCCAAATAAGGATGATGGCGTCCCCCTCACAGGCTCCTAAGGGGGACAGAATTATGTGGTGACTATAAAATTCTGAGCAGGGAACTTGGCACCTAGGCTGCATGTTAGCTATTCTTTATTATGACCTCCTCAGTGTGACCCCATGGTGAAGTCATTGTTTCTCACATATATAGAAGATTCATGAACTGCTTCATCAACCAATTGCATCCAAGGACCCCAGTGAACAGGTACTGTCCTCATGGAGCCCACAGCCTGGGAGGACAAGTCAGTCTGCCAAGGGAGAGTCCAGTCACATTTAACTCTAGTTCCTCCCACTGAAGTCACAAAGCTCAAAGTGCCTTGCAGGGTGAGGTGTGGGCTGCAGTTTAATGGGTAAATATACCCGTATTCACTGCATACGGATTTTAATTTACTACAGCCGAGACTGTAAACAAATAATTTTGCAAATCCTGGGACAAATATTTAGGGATGTGAGTTCACTTCTGTGTATTGTTTCAAGACTTTTTCACTAAATTCAGCATCCAGCTGGTAACTGGCTGCATGCTCCTTTTCCCCACCTGGGGTGAAGTTCAAGTCAATCAGCCACAATGAATATGGCTCAGATCTCCACTCTCAGTGCTGTGACAGGCGCTGTAGGGAGTCCAAAGGTGTCTCTGTTCTTTGGGATTTGAGCACACGGAGTGGTCACATGCATGAAGCAGTGAAAGCAATAAAACACAGGACAGGGCAAGGAAAGGGAGGAGAGCCATCAAAACATGTCAATCTGGGCAGGGTCATCAGAGAAAGAGCCTGGTCAGTCAACAAGGTGGTCAATCGCAGGCCTGCATGCCCTCGAGAGGCTCTGGAACGTGGGTCTTGTTTTCAGGGATGGAGAGCAGGCAGTAATGCTGAGGAGTCACTGGAGAAATACTCAAAACCTGCAGGCTCACGGGGGACAGTGACCAATACCGCACAGTGATAGGAACACTATCTTGGCCAACAGGACTGGCGAGGACACAGGGAATCTTAAAATCATGATATTTACAAACCATGGGTTATTAAAAGCCTCAAAGCCACAAGAGAAAATGTCCTCCCCTGTGTTGGTGGCAGGGATTCTGACTCGCATGGCCCTGTCTGGTGCCCTTGCGAGACACCTAGGCATGAGTTGGCTTCAGCAGGAGAGTCAGGACTGCTCTGGGGAGGAAGATGGGCCACGGGGAAAGTGCCCATTTCCTCACCTGCCATTGATGTTCTGATCCTCTGTTCCTCTGGGGTTCTGTTCACTGACGTGCAATCCCAGGCCCATGGGGATATGGTGCAGAGACCCCATGGACAGCAGGGTCTGGGGCAGGACTTGGGCTCAGGTCAGGACTCCACTGTGGAGGTAGACTGTCGCCCTGTGCATCCTGAGTGGGACTTTCTGTCTCTGCCCTGACTGACCACAGGCAGATCTGGATCAAGTCTTCTCACTGAGGAACCTCTGCAGCTTTCCATTCACCCCGCAGTACTGGGCTGTCCTCTCTCACAGGCCCCTTCTGGACACTGTACTGCTCTCTAGATTCACGACCCTGGCAGGACCGCAGAAGTTTCTTCTCACTGGTTTTCCATCACATCTATCAGCTGTCACCGTGTTCACTTATCAGCATTCACAGGCACATGGGCACACACACACACCTGTCATCCCCGGTTCTTGGGAGCCTGAGGCATGAGGATTGAAGCTGGAGTCCAGCCTGGGCAACTCAGTGAGACCCTGTCTCAAAGTGAAACTTAAAAAAGAGAAATAAATTTGATGAAAGAATAAATGGGCACATTATTGTGCCAAGAGTTTGGGGGATTTGGGTGGTTTGATTTTGAGAGGAGAAAAGAACCCTTTTTCACTAAGAGGGATAAAAAAGGTCAAGTTTTCCAAAATGTGCAAGTGGAGAAGCCTTCGGCTCAGGAGCTATGCTGGAGACACACAAGCTTACTGTCCGACCTTTATTGCCTGATGGAATATGACTTGCCGAGAATCGATTGACCTGCATCAATTCTTCTTTGAATGAAGAGTTTGACAAGTGAAGGAACTACCATTGGCAGAGCTCTAGGCTCCAGGGGAGGATCCAGCTGTTGGGATCAGGTGAAAAGGAAAATAGCCATTTGTTATGCAAAGAAAAGACAATTAACTTATCTATGTGTGCCCTTGGATACACAGGAACAAGTGACTTCAGAGGTATCAGTGACATGTTTTTTCAGCCATATTCTCAGTTGCAATGGAGCAATACATTAACAAAATTGAGTCCTTCTGTATATTTATGTTATTTCTTAATTTGAGAGAAAGTAGAAGTGTATTCATATTCAGCTGTAAATCTTGTTTTGCAGTGAAACACTAGGAGTGGGATACAAAAAACTTCAGTTGTAGAATAAACACATCACTTTACCTAGTTCAATTGTTTTCCTTTTCATTTTTCCACCTCTATAGCAACATAGCTTATTAAAAAGCAAAATGTTTACCTGACATGCCTATGATCCCAGTGGGTCAGGAGGCTAAGGCAGGAGGATCACAAGTTCAAAGCCAGCCTCAGCATTTAGTAATATTCTGTCTCAAAACAAAAATAAACAAGGGCTGGGGATGTGGCTCAAGTGGTAGCGGGCTCGCCTGGTATGCGTGTGGCCCGGGTTCGATCCTCAGCACCACATACAAACAAAGATGTTGTGTCCGCCGAGAACTAAAAAAAATAAATATTAAACATTCTCTCTCTCTCTCCTCTCTCACTCTCTCTTAAAAAATATAAACAAAAAAGCAAGTAAATAAATAAATAAATAAATGTATGTCAGAGAGATGTTGCTCAGGGGTGGAGCCCTCTTGCCACTCCCCAACCCTCTGCCCCCCAGTTCAATTCCTAGGACGAATGGGAGAAAAAAAAGAAAGAAAAAACACTGTTTGTTTTTACAATGTGGAAAGCTGGGCTATATTCACTTATATTCACTAGCTATTTCATCATGACTGTTTAGTTAGCAGGAATGTGTCATATTGAATTTATGCATTTTCTGTTGGTAGTTTCCAGAAGACTTTAACCCTTGCTATTAATTTGATGAATATTCATTTAGGATCTGCTCTGTGTTAGGCTTCTTTCTGGAGATCGGGGATATAATAGTGAGCACAAACCATTGTTATTTCCAGCCTCTCTTAAAACTTGCTTCTTCTTTGGTTACTTTTCTGAATCTTCTTGTTTATTTTTCCCCCACCCCCCACCTTCCCTGTCTTCCCTCCTGGGCTAGATAAGATGCAGGATTTCTCAAAGCCCTCTCCCTGGACTCCCTCTGCCTCACCCTCTCCCCTCCACCACCTCATGGCCCTGCAACATTGCACATTTACATCAGTCCCTCTTCAATCCTCTCCTCTCCTAGGCCTTGTGGTCTGGCCATGCACTGGAAATTCAACTTGGAAATTTAGCTCTCAAAACAAACACACTCGTCTACTGAGATATCCAATGAGTAAAAGGCATTTCAATAAATTATGATGAACTATGATAAGAAAAAGAAACAGAATACTTTAAGAAAACACTGGGCTGGAACCTAAACTGGACTGTGTAAAGGAATCACTATGGAAGTGATGTGAAGTTGTGACCTGAAGGTTCATTTAACATTAGTTAGACAGAGTTCAGTTGTCTGAAGGCCATGTTCCAAGAAGTATGTGCAAATGCCATGGGGTAGGGAATGTGCATTCTGAGGCATGGAAGAAAGAGCAGTGTGTGGGCTCTGGGAGGAGAGAAGTGAGACAAGACTCTGGAGAATTCACCTGGGTGTGAGAAGGGAGCTTCTGAAGTCGGTCACAAGTGTTGCTTCTTATGCTGAGAAGCCATTTTCAGCAAGCTGTTCACTTTACCGCATCTTTGTCCTCAGCAGCCTTCTACCTAAACAGAGCCAAGGCCAGGTAGAGGCCGGAGCATCTTGGCCTTGGCAGTTCAGCACTGAGCTATGGCTCTGGGCAGATGGTTGGCAGCAAGGTTGGAGGTGCATACGTGGCCTTGGGCTGGTAGCAGTGGTGATTCTCAGTTGGACAGAGGTGGGGAGGAGGATGGAGGGGACAAAGATGGTGTCCAGGTTTGTGCCTTAAGCAGCCAAGTGAGTGGCCAGTCAGGGCATTAGAAGAGTGGCCATGCCAGGAGACAAGGGTGGCTTGGGTCTGTTGAGTGCATATTGCTGTGAGACTCTCAGTGGAAACGCCCAGCAGGCAGATGGTTACGGGCTCTGGAGCCAAGAGAGCAGTCTTGCTTTGTGGCTCTGAGTTTAGTATTCATCAAGTAGCCTTGAGTGTAGACATGTCATCCACAGATTAAACATGGTCACCGCAAGCTCAGAACCTGATTCTCTCTTTGGACCCCTTTCTCTTTCTTACTGTTTACATGTCAATTGTCTAGTCTTGTCAGTTTTCTCTCAGTGTTTTTTTCTTTCTTTTATTTAGTTTTTGGGGGTACTGGGGTTGAACTCAGAGGCCCTCCACCACTGAGCCACACCCTGAACTATTTCGTATTTTATTTAGAGACAGGGTCTCACTGAGTTCCTTAGTGCCTTGCCATTGCTGAGACTGGCTTTGAACTCATCATCCTCCAGTCTCAGCCTCCCAAGTTGCTAGGATTAGGATCATAGGCATGTGCCATTGCTCCTGGATCTGTGTTCTTTCTTATTCACGTCACCGTTCCTGGTTCCAGTAGTTTTACTGGGTTCTTGTTACTTTTCACCAGAACTATTGCATACTCGAGGGTGGTGGGACTGGTTTCCAGAAGATTCATCAACTAGTGGAGGGAGCCAGGAAGGCTATGCCCGTTAGCACTGTCATTTGTCTGAGAGTGTTGGCCGTGGGGAAAGAAGGAAGGAACCCCTGGGATTTAGGATACAGAACAGGGAGGTGAAAAATCATATTTGATTAAACTGGTCAGGCAGACATCAGGATTGCCCTTGCATACAGGCAGACCAGGATTTTTTCCTTTTCATCTTAGCTGCTATTATGCACCAAATGACATTTTATTCTACCACTCTGCTCTCCATACCTTCAGCTGGCCATAATAATTCTTTCAAATGAAAATGAAACAACTTAGAACTAGGGATGTGTATTTGACAGACATTTTTCTAAATAGTTCACATGTATAAAACCATTTGATACCTATAAATATTCTGTGAGGCCCCTGTATTATCCCATTTTACAGATGAGGAAATGAGGAACATGGATGGTATGGAGTGTCTTTCCCAACATCACACAATTTATAACCGGTCTGGCTCCAGAGTCTGGACCATCCTCCAGGAAAGTGAGGCCCTGAGCATGTTCTGAGCACCTCTTAGTTGTGCTAAGAACAAGGGCTCCAGGAGAAATGCATCCAAGCAAATATTTAAACATGCAGAGTGCCAATGTCCGGCAGGGGACAAGAGCACACTCGGCAATTTCTTTTAAAACCAGGCCCCCTACATAGCTAAGAAGTCATTCCGTTCTTCAGAGGGGGTTGAGTTCCAGGAGAGATGGCTGACATGGAAGGCACTTTCTCGAGGGAAACACCAGGGTGACCTCTGCCATTGTGTGCCCCGGGCACCTCCACGGTCCCTAAGCTGCATGTGAGGAGCGGCTGCAAAGGCAGCATCCACAAGTTAGGTTGGGTGGTCGTCACCAAGGTCGCCATCATTTCCAATCAGGGGAAACAGCAGGTGAGTGGCGGCCCGCCTGTCTCAGGTAGGTAGAGGGGGGCCTTGGCGGAAACGGCATTTTCCTACCTGATGGCCTGCAACCCTGAATCTGTCAGTCCGGACTCTCCCCCTTCTGTTTCAGATTTTATGGAACTTTCTAAATAGGCCATTTAGTATTTGTTACTCCTTTGGAAATGAATTTTCTGGAGCCAGTATGAGGTGTTAAGCATTTATAGACAGAAGATTTGGCCAAGAGCATAGAGGGTCTTGAATTGGCCTTTCACTGTACAGAAGAACTTGAACAGACTCAAGTGCAAATCCAGATTGGTAGAGGGGGCTGCGGGTTTGTGGAAGTGAAGTGTATGATGGAGCAAGTCATTTTTTTTTCCAGTATCACTTAGTGATTATTAAGGCTGCTTTTTAATCTGACTCACTCAGATGGAAGTGCCAAAGCATCAGTAGTAAACAATCAGTGTAGTTAAATTACCGAGGCTGGCTTTGAATTTGTGAATCTCTTGCCTCAGCCTCTGGAACTGCTGGGATTATAGACGTGTGCCACTGCACCTAGCAAAGCTTTTAGTTTAATTGTGGGGCATTTGGCCTGCACTATTCCCTTTGGTTTGGTCTGGTCTGGTCTTTGGAGCCTAGTGCAGAAGTGCAGTCCAAAACCATGCGTTTCTATCAGTTTTAAATTCCCAAACCAATGCGGCACTTAACATCCACTTGTGACCTTTCTTAGTTGATTTGGGCTGCTATGATAAAGGTGTCATAGACTAGAGAGATTAAACAACACATGTTTATTTCTCTTCTGGAGGTTGGGAAGTTCAAGATCAGGGTGCCAGCAGATCCAGTGTCTGGTGAGCACCCACTTTCTGGTTTGCAGATACTGCCTGTTCTTTGTGCCCTTACATGACAGACAGCAGAAAGAGGACAAGATCTGGTGTCTCTTTCATAAAGACCCTAATATCATCACAAAGGCTCCATCCTCATGACCTAATCACCTTCCAAAGGCACCTCTAAGTACCATCACATTGGGGGTTGGGCTTCAACATACAAATTTTGGGGGCGGGGTGACGTATAAGATCAGTTCACAGCCTTACCTTCCTACATCCAGGCCTCTGGTTGAAGGCTGGGAATTTTTTAGTGTCCAGAAGGCTATTGTTTTAGTCAGATTTTTAGCTGCTGTCACCAAAAGTTCGGACAAGAACAACTAGAGACATAAAAGTTTATTTGGCTCATGGTTTCAGAGGTCTTAGTGCATAAATGGCCAACTCCATTGCCCTGGGCCCAGGTGAAGTAGAGCATCATGGAGAAAGGTGTGATGGGGGAAGCAGCTCAGGACCTGGGCACCAGAAGCAGAGAAAAGCTCCATTTTCCAGGGACAGAATATAAACTCCAAAGGCACACCCCTGGTGACCCACCTTCTCCAGCCACACCCTTTCGGCCTATAGTTACCACCCAGTTAATCCATATCAGAGCATTGATGCACTGAAGGCTCGTGTAACCCAATCATTTCACCTCTAAACTTTCTTGCATTGTCTCACAAGAGCTTTTGGGGGCACACGTCATATCTAAGCCATAACAGCTGTTACCCCAAGGGGACTTACAAACTTGTTGATTATGGGAAGAAGGAAGGTAATTGGCAGAGTCCTCTAAGGCTAAGGGGAGGGGTGTTGACTATTTTCATTTGTTTCCCAGGGGCAGCAATTACATATCCCACAGTAAATCTAGTTATAACTTAGTTTTACCTTATTTGGCATACAAAGGGACAAGGTCCCACTTATCTCTAGAGCCACAGATATTGAAAAGATATGCAGAGTTCTTACAGGGGCTTTAAGTAAATAAAGTGCAGGTGATTCTCTTCCTACATGTGAGATGTATAAATCTTTCAGGTTTGGGTGGGGCTAGCTTGACATCCCTGCGACAAGCCTGTGAACACCAAATAAATATTTTCCCATAAAACTAGGAATTGCATTTAGGAGCAGTTAACTCTCAGGCCCAGAACAACCTAGACAAAGCATAAAGTTTGGAAGGATCTGAGTTACACTGAAAGTAGATCTCAGAATGAGACTACAACTTTAGCTCATTTAATTTTATCCCTTTCCCTATCTTGATCTTACTCAGGTTAACGTGTGGTGGTGGGAGGGAAATGAGGCACGGGGGCCAGAAAAGTGCTGTTCTTATTTGGAACCACATGAATCTACTTCATCTAGGAGGCAAGGCAGTTGAAAACAGCATTAAAATAGGCCTCTGGATACTGGGTGTGTCCCAGGATTACCACAGGCCTGGTATCGGTGGCATTTCCTCCACACTCAGTGACATGGGATTCTCCTGCATCTCTCAGTCTCAGAGGAGAGTACAGAACCCTGATGTTCTTCGCAGCCTTGAACTAAGGAGCTGGTGGTCCTGTCTTCATTCTGTGGTTGGGAGACCAGGCTGGAGATGGTCATGTGGGTTCACGGTGCTACCCATGGTCCTGGTCTGAGGAGGAGAAGAGTGAAACCACAATTATGTCTGTAGCAGGGTGCTGAGGTCCTGCTGTGCATGTAGGGCATCCAAGTCAGGGCGGAGGCAAGTGCACACATTGTGGGTTTCAGTGGAAGTTAAACAGGCTGAATATCCAGAAAACATTAGAGAGATCCCAGCCTCCAAAGATGGGGCTACTGAGCACGGCTACGTGTTCACCTGTCCCTACATAGATTTGCGTCTGTCAGTTGGGGCCCTGCAAAGGCTCTGGGAGCAGAATCTGCTGGAGTGGGTATAGGAGGCGTTGTAACCAGGGCCCACCAGGGACCCTAGGAAGGAGGAAGGAGGCCTTCCAGGTGCAGTTCTGGATGCAGGTCTCACAGAACACTGGTTTGCTCCAGATCCTCAAGATAAAATGAGCTCTCACTCTTGCTGCTCCTTTTTGGAGAAGACAACCTCGACCAAGGAAAAGTCTACTTAATTTCATCTATCTTTCAATAAGCTTGCTCTTTTTTTTCTTTTCATGTCAGGTGGGTAATGTGCCAATGTGGTAACAAGGTTTGAGGGAGGTGTCTCCCAGACAACAGTGGGCAAAACCAATCCCCATGCTTGTGAACCACAAAAGGATCAGGATTATTTTTAAAATTTTGTATCACTCTCCTAAGGCATTGGGGTTCAGCTTTGTAGATCAGAGCTTTGTAACCAAGCCTTCTTAAATGAGCTTAGAATGAGAAATTTCAAATGAATCGGTGCGTAATAAATCGACTATGAAAATAAGCCTGTTACAGAATAAGTCCATAGCTTGTGGCTACATTATCTTTTCTTCTCCATGACAGCACAGTGGAATGCTCCTTTAGAAAGTACTGAATTGGGTGAATTTTAATAGCTACTGCTTCTTGTGTTGAAAATTCACCAAGAACAGGCTTGTACCACCATCTCAGTAGCTTTGCTCTAAGACTCTTGAATTTTTGCCAATAGACTTACAATTTGAATGATCAGATGAATAAATGAACTGAATACGTATGATGTACCATCTTCTTTCATACCAGCCTGAGGAGGGGGGTAGAAATGTTTTCACTTTACCAATAAGAAAATAGAGGTTTGAAAAGAAGACATTACTTAAGATCATACTGCTTGTGAGTAGTTAAACCAGAGTGAGAAGTTAGTTCTTTATTTCTAAATTGCAGATTTCTCTGCCACAGTGTTCTGCCCCCTGAAATCTACTCATCATTTATTTGGTCCTAGGCACTATGCCATTCTTTTTTTCCTTTTGCAGTGTTGGGGATTGGACCCCAGGGCCTCATGCACGCCAGGAAAATGCTCTACCACTGAGACATATCCCCAGCCCCAGGCCATATATTTTCATGTTCATTATCTCATGAAACTCATATCCATTGTAACCCAATGATAGAGGAACTAATTTCATGGATGTCATAAAACTGAAGTTCAAATGTATTATGTAAACTGCCTATGGTCACACAGAGGGCAATATCTGTACTCTCTTTAAAAGGTTTATTAATTGGAAGGGCCAGGATGGATGTCTCACTTCAGAAGGAAGGTGTGTTATTTTGATAACTGAAGCTATAAGCCACACCAATTGCTGTAGGCTAATAGGTAGGAGGGAAATACGTAGAAAAAAAATGGATCATGTCCTCCTAGAAAACCATTTCTAATGAGATCTCTGAGCAAATTATAAACACAGAGGAGAATGATTGGTAATTAAATATTGTTATTACTAATTGTCTTAGACTATCCAGACTGAGATAACTATAAATAGGATGCTGATAAACAACAGAAACTTATTGCTCATACTTTGGGAGCTGGGAAGTCCAAGGTCAAGGTGCCAACGTTTGGTGTCTGGTGTGAACGCATATCTGACTCACAGGTGGTGCCTTCTTGCTGTGTCCTCACATGGTAGATGGGGCAAGGCAGCTCTCGAGGCCTCCTTCATACAAAAACTAATCCCATCATAAGGTTCCTCTATTATTAGTCATTTCCCAAAGGCCCCCTTGCCTAGTGTCATTATATTGGGTGATAGGGTTTCATCATATGAAGTTTGAAGGGACACAATATGTAGCAATAACCAAAACACCTGTGTAGAATGATGGCGAGCAAAGCTGGGCTGGGCAGAGATTTCCTTTTGTCTAGGTAGGAGTCAGGAGGAAGCACAGGGCTTGCTGAGGGCTAGAGCTGAGCCAGACAGATTCATGGGAGACGGAGTCAGCACAGAGAAAGAGGGGGCTGACCTTCCTTTCTAGGGGAAAAAGCTGCTGGTTCCTGATTCTGTCTCTGCAAAAGGGGGATAATTTTTTCATTTGTAATTTAATGTGTGATAGAGGTATTTTGAGTTGAAAGTATCGTTGATTGGTTTGCATGTTGGTCTGCAAATTGAACATCATACATGCATTGGAGTGCTTCAGGCCTGGGCCTTGTCTTGGTCTTTGGTTGCTATGACAGTAATCATGTGGGTTGAAATGACTGAGGAACACTTCTTGTTTCCTGACTTCAGGCTTGGTTTAGAAAGAGGGACAACAGCTAAAAAAGCCTTAGATGTCATCGTCTCCTTGTTGGAAGAACATGGACAGGGTGGGAATTATTACGAAGATGAAAACTCCTGCCATAGCTTCCAAAGTGCATATCTGCTTGTGGATCGAGACGAGGCCTGGGTGCTTGAGACCGTAGAGAAGTACTGGGCTGCTGAGAAAATCACAGGTGAGTGGTCTTGAGCATGTGAAAGACTGAGATGGATGTTGGCTGGACCCACAGCACCAGATCCAGAGAAATCATGCTATCGTGCAGCCTCTGTCTGTGCTGGCTCTTCATGCCTAAACACACTGTTCACTTCTGGGCATCTGTTTCTGGAAATGCACCTGGGGTTTTCTGAATCTAGAGTGAAGGGGTGCTGGCCCTTGGGAAGCATATTCCTAACATTTCCTATTTTCTGTTTGCTTTCCAGGCAGAACCCAATTCTGACTACAGGCTTCTGCATGACTCAAACTGTTACTCTGTTGACCAAGATGGTCATTGAGAAATCCCTTCAATGGGAAACTGTCCTGAGTTCGAATCAGCTACCGTGCCCTGTAGCTGTTTGTGGTTGGAATGGTCCTCTAAAAGAAGGAGTTTGTGTCTGTGTGAGGATTATTCAGTGCTACTCTAGACCAATCAGGCCATTTCTCTGTGAGGTAATGTTCCTAGAAGGACATAGAACTTGGTGATCCTCATGGAAGGAATTAGTGCTCATAAAATTGCTGCTCTATGCCTCTGGCTCCTAAGACAGCACAGGGAAGGAAACATTAGAGGTGGGAGTGGTGACCTTGAATCAGTACCTCAGCACTTTCATATTCTAGATGGGATTGGATCCCAGAATGGGTTAAAAGGCTCCCAAGAGTTCTAAGGATTGGCCAGTGACATTCTTACATTCTTTAGGACAGAATGATAAATGCATAGCAATGCACTGCCACTCTTCCCTCCTGTATCCACAAAGACATGGCCAGTAGATTCCTGCATACTTCTTATTGAGCCTATAGTTGACCTATGTATTTTTTTCAACCTAATTTACCAATGAATCAGAAATGATGTTGAGATGAAACCTGTTTGCCACACTTGCCTTAGGGGTGACTGGCGCCAGATCTGACCTGAGTTAGAAGCAGATCTGGTTCAGTCATTGGAAGTCATACTTGTTTCCTGTGCACAAAGTCCAGTGATCAGGGCTTCTCTGGATGTTGGGCACATTGAACCCCATACACAGTTAGTTTCCCATGGAGGCAGAGAAATCTGGATAGTGGTTTCCTGGTCAAAATGTGTGAAGGCACATTCTCATAAGACTATTGAATGGGCTAGAGGGTCCCTCAACAACCACAGGAATTTCTCTACCCCTCTCTACCTAGCATGTAACCAGCAGGGCCTGTGCCCACTTTGCCCAACTCTTTCAGAATTTATAGGACAAGGGCAACCTGTGTGGCCCATCAGGTCTCCATCTCTCCCACAGTGCAGGAACCTCATGCTTTTTTCTTTAATGTTTTTAGTTATAGATGGACACAATACCTTTATTTTGTTTATTTAGTTTTTTTTTTTATGTGATGTTGGGAATTGAACCCAGTGACTCACACACACTAAGCAAACTGTCTACCACTGAGCCACAACCCCAGCCCTCAAACTCCTTTCCTAAGAGGAAGTGTTGTGGATAGACACAATACCTTTATTTTATTTATTTTTATGTGGTGCCGAGGATCAAACCCAGGTCCTTGCACATGCTAGGTGAGCGCTCTACCGCTGAGCCACAACCCAGCCCCTGAAGTCTTCCTGTTGAATGGTTCCATTGAAAAGGCTAGTGGGCCATGCTTCAAAGCCATCATATTACTTTTAAGTAGAATCAAAGACGTTTTGATCTATAACTTCATTTCAAAAGCTGAGCCCCTTCAAAATATAGCTTAAAAAATCCATATTCACAAAATGAATGTTGTCTTTCACTAAACATTCAAATTAAAAGAAAACACACAATCATTTCTTGGGCTTATCGATTTCTTGTCCTGTGATCCCAGCAGTAGTGTGATTGATACTAGTAGGTCAGTACTCCAAATGATGATTCCTAAAAGCAAATGTCGACCATAAGTCAGCCCTCTAGGAAAGTAACATCTATGGAGCTCTTTATGAGAACTTAAAAAAAAAAAAAACTTAGTGTAAATGATATCAAAATCACCAGTTTAGGCTAAAACAATTTTTAAAAATTTTTAAATAGTTTATAATTTGACTCCTGTGGTACGCTCTGAAAAAAATGAATGGAAAAATACCAGTGCCCATCATCCAGGAGTGCTTATTTTGGAAGTGTAAATCAGTGAAGCAAAACATCCTGGGTGCACTTAGCCCAGCACTGAGCCTGCCTCTAGGGACTGGGTTTTAGGAAGTAATGGCTCTATAGCAGCTTATAGTTTAGACTGACTTGCTTTCTCCCACTTTATTGTTCAAGAATTTGGAAGCTTAGCATGTTCCTTGGGAGCAACAATTGTGAATGGGCCTTGTGCACTAGCCCTGATAGCTTGAAATTTGCACTCTGAACACCATCTCAAGCTTAAAGGCCAAGTTGTTCTCCATGTGTTTGAAGCTCAGCCTGCAAATACAGAAATGGAGGAAACAGGGCTGGAATTATAGCTCAGTGGCAGAGCACTTGCCTAGCATGTAGAGGCACTGGGCTCAATTCTCAGCACCACATATAAATAAATAAATAAAAGTATTGTGTCCATATTCAACTGAAAAAAAAAAGAAATTGAAGAAACAGAGCAAGTCTGTCAGCTGAGAGGAATTCTCACCTAATCCTCATTCATTAAGGGAGAGTGTACTCAGAAGGCATTCCTTTCTGAGTTCATTTAGCTATACATATATTTATAAGGAAAATATTTCCATATATTTTTCACACATACATCTAGACACACATATATTTATAAGTACATTCTCCCCACTTTTTTGTGTACCAGGATTGACCCCAGTCCTTTATTAAATTTTTTAAAATTTTGAGACAGTGTCTCACTAGATTGCTTATAGTCTCACTCAATTGCTGAGGCTGGCTTTGAACCTGAGATCTTCCTGCCTCAGCCTCCTGAGCTGCTGGGATTAAAGGCATGTGCCACTGTGTCAGGCCATTCCTTGTTCTGAAATGATTCATTATCATTGCCACGTGTTTTTCTAAATGTTGAAAAAATGTTGAACAAAGAAGTATCTGATTTGCATTATAGATTGTGTGTGTGTGTGTGTGTGTGTGTGTGTGTATTTGGGTGAGTCGGGGTGGTATAAAGTGGGCTTCTAGGTGAAAAAGAGTCAGACTGGGGAGGAGGGACCTGTGGTTGCTACAGAGCATTTCTGTGGAGGAATTTCTAAATCTTGTCAGCACTACCTCTTTCAAAGGACGTTTCACTTCTCTTGTAGGTAATGCACACTTGGGGTTATTTAGAATGAAGGGCCTTGTGTATTTCATTTTGATTGTGAATTTAAGAGCAATAAAGTTATTTCACATTTAAAATGTGATGATGCCAATCAATATTGGTGGAACTAGAAAGGGGACCAAGATTGTGTTTCTTGCTTCAAAATTTGAATTCCTTCCTTCCTATAAAGTCAGTGTTCCAAGGAAGGATTTTCCATGAATTTCCATTTTCTGATTAAGTTTTCCTAAGTGTACGTGCTTTGTACTCTGCAGAGGGAGTAAAGTGCATCTGCAATCAGCTTTCCCTCACTACAAAGATGGACGCGGAGCACCCTGAACTCAGGACTTATGCTCAGAGTCAACGCTGGTGGATGGGAGAGGATGAGTTCAATTTTTTCCAGATTTTTTCTCCAGCTGATGACTACTCAGACAACTTTGAAGGCAAAGACAGCTTAGAAAAGCAAGAAGGTGAGTTTGGCTGTCCTTTAGGATTCTCCTTCTCACACTTTGCTTGTAGCTTTTGCAGAGCACTGGTCTGGATTTGGAAGGATAAAGAGGAGGGGTAGAGAATGGACTATGACATAAAGACTCACTTTTAGCAAAATTCTCTGGTATCCAGGCAAGGAGACAACTTGTACTTATTTTTACACAGTATTTTCTTACCCATGGAGGTCCCTTGTTTTTACTGATGTTATTTTTTCTTTGAACATTGATGTTATCATGAGTCCTTTGTGATACTTATTGCAAATAAGTATACTCCTTATAGCTCAGTTACATATTTGGCTTATTTTCTCCTTATAGTTTCCTCTTTTCCACTTGTCTGCTGGGCCTTGAGGGCGGGGGTGTTATCTTTCATTCGTCTTAAGATTCTCTTGTGATGCTTGCACAGTCCTTTGTTCCATGAAACTTTGTTAGTAGAAGTGTCTTGAATTCTCTTCATCAATCCTCTCTGCCACCCAGTTACTGACTTAATCAGAATCCATATTTAGGTAAGTGTGTTGATTAGATTGTTTACCATGTTTTGTGCCAGAGAGGGAACTTTTCCAAAACACCCACACTGGTCACATTTTATCTTCGCTAGTTGTATATGTATTTTGTAAGTCGAACTTTTTTTGAACTCAGGGGCATTCAATCACTGAGCCACATCCCCAGCCCTATTTTGTATTTTATTTAGAGACAGGATCTGAGTTGCTTAACACCTGGCTTCTTTTTTTTAATATTTATTTTTTTAGTTGTAAGTTGGACACAATATCTTTATTTATTTATTTTTATGTGGTGCTGACAATTGAACCCAGGGCCTTGCACATGGTAGGCAAGTGCTCTACTGCTGAGCCACAACCCCAGCCCTAATGCCTCACTTTTTTGCTGAGGTTGGCTTTGAACTCATAATCCTCTTGCCTCAGCCTCCTGAGCTGCTGGAATTATAAGCATGGTATAAATTAAACTTTTGATCCATTAGAACTGGAGTCAGCAAATTACATCCTGTAGCAGCTGCCCGTTTTATAAATAAAATTTAATTGAAACAGACACACTCTGTTGGTTATCTATTTGTCACTGTGACAAAATACCTGAGATAAACAACTTATTAGGAGGAAAGATATATTTTGGCTTCCAGTTTCAGAGGTTTCAGTCCATGGTCGGTTGGCTTCATTGCTTTTGGGCATGTGATATGGTAGCACATCAACAGGAGAGCACATGGCAAAGACATAGCTCACCTTATGGCAGCTAGGAAATGCTTTTTTGGGAAGGGTGACAGGGAGGGGCCAAGGTCTCAATATCCTCTTCAAGGGCACGCCCTCAAGGATCTAACTTCCTTCTACTAAGCCCCACCTCCTAAAGGTCCACCACCTCCCAGTAGCACTGCAGGGGGGAAACCAAGCTGTCAACACAAGGGCCTTTCAGGATGTTCAGAATCCAAGCTGTAGCACTCACCTGGTATTTATGTGTTGTTTATGTCTGCCTTCATGCTGCACTGGTGAATTTGAGCCATTGCAACAGGGAAGTTAAAATGAGACCATATGGTCCATAGGCCTAAAATAATCTCTACCTGATCCTTTAAGAAAAAAGTTTCTTTTTATCTCATCTAGAAGAATACTTTAGGGTTTTTGCTGTGAAACTTAAGTCATATATTCTAGATAGGAAGGTAAGAAAGTATTCATTTTAAAATGAGAATTTGAAAAAGAACTTCTAAAGATGTTTAATGAAATCAAAACTAGCTTGATGAAAGTTGTTCAGTAGTTCGTAGCATAACAGTATCCTTAAATCTGATGAAACTTCTGGTTATAGGAAACCTATAGGTTATAGGAAATGCACAGGAGAGAGGAACATCTTCAGTTCCACCAGGGGGATGCCACGTGCAAGTCCAGCTTGTGTGAAACTCTACAGGAAGAATGACCTGATTTCTATGACAAATAAGGTGCAAGAAGACAAATCAAGAGGCAGAGATTAAAATATTCAAGAGATATTGCCCATCTGTTGGATTCTGATTTAAATCCTATACCAAGACTGGAGATGTAGTATAGCGGTAGTGCCCATGCTGAGCATTCCTTTTTCAGGGCCCCCAGGTTCCATCTCCAGCCCTGCAATCCCCCACAACAAACAAATGAAAAACTCCAAATCAATACCTAATTTTTGAGAAAGTAAGAAAGTTTGAACACTGGATAGTTAAAAAAAATCAAAGACATTTTAAATAGTTTTAGTTGTGACTTGTTATAGAGATTTATAAAGAGGATATGCATTGTGCTAGCAAATTCTCTCCCTATGTGATGTTTTGATTCTGTCTTTGTGAACACAGACTGAAATAGCCTTTTAATGAATTACAACCAGAGAGGAGCCTATAGATGTGGGATCCCATACAAATATTTTTTTGGTTTTGTACCGGGGATAGAACCCAGGGGTGCTTAACCACTAAGCCACATCCCCAGCACCATTCTTCTATTTTATGTAGAGACAGGGTCTTGCTAAGTTGCTTAGGGCCTTGCTAAGTAGCTATGTCTGGCTTTGAACACATGATCCTCCTGTCTCAGCCTCCTGAGCTGCTGGGATTATTGGCATGTGCCACCTCATCTGGCTCAAGGATTTGTTTATTCATTCATCTGAATTCAGAGACAATAATCTTATAGCCTCCAAATATTATAAATGCCTCTCAGTGTGTATATTTCTGACTGTAGGGAGATCATTCTCCAAATTTAGTAATGATCCCAAACAGCCCTAGCTTGGGGATCTGTTTACAGACTGCATACACTTCCTAATGGATATATATTGAGTATTGTACTAGTTGAGGTATAGCTAAGTGCTGTAACAGAGAGACTCCAAATTAATATGGCTTGAAGAGCACAGAAGCTCTTCCTTTCCCATGAGATAGTCCAGATGTATATGGATTGTCTAGGGATGGACCTCCATTTTTGGTCTGATGGTTGGCATCTCCCAGCAAACAGGAAGGGAGAAAAATGAAAGGCAAGGAAGTGGATGTGACCAGAAAGTTGCACACACCATTTTACTGATCTCCCATTGGTCAGAATTGACCACATGGCCAGACTTAGTCACAAAGAAAGCTGGGACATGTATTCTGTCACTGAGGGTTATGATCCCAGGTATAATTTCATGGGCTTATTAATGTAAAAAATAAAGGAGTGAATGGGTTTTGGTTAACAACGTGCCACAGTTACATCTCTCCGCTATCCATCTCTCTTTCAGAAAGCATCACTGTACAGACAATGATTGACGTCTTACGGGACAAAGCAAGAGGAGTCTGCATAGACTCTGAATCTTTCCTCACCACAGCCAGTATAGTGTCTGTCCTGCCTCAGAACAGAAGCTCGCCATGTATTCACTACTTCATTGGGACCCCAGATCCTTCCAGGTTTGTTCAAGATACAGTCACAGAGAGAAAGCATGTGTATGCCTTGGAAGCTCATCATTGTGTTCATGCTGGCCGTGTCCTCCCCATGGGTAGCTAAGTCACAGTTTTCAGTCTGTTTCAATGTGGGCTGCATAGCACAGGAGCTTTGATTAAGTGGAGTGCTTGGTATAGTCACATGGTGGTTATTACGGTTGCAGAATTGTGTTTTAAATTCATCAAATAGTTACTGAGCATGTGTAATGGGCCAAACATTGTGCTATTTTGATACAGGGTTACAGAGATGAACAAAAGACAGGGTGTGTGTTGGCGGAGGGGGAGATGTGCCCAAGATTTATCAAAATAACCAGTTCCTATGCATTATTGGACAATATGATCCAGAGGCAATACAGATTGAAGCCGCTTTCATTAAGATGTTGTGTTTTAGGGAAGAACTTTTTTCCCCAAATACTTTAACAAAAAACAGCATTGCACAGTGGCTAAGAACATAGCCTCTGGAATAACTGGTCAGGATTTGGAATCCCACTTCTGTAAGCTCCCGTTCCTATAACTGTGTAGTGGGAATAATACCAGCCCCTACCTTTACACGCTTGTTAGGAGGATCACATGAGATGATCCAGGTAAGTACGTGGTAGGCTTAACTATTATGACTAATTAATTAATGATTATTAATTTTTTTGTGGTGCTGGGGATAGAGCCCAGAGCCTTGAGCATGAGGCAAGCACCGTACCCACCGAGCTAAATCCCCAGCCCTTAATTATTATTAATGAGGGCTCTCTCTGACCTACTAAGCAGACAGTTACCCCATATCCTTTAATGTTCAGCTGTGTATACCACAGGTGACATCATCAGTGGCTTAGAGACGACCACTCAATGCCTTCATTCACTATTACAATAACTACATTCACTATTACAATAGCTTGGGGGGGGGAGTTTTTGGGCCAAGATGCCTTGACCCAAACCTTTTATATCAGAATCTTCAGGTGGACCTTGAATCTGTCAGGTACATCTGATCCTCAGTATGAAAATCCCTAGAAGACTGCCTACATCAATTGGTTCTCAGGTGTTTTTCAGGTGTTCCACTGACCACAAACCATTATGATTTTTGAATATCAGTTGTTAAACCTTTGAATTCACTACCAAAGAATCTGCAGCTGTTAAATTTCATTCCTTTAGATGCTGAAAATATTTATTCTCCTCTCGATTCAGGAATATGAGACAAGGATTGTTTTTATCAAAGGACTCTTTTTTTTCCCCCTTCCTTCTGTCTTTCTCTGTCTTAGATGACTCAGGGGGAAAGCCAAGCACTTCTGACCTGATGGCCTCATTTTTAAAACTATTGCCAATATCAGTAGAACTTTCTAACACCATATGAAACTATTGAATTTAGTGTAAACTATTCCTTTTCTTTTTAATCTTTATTTTATTTATTTATTTTTATGTGGTGCTGAGGATCAAATCCAGGGCCTCATACATGCTAGGCAAGCACTCTATCACTGAGCCACAACCCCCGCCCAACTATTTTTAACTTTTCATTCACTCAACAAAAACTTACTGCATACCAAATATTGTGCTTGTTCAGTACTAGGGGTGAGGTGTGTGTACAAGAAAGAGGTGGCAAAGATGTGGTGGTACAGGGAAGAACTTTGCAGAGGAGAGGTGAGCACGGTGGGAGAAGTGAGGGTTTATTAGGTACAAAAAGCAGTAATGGCACTCTAGGTAGAAGAACTGCGTGTACAGAGGCACAGAGGCATGAAGTGGGGCACACAGGTTGATGGGCAAGTTTCCTCTTGTAGATGAGTCTGGGGATCAGGTTTCTATCTCTTCCTCCTCCCACCCTCCATAAACAAGCCCAGCCACCCTCACAGGGTCCCTAAAGGCCAGCTTCAACCACTCTGTGGTGTTCTGGGTTCTCCTTCTTTTTGATTCCAGCTGTTTTTTCTTGGGTTGATCTCTCAGTTTTGAACACTTGGTTCCATGGGCCCACCTTCCACCTACAACTTGGTCCCAGATTTAGGGCTTCTACCACCCTCCCTGCTGATGGACTGTGACTTGTTTTCTCCCCTATCACTGATGTCTTGGAGGACTCTGCTGGTCTGTGGGGTACACAGGGCATTTACGTTCTATTTTGAAGCATATGAAATGTTCTGCTAAGATATTTGGACATTATTCTTTAGGAAACAGGAGTGGGTTGAACTGAACCAACTCTCTTGTTGAAGTCTCAGATACTTGCTTTAACTCTCCTTAGTTGTGTTGTCAGGAAATGAGTAGAAAGGAATTCTGTTTCCCAGCGAATTCTGTTTCTTAACATAAATTTCAGGGCTTAATCTAATTACAGAAATGGGTTGAGAAATAGCCTTCTGATATTTAAAATGGAAAATTTCAAGTAATTCAAAAAGGAAATTATTCATTGTTAAATTAATTGGAAAGACCTTGTAGAAGATTAAGGCCCTTCCAGAAGACATTCATTTTTATCTTCCCTGGTTAAATGGGCTGTGTCTCTTACCGTGACTGTAGAACTGTCGTAGGTTATTTTGTTTCTTATTCAACATTTCGATGTTTCACTGTAATTGGGCATGCTCAACATTGTGCATTTTGTCAGCAGGAAGCATAATTACTTACCCTCAGTTTTTTGGGTAGTAACACTGAGGAGGTCTTAGCTGACTCCTGCTAGTGCTAAAAATGTTAGACATTTTGGGGAGATAGTGTCAAAGTATCTTTTGCGGGTAGGATACTGGGGATTGATCTCAGGGGCGCTTGACCACTGAGCCACATCCCTAGCCCTATTTTGTTTTTATTTATAGACAGGGTCTCATTGAGTTGCTTAGAGCCTGGCCATTGCTGAGGTTGACTTTGAACTTGCCATCCTCCTGCCTCAGCCTCCTGAGCAGAGCTGCTGGGATAACAGGCATGTGACACTGTGCCTGAACTCTCCTTCTTTCTTATCATATACCAATTACCTTGCAAGTTTGAGAGTTGGAAAGAGATAAAAAAAAAAAAAAACTCAGAGTTTGAATGATTGAGGGACAGGAAAAGTCATTTAATTAGCTTTGTGGAGAAGGCAAATTCCATCATATTCATATTCCCTTGGGTCAGCTTGTGCCTTGATCACTGATGCAGTGATATTGATAGACTTCAGTGTACTGGTTCTGACCTTTGGAAGCCATTTTAATGGAAGCTAGTAGTCGTCAAAGCTTCTTGATAGGAAGAACTGATAGAGAAAGAATACTTGGAGAGGTGTCTTGCCATTTTGAGACAGGGTAAGATGTAGAGTCTTAGAGTGCTCAAGGTAAGGAGAGCTGATCAGGGGTCTCTCTGCCTAACTCCATGTTCTGTGATGCCACTATTGTCTTGAAAAGGGCCACAGAGGGAGTATTTATACCAAAGAATTCTGCAAATACCATAAATTTGGGCTTATTATTTTTAAAGATGTAGTTGTCAGACCAGTATAGCACCGAGAGGATCTCATATACTAACCATTAAAGATATAGCATTAGTAAAACAAAAGGGTTAGAGAAGGTAATTTAAGAACCCTGGGTCATGGTGGGTGTCTCTCCTCCCTCTTTTTCTTTCTGAGCTTTCTTTGTTTCATTGTCTTCTCCCAATGCACTACCATTGAGAGGCTAAATTAGATTGGTTAAGACTGTGTCATTTGGATCTTTCAAATCTCAGCTGTGGGGGTTACCTTGTTGTTCTTGGAAACCCAGGCGTCCAAGGTCAGCCTTGGCAGCCACATCAGTTCTGCCTGCAGATATACAGAGCTGAAAGCCCAAGGCAAATGGCCCCCTCCCCTCCTTTCATTTTGAACTCTTCCCATACTGCTTCTCTCCACCCTACACTTTGGACTTTCCAAACCTCCCAAGATTCTGGATCCAAATCTCCATCCCCAAGGTCATCTTATGCTCCAAAATATTCTCTAAAATTCTCTTCACTGACTGGTTTTGCTCTCAGCCAGGTATGACCCTGACAATATGATTCAGGTGACATTGTCACACTAGAGCTAGAATGGCCCATAGATGAACCACTCAGAAGGACACCTGCCTTTTGAGGGAAACCAGTTATTATAAATGCCTTTCAGATTGGTTCACAGTGTAGCAGATTTATCTGAGCAGGGGCTTATGTTTTTCTTTCAGGGACTAATGATCCTCAGTGGATTTGCAGGGATTCTGGGTTACAAGACCAGCCTGGTTTCATTGCTGGGGAATGTCCACATCTTCAGCAAGAACAGAGCCACATTTGTGGCTGGAACTTTGTGGCTGGAATGGTTGACTGGCTTCAGATAATAAAATTCCAAGTCCCAGAAAACAAAAAGTCCTTATTTTTTGCAGTTTCACAATGTATATGAAAAATACCAACAGGATACAAGGTTGGGAAGTAGTGGGGAAAATAGACTTTGGATGTATAAGGTCTGAGTTTAGTTGTAGGTCCACTGTTGGTTAGGAATGTGACTTTGGACAAAGCACTAGGATTCTGTGAGCCTCAGTCATCTCACCTGTAAAATGGGACAGAAGTTTTGCCCTGTGTATTCACTGCTGCCTCCCTAACATCTGTTGGGCACTGCATCAGACCCAACATGTATTTGCTGAATGAATGACAAATGAACATGAGAAGAGCAGAGCCCGGAGATGCAAATACAAACACTAAAATTTGTGCTAGGCTGTAAAACTTTATAGAGATTTTCATGATTATTTTTTTGTTCTTCCAAATGAGAAAACAAATTATGGGAAAAAAGATTTCTTTTTTTTTTTAAACATTGGTTTGGTGCATCCACCAGAAGGTTCTGGAAAGAAAAATGGGCAGATAAGGCGAAGGTGCCACCAGTGGAACTGTTTCGTGGCTATGTTCAAAGTGTCATTCAAGGCTAAACTTCCTGCACGTCTCTGAGTCAGATCTTGGAAGACCAAGCTGTGCCATGTGTCATGAGGCTGTGTGCCTCAGACCTTAGACCTGTCTCGTTGAGAGCTGAAGGTGACAAGGATATGGTTCCCTGTAGTCTTGTTCATGGTCTTCTTGGCTTCAGTGTCCCTCAGTAGAGTCTTTTTATTTTATTTGTTTATTTTTATGTGGTATTGAGGGTCAAACCCAGTGCCTTATGTATGCTAGGCAAGTGCTCTACTACTGAGCTACAGCCCAGCCCCCTCAGTAGAGTCTCTTAAAGTACTCTTCTGGCTCTGTGATGCCCTTGGCCATTGGAAGCACTTCCTCCCTTTGTACATAGCATCTTATATTCATGTCATACTGTGGAGCGGCTGAATGACCACAGTGAGTTCTGTCTAGGTGACCTTTCTGAAGGTCATCCTCAGAATCCAGCCCTGGACTGTCTGGAGCCTCTCTGCTATGTGGCTGTCTGGAGCCTCTCTGCTATGTCCCACTTAGAGCCAACTATAGGACACACTCTGGGTCACTCCACATACACAATGAAGTGAGCCTCTTCCTGGAAAGGTGGTGGAGAGGAGTGGTCACCACCCAGTTTCAGCTTTGACACTAGTTAGATATGTGACCTTGGTCAAGTCATTTAATATTTCTGGGCTATGAGTTGCAATACATTTCTTCAAGTGGTATTGAAGAGGCTGCCATCTGAGGTTCAAATATGGGAACATGCCAGGGGAGCTCCTTATCCATTTGGATTTTTAAAAAATTTTATTAATGGTGTCTTTTTTATATAACTTTATTTTACTTGTTTATTTTTTTTATTCAATGCTGAGGATAAAACCCAGTGCCTGGGTGCTAGGCATGTGTTCTACCACTGAGCCGCACCCCCAGCCCTCACAGTATTTGGAGCCACCGAGTTAGCTAGGTTCCCCTTTTTGGGATATAGTACATAGGTACAAATGATCAAACCTGAATTATAGATAATTTCCAAATTCTAATTTAAATTAATATTAATATTATTGCAGTGTATTATCAAAAATTATTATATTCCTTATTCTATAAATAATTTTATTTTAAAATTTTTATTATTTATATAATTTATTGAATCTCAAAAATTCTTCCTTTAAACACCTTGACAAATTTATGCTTTGTGTTTTTAGCAGTCGAGGATGCTGACTTCCTCACAGAGTATGGAAAGAAGTTTTTGGAACTCTTAGGCTGCTTAAAATATTATGGGCACCTGCTCATATTTTATTTTTAAGATCAAACAAATAGATGGGAGGTCTGAACATACAGTACCTCTTATTTTAGAAAAGCTCCTAGACGCTGTCATGAGTTAAACTAATCTCCATATTCCAGTGAGCTTCGACTGGGTTTGAAGTTATATCAAACAGAGCATTCTTTACTACCAGTGTCCTGTATATTGGGTGCAGAAGACTGTGACTGTGGGTTGAAGTGGAGTTACAAGTTCACAGGTCTTAGGACAAAGACATAGAATTGGCAAGATAGCTTTAGAAGCTGGAAGAGACCATTTTAATCCAGGTGAGCCCAAGAATGAGAAAACATCAGCCCCCAGTTGGTCAGAGGCAGAGAGAGTACTCATGCCCCTATTCCCAGTCCCAGTCTGTTCTTTGTCTCACGTGTCAAAAGGCAACTCATCCCAGTAGGTGCTGCCAAGATGTCTCTTTCCAGCCCCTCTGGCAGGCAAGGTTCTCCCTTGGAGTCAGTGTATCAGAAGAGACACCTGGTGAGCAAGACACTTAGGTTCTAGAAATATAAAGGCAGGTTTCCAATAAGGAGGTTACTCCACTCCAGCTTTAAGTGCTAGAGAACAAAGGTGCTGTGTGGGCCTGTAAGAAGTAGCAGGTGAACATCATCGAGGCCTGGGGCTGGGAGACAGGTCTCCTCTCCAAGGGCCCCCCCTTGTAGCCAGGGTGCAGTGGGCTCTGCTGGAGCCTGCAATTCCCTGGGCTGCTGGTGCTGGGGCCGGCACCAGTCCCACTACAGAGCCTCACACCATGGGGAGCCATGCTGTCACTGCTCTACCCAATGCAGAGCCCTATGACTGAGTAGGTGTGGACTCAGGAGTGGGCTTGGGCCCTCCAGGCCCCTGTCAGCAGAGGGTCTCTATGTTAGTCACGGAGCCTGCCGGCCATTGTGTGGCAACTCCTGTATGATGTACACTGGCTTTTGGAAACACTCTTGGCAGGGCTGGGCTCACTGGCAGAGTGTGTGTCTAGTGAGCATGAGGCCCTAGGTTCAGTCCCCAGCACTGGGAAAAAATCAGGAACCCCTCAGAACACCCCTGGTGCTATCTGGTCCTGCAGGATCTGATAGGACTCTTGCTGGTTGGGATGTAGTTGTGTCATTGGAGACCAGAGGGACCCAGAGACAGCTCTGTATGCTGTTCTGTGCTGAGCACACTCTTTTTCTCTCACTTCCCAGGTAATCAGAATTGGTTTTGACAGTTTGAAGTTTTGTATTAATTCATTTTTCATATCCAACAGTCAGTAGAAGGGAAAAGGAACAATCATTTCCAAGAGGCTGTAGGGGGTGGAAGTGTGTCTTCCCTCTGTGTAAGTAGCTTCCCTATGTCTTGGGCGACTTCCTTTGATGGTAGCTAAGGAGGGATATGCCTTGATTCTGCCCAGGTTGGCCCACCTTGTGTTCCCCAGCAGTAGGGCAGAGGAGGGGACCATTCTCCCATATGAATGATATGTATCACCTGCAGAGGACAGCAGAGTCCCCAACAGGCATCCTTAATTAGTACCACTCACTCCATCACCATGGGGTGCAAATTCTCATTGCCTTTGACATGTAGGTTAAATTAGATGCTGTGAACAGTGTCAGTGCTCTCTCAACCCCTTTCCTGTGATCACCTCAGGAAACTATCAGAGAGGTTATTTCCCACTACTGTTCTCTATGACTGTGCTTCTCAGACCCAGATGTTATGAATCCTCCGGGATCTTGTTAAAATGCAGATTCTGCTTCAGCGGGACAAGACAGAGCAGGGATGCTGATGCTGTAAATCCAAAGACACAGCTAGGGGAGCAAGGGTGACTGATCACCAGTCCTTTTCAGATCATGGTGCACATGAATGTATTTTCAGGGCACAATGGCAAGGTTGCTCTGGCTGCCTCACATCTTAACACCTCTGGGCTGAAAAAGTCAGCATCCAAGCTCACTTCTAACCCAATGGAGTCTCCTTGGAGTGAAACAGGGTACACCCATGGAAGGGCAAAGTAAAGTCCAAATCTGATAAATTGAAAACACATGAGATGTGCACGTGGCTCATGCCCTCCTATCTTTACTGCAGGTGCTGCCCCATGGCTTGGCTAACATCAGACCGCAGGTCCAGCAGTGCCCATACCTACCAGGAGTGCCCCTCTGCCCAGCAGTGTTTTCTCCGGGTGAAGGGAGAATAAGTGTCCTTCCCAGTGTTCATCAGCTGTGACACTGACCTGGAATGCCAGGCCACAGCTTTTGACATGCATGGCTCTCTTGGTGTATGTGTGTGTGTGTGTGTATGTGTGTGTATGTGTGGTTGTGTATGTGTGTGTGTGTGTGTGTGTGTGTGTGTGTGAGATGATGTGTGCAAGCCACGCACAAAGATATTCACACACGCCTGCCTGCCAGACATCAGTCCTGCCAGAAGAGCTGGATCAAAGAATAAAGGGGCATCAGGCCCCTCACTCTGCCTAGCACCTGCTTTCACACAGCCAGATTTCTGCTTCTCTGCAGGTGTCCCCTCTGGGATCTCTGGGAATTTCTGCTTCATCTGTCTTAATCAGTACCCTCCTTGAGGCTGTTAGAGATCTTACAAAGATTTTCCAATGAGAATCTTAAAACCAAAAGACCCTTCCTTTCCAGGAGAGAAAGGGGTAGACCTTTCATCTCAAAATTGACCATCCATTCCATCCTTTTCCCAAAACACTATGTGTCTTTTTGCCTCACTTTATACAACTTAAAAGAGTTCTCTCGGATGCTCTTTCCAGGACAGAAATAATCTGTTTCAGTGTCTCCTCACTGTAAATAGAAGAATTTGCAGCTTGTAAATGGCTCTTGGTTTTATTAAAATAGCTACTAAATCATGCAGTGTGTTTCTCTTGGCACGAACCCACCTGCCACGAGTTGGCACTGAAAATGATTGCTGAATAAAGAGACAGTCTCTGGGTGTCCTCGTGCCCTATGCTCAGTCTGACTGTCCTTTCTTTCTAGGTTCATATTCAGGCCTTTCATCTTTGTTGATGAAGTAAAACTCGTTCCCAAAGCAAGTCTCCCTGTTTTGGGGACGATGACCCTGCTAAAAAGGAGCCTCGGTTCCAGGAGAAACCAGACCGCCGGCATGAGCTGTACAAGGCCCACAACTGGGCACGTGCTGTCATCGAGAGTGACCAGGTGAGCCTGGATAAGGGTTCAGGGAGAGTAATGAGGTCCCTGAGGAAGGAGTCAGGGAGTCTGTTAGCCTCCTCTACTCTTGGCCAGTCTCCTCCTGGGCAGCTAGGTTCTACAGGCCTTCCTAGAATGCGGGTGCTCGTTTTCCTACCCAATCTCCTGAAACCAAGTAAAACAAAGCCTTTGCTTCTCATGTTCTGGAACTCAGTGGGCCAAGCTCTCTCTTATTTACTGTTGACTTAGGAGGAATAGAGATGTGCAGTTCTAGAAAGGAGACCTGCTTCTGTGCTTTCTTAAAATTCTTTGCAACCTTTTAGGGCTAAGAAGCTATACTTGATTGGCAGAGCTTTATTTAAAGATGCAATCATATGCCATTTCCAAAAAGTAATTCTCCAAAAATGCTCTGGAGATGGATGGTGGTGGTGGTTGCACAACCACCATGTACCAAATTCTATGTTAAGCATATTTTCCCATACTACCGATATAATTTAGAAAAAGATTCTCATATTCCCAGTTTTTCTCTTTCTTTCTTTCTTTCTTTCTTTCTTTCTTTCTTTCTTTCTTTCTTTCTTTCTTTCTTTCTTCCTTCCTTCCTTCCTTCCTTCCTTCCTTCCTTTCTTTCTTTCTTTCTTTCTTTCTTTCTTTTTTCTTTCTTTTTTTTTCTTTTAGAAAAAGATTCTCACATTCCCAGTTTTTCTTTTCTTTTCTTTTTTGTACGAGGGATTGAACCCAGGGGCACTTAACCACTGAACCACATACCCAGTCCCCCCTTCCCTTTTTAAATTTAGAGTCAGGGTCTCACTGAGTTGCTTAAGGGTTCACTAATTTGCTAAGGCTGTCTTTGAACCTATGATCCTCCTGATGCAGCCTCCCAAGCCGCTGGGATTACAGGCACATGTGTTTCACCATGCCTGGCTAAGTTCACATTTATTTTTAAGAGTGAGTACTTTTTCAAAGTCAAACTGCTTCTATTATCAAAGCTTGTTTAATAAAGTTTCTGACAGGGCTTATTTTCTAGGTGTATGACAGAAAGCCCCAGGTAGACTCAAAATGTCACCTACTAGTGTCTGGTTTTGTGGGTATCAAGCAATGAGAATGTAGGGCAGAAAGAGCCCATGGGATCGCTGGGTTTTGAATTTTAGAAATGACTCTTGGGTTGAATCAGGAAGTAGTGGATGAGTAAGGAGAGTGGCTTCTCAGTTCTGGGACTAATTGGGTAAATGAAAGCCTTCAGTGTCACCCACTGTAAATGAGCGAGTACTTCTTGGAGGAAGAGCTCTTACCATCTCCTAAAAAGAGTGCTCAGGAGATAAGTATTCATTGATCATTCAGCAAACATCTTTGCAGTATACCTACTATGTCCCAGCCATTGGGTGGCACCATTGCAGTACATTGTTGCAGTACACCTACTATGTCCCAGCCATTGGGTGGCAGTTGGTCACAAGTTGCCCAAGTGTTGACGTAGGGAAGGACCCGCTTGAGGGAAGAGTCACTGTACAATGGGGGAAAGTATCATGAGATGGAGGAGTGCAGGTAATTCAATCTGGCTGAAGACGAGGAAGAGATGAGGCAAGAGGTCAGGCCCACAAGACCTTGCTTCTCATCAGGGCCTTCCCTGAATGCCGCTCAGGAGTCTGGATTTTATCCTGAAGCAGCCACATTCTAGAATGGTCCTCATGGTAGTTGTTTGGGAACAGACCAGAGTGGGTGGATGGGACTGTGAGCAGGAAGCCAGTAGAACTCCTGAGGCTCAGTGTCCACAGCCACAATCCCACTGTTCTGCTGACTGTGCAAAGGCCATGTTTTTCCTCAGGAGCAGGGCCGAGTGCTGAAGAAGATCATGATGGAGCTGGAAAAGCAAGGCCTGGAAGCCATGGAAGAAATTCTGAGCAGCTCTGAGCCCCCAGACCCCGCCCAGGTGGGGGACCTTTTCTATGACTGTGTTGACACGAAGATTAAGTTCTTTAAGTGAAGTGAGCATTCCCTTTCCCCTTCTTATTTAAAACTTCCCACCTGACTAAATGACCAGCAAAACAAACACTCTCCTGTTTGAGTAAAATGAGAAAAGTTATCAGGTGGTCTCCTTTTCTGAAGCCAGATCCAACTGTTACCTTGTGTCTCTAAATGTCCCTTTCTCAGCCGTGTAGGTCCCCTTCCTTTGCAATGTAACACGTATCCTTCTGCCTCTTGCGTTCAGTTGTGTGACAAATTGTGGATCTGAAGCTGCTATTCTTGTATTTCAGTGACAATGGACACATTAGCCTCTGGCAGGACTAGAGTTCATGGAGGCTTGAAAGACAGGCTCTGCCATGTTGAGTTGGTGGGAAAAGCAAGCTCTTTTGAAGTCTTAGTCTTTCAGTACCCGTTTCTTCCAGGTTAACAAAAGGTGTTTGTTGGGTCACACATGCTCCTGTGTGTGTGGAGGGAAGGGGGCACCTCCCCAGTTGCTCTTCACCTGGGCTCATGCCTGTGGGCACTGCAGTTTCCACAGGTGTTCCCTGGGGAACGAAGCCAATGGGAGGGAATAAAGGGGCTTCTCAGCTGCCCCAGCTGTGTCCTGGTGTCCATGATCTCCAAGGAACTGATTTCCATGCGCTGTACTCGTGTGTGGTGGACACAACCCTGCTTCATATGCAGGAGAGCTGGGCAGCACTGTTAGCCAGAACCTATACACCTTAGAGATTCAGGGAGCCGTGCCAGTGACCTCCCAGGATCGCCAAGTGGGTCTCCCAAAAGACATGCTGCTATCTCTACAGAGCAGTGCACCTACCAAGTAGATGGGGCCTTGGGTAGGGATGACTCCTGGTCTAGTGACCAGCATCTAATCTAGGATTCATTCAGTGGCCCTGCAGCATAGTCCCACCCCATGCAACTGTGACTCTCAGCTAATGAGGGAAAGAAAAGGAAAAAAAATCTTGACTGTTTAGATTGCAGTTGAAGTTGCTGGGATTTGAGCAGTTGCTACTTTATCTCAGCAGAGAGACACCAGCTGAGCTGATCTGCTTCCAATATCATATCCACATAAAGGATTTGACCCACTAGTAGAGCATAGAAAAGTAGGCAAGGAAGACCAGGTGGGCTCCATACTGGGCATTCAGAGGGCAAGAAGGTGACAGACAGATACAAGAGGACATCTCTGTGGGGTCACAGTCCAACTCCACCCCTCCTACCCAGCCTGTCAGAACCCACACATGGGTGTCTGAAGCAACTGACCACCTGGATCTTCCCCCTTAGTCCTCATGCCCTACAGCTGCTTCCAGACTGGTAGTGGAAGTGGGCAGGAAGTGGTGGGGCTTGCTTTCATTTATGGAACTCTCTCCCAACTCCCACAATGACAAAGTGGCAGAGATGACTGATAGGAGTGTCTGTTAATAGAGCAGCTAGCGGGAGAGTGCTCTTTGGGTCTAATGATGCTTCACCATCCTTGACATGATTCTAGCAAAATGAAATATTGGATCAGTAGACTTGGAAATGGCACAGGGGTAGTCATTCCTCAGCACCTATGTCATAGCCCATGAGGGCTGAAAGTGACACAGCCGCTCATTATGTGGGTGGAATACCAAGGATCAGAGATTTTTTAACGTTTTTCTTTTCTTTTTTTTTTCTGTTATTGTTCTGGGGATGAAACCCACAGTCTTGAGTATGCGAGGCAAGCACTCTCAAATGCTCTCTTCCACTGAGCCTTGTCCCCAGCCTCAGAAATTTTATGGGAATGAATATTTTCTTTCTACAACTCTCTTTCAAGAGTGTATGTATAGATTTGCCATGAACTTTCTATTCAGCAGTTTTGTAAATTCTGTATGTAAAATCACTAAGTACAGATTGGAAGACTATTTCAGCCGACAAAGTTTATGGCAGCCAGTAGTGGCAGCCTGTAGTGTAGATTTGACCTGAGCTTTCACTGCTGATGAGTTGAGGGTCTCCTCTTAGATGAAGTGGCCATTCTAAAAGTGTCTATAGTTGCTAAGATGGAAAAGGATGAAGTTTGAGAATGATGTAGGTACTTACCTTCCAAAGTCTACCTGAGGAGTGGTTATTTGAAATTAGGTGTTGCAGAAATCCTGTCTTTCAATGCATGGTCTCACCTGCACAGGTTAGGAAGCATTTTATCAGACCTGACCTGTCTGAGATAGTCAGGGTAATACAAGATTTGATCAGAAGTCTAGTGCAAATAAATCACACCAAGGCCTGCTTTTATTCCTATGGCCCAAATCACAGATGACTGTTGTCTTTACCCAGCCAGTTGTGCAGTGGGAAACACAATGGCTACTTCTGTTTGTGGACATTGCAGGCAGGAAAGGGCCAACTGTACATCAATCACAGCTGTAATGTTGATGTCTTACCACTAAAGGGTGTGCCTGCCCTCTGTGTGGGCCTAGTGCCTCCCAGCAGGCAATGGAGATGGGGGGTCTGTGTACAGTCAAACCTGAATAGCAGTGCTCAGGTTTCTTTGTGCATTTGGGAAGGGTGGGGAAAGACTACAGAGAGCAAGCAGTATGCTGATGTGGCTGTACTCACGTTTAGTGACAACAGTCAGAAATATGTTGTTGAATTTTTCGTAGGCTGTTTGTAGGGGGAATGTTTGCTTTTAAATGCTCCTAACAGATTTTTACTTTGGAAGAATGCTTATTACATGGATAATTTCTTTTCCAGGGATTGCTTTTCTGAAGGCTGTATAGGGAAAATGATTATTCAAGATGAAACGTGAAACTAATGTTTAAAGGTCACCATGTGTAAATAGCTTCCTAAATGCCATTTGTATATCTATTAAGAAGGTAGGGTGCCAGTGCATGCTTTGTGCAGAAAGAAGTCATGGCCATAAAGGACAGAATCTCTCCCCCACCTCCCCTGTAACCTATCATAAGCTAGTTAGTCTTGTCTATTAGGTGGGATTTACCATAAGTGAAGACGACCCTCAGATCAAGGGCATACACTCCAGCGAAAGTAAGTTAGCAAAGCAGAAATAATAGTGCTTTCATTTTTGGAGGTGGCTTGAACCTTATGTAGAATAAGGACATAATCAAAATTATGGAGATTCATTAGTGCCCTGTAATGTAAGACCTGATGTTATTATTAGGAGCTACCCTACAAGCTAACAGAGCAGGTATATGCCTCTTAGATCTTAGCAACAAAGTTCCTTTAATATTGGATGAATCGTTAAATCTAAAAAGTAATTGTTGACTAAGCAAATGACTATGCATCCTAACAGATGTCATCTCACCTCCATACAGGTGATACATAGCTCTGGCTGATAGCAGGGAAGACAGGTGGGACCCTGTGTCTGTCATGAGGTCTCTAATTGCATTTCTGATTGGAGACTCACCCATCCTTTATTGGAGATGTCTTCAACTGAGCTCTTAGCTTTAGGAAGCACAGGGAGAAGAAAGCGAGGGGACCCACCTCACTGGGCATGCTCTCTGGGAGGGGGGGGAGTGGCAGGTTACACGCCTGGCAGTCCCAGTTCTACCGTATGCTTCCTGTAGCTGTGGCATTTCATTCCACACAGTCTTAAGTCCCCGCTGCCCTCCTTAGGTTTTTGTCAAAATGTGCTTTATCTGATTGACACCATACATCTTGAAATGTCACATGCAGAATTCTTGTGGGAACCAATATATATATGTTTGCAATCATGTTGTGAGAGTTTAAATGTATTAGCTGGAAAATGCTACTGGCAGCGAATTATAAAAAAGAAAGTCTTAGTTTCCTGCAGTGGGAACTGACCATGTAGTCTTAACAGTCTTTTGTACAACTATCTACAAACCAGGTGATGTCCCTTTATCCAGTGCTTGCCCTTGGGATTGTCTCTAAATGCATCAAGCATACTATAAAAAATACTGAAGTTAATGTCCAGTGGCCTCTTCTGTCTTGTGTTTCATGAAAGAATGCTGGCATCAGTCAGCACACAGGAAATGTGTGGAAGGGGATGTGTATTCTGCTGGAAATCTTCAGAAAAAAAATTAACTCAAAAATTTCCTGCATTAGGTACCATTCTTTGGGTAAATTTATTCTTTAAAAGTAAACACAAAACTACAATGAGAAATTGAGTCACATCCACCAGGATTGCAACTTAAAACAAAAAGTAGCCACTGAAATCCTTGTAGACTACTGATGGGAATGTAAGATGGCACATCCATTGTGCAAAATAGTATGGAGGTTGCTAAAAAAAATGTTTTAAAAAAGGGCTACCATGTGACCCAGTGATTCCTCTTCTAAGTATCTTTACAAAAGACTGGAAAGTAGGGCCCAAAAGATATATTTGTACTTACAGGTTCATAGTAGCATTATTTACAATAGCCAAAATGTGTAGACAAGTATCTGTAGATGTATGGATGGATAAACAAAATGTAGTATAAGCATACTGTCAGGAAGCCGCTCTGGAAAGGAGCTAGGTACACATCTTTAAGTCCTGAGTGAGGAGGTACTGAACAGGTATTGCACTGCAATGTGTTTGGACACTACCTCCACTGATAAGAGAGGCGCAGCTCCAGGAGTGGGTGTCACCCAATGAGGTTGGATCACACCCCACTTGTTTCTTGTAACCTTACCCTTGCCTCATTTGAGTGGCTTCTCCCCAATAAAACCCAAGTTCCAGGAGTGCTCCTCCTCTTTCTTGTCTACCTTGCCCCTCCTGTAGGAGCTGTGGTTGAGGAGCAGTCATTGAACCCAAAAAAGTACTTTCTGTGTCTGTGTCTTTATTTAGTCAGACAAAATTCACCTGGAGTGATACTGACCGGTTTAGCCATGTTCCATGACACCATAAAATAGAATAGTCTTCAGCTTTTAAAAAGAGAAGGAAATTCTGACCCATGCCACCACATGTATGAACATTCAGGATGTTATGCTGAGTAAAATAAACAAGTTACAGGAGGAAGTGTACAATTCAATTCATGTGAAGTATCCAGAGTTGTCAAATCTAGGAGAAGAAAGAGGAAGAGTGGTTGCCATGGGTTGGGAGGAGGGAGAAATAGAGGATTGTAATTTGATGGGTACAAAGCTGAAGTTCTACAAGATGAAGAGTTCTGAAGTTGGGTGGTAGTGGTGGCTGCTTAACAGTGAAGATGCCCTTCAGTTACACTGGACAATAAAAACAATCAAGATGGCAAATTTTATGTTGTGTATTTACCACATTTTTTTAAAGAAAAAAAAAGAACTAGAATTGGAAGTCTAGAGTCTAGATCATCAGAATGGCTGATGCTATCTATGCTGAGTCTCCTCCTTCTAAAGGTTTAGCAGCTCCATGACACAAGGATGTCTCTTAAGAAAAAAAGTTCTCTCTGCTCTTATGGCATGCAAAATTGATTGTCTGGTTCAGGAAATAGAACTAAGCCACCTGCAACAAGTGACCCGAGTCAACATCAGATTAGACGATTGCTCCATTGACATAAGGAATTGCTACTTTAAATATTATTCTCACCTATTTCTTTTTCATTAAAGTAACACACTCCTGAAAAGCTCCAAGAGTAGGTATGAGTTTGTAGGATTGCTATAACAAAATACCACAGACTGGATGGTATAAGCAGGAGAAATTTATTGTTCCGTGGCTTTGGAGCCTAGATGTGATGTACAAGATCATAGTGTCTGTGGGGTTGGTTCCATCTGAGGCTGTGAGAGGCAATCTGTTCCATGTCTCCTGACTAGCTTCTGGTGCTTTGCTGGAAATCTTTAGCATCATCCCAACCTTTGCTTTCCTCTTATACCACATTATCACCGTGTGTATGGCAATACCCAATTTTCCTTTTTTATAAGAAAACCAGCCCTATTGAACATAGGGCCCACTTCAGTATGACTTCATTTAAAACAATTATATATTCAGTGATCCTCTTTCCAAATAAGGTACCATCCTGAGATATACTGGAGCTAAGGACTTCTATATATGAATTTTGTGGGGACATAATTCAACCCATGACAGAATGGGTTCATGAAGGATGCCAACGCTTTTGGGGCATAGTCTGAGATTCTGGAACTCCTAGAAATTCTGGAAGAAAATCTGGAACTTCTGGAAGAGCTTCTGGAATCTACAGTTCTTCTCATGAAGTTGTTCCTCTCACCTCTCCCATTCTTAATTTCCTAAGGGGTGCCTCAGTGTAAAGGTCCTTCAATGTATAGCTCAGCTCCTTTACCACCTGCCTGGACTTTAGAATTCATCACCTACTTTGTAGATTATCCTGGGCCCTTGCTCTTTTTCCCCACTCAGACTGGCCTTTCTTGGTCACTAAAGAGCTTATTGGTACCTCCATCAATATGGCAGCAGGAAAAAAAAAAGTCAGCTCCTTAACTCATTAGGATGCAAAGCATGTAGTAGCTAGCTTTCAAATTAGTTTCTAGATGAGATTTATTTTTGAAACATCTATGAATTTTAATTACCCCTCCTGCTTTGTTATCCCACAGCAAAGCTAGTGAAGTGTGGTCCCAGCAGCTCAGCCAGCGACTAAAGGGAGCAACTGGGATGCAGCCAGCAGAGCCCTGTTTGTGAATGAGCAAGAAATACGCGAACTGGTGGCTCCTCAGAGGGAGGGGTGTGCCCTTGCCTGACTGAAGTGACCAAAGGGTCAGGGCCTGCTCATGTGATTTTATCTCTATATGCCCAGGTACACATCCATGTAATGCAACTAAAGCACAGGCCAAGTAATTTACTTTCCAAAACTCATATGAGATGATAGAGACTCAAATCTGTGTGTATTTTCTAAGCTCTCATCCTGAGCCAGCTCACCTAGCAGATAAGCCAAATCTCCTCCAGAGCAGGCTTCAGAGTCTACCTAAAACAGTATTAATGGAGTCGGAGATGGTTTTGCTTCACCCAGGAGGCTCTTTGGAGAGGTCTGCTGAATTAAGGAAGTGGGGGTCAAAGTGCATTTTAGGCTGAAAGGTTTTTTTCCATTTTAATACAATTTAGCAGAATTTATGAACAATACACTCTGCCCATTCTATATAAATAAAACTAAATAAATATAGTTACCTACTTTATTATTATTATTATTAGGTACTGGGGATTTAACCCAGGAGCACTTGACCACTGAGCTACATCCCCAGCCTTTTTATTTTTTAATTTTGAGACAGGGTCTTGCTGAGTTGCTTAAGCCTCACTAAGTTGCTGAGGCTGGCCTTGAACTTGGGATCCTTCTGCCTCAGCCTCCCCAGTTGCTGAGATTACAGGTATGTATCACCACATTTTGCTAATTTTAGCTACTTTTAAGTACCCCCCAACCCCTAGGCTTGGTTGAACCAAACACTCAGTAAATTAGCTCAAAGAAGAAAGGCTCTGTTTCCATCATTGTATGTTATAGCAAGCACGAGGTCCATGTAAACATCCATTTTGTTGCGGCCTTCTCAGAAGCCCTTCCATCCTTAAACTTCTAACCCTTGGCTTTCCCCGGGCACAGTGGTGCATGCCTATAATCCCAGCGACTTGAGAGGTTGGGGTAGGAGGTTTGCAAGTCAAAGCCAGCCTCAGCAAAAGCTAAGCAACTCAGTGAGGCCCTGTCTCTAAATAAAATATAAAATAGGACTGGGGATGTGGCTCAGTGGTTGATTGCTCCTGAGTTCAATCCCTGGTGCCCCCTCCCCAAAATGTTTGGCCTTGGTACTCAAATTTGATCATTATACATCGTACATATCAAAATATCACACAGTATCTCATAAATATGATACCATTAAAAAATTGGCTTAGATCAGTACTGGTGACCATAGATGGGTTTTTAACAGGAAATGACCTCAGAAGCATTTCCACTTATTAAAGTTAGTTTATTAGGTACAAAGAAATGAATCTGCAGAGGAAGGCATCAATAAATATAAAATACAGGTGAAACAGGGGGAGAGTTACAGACAACAGGGTCAGTGAGGATGTGGGAGGTGGCAGGGATGTCTCTCTGATGAGTCCATGGTTAAGGGGCTCAGCCTGTACACTGCCTGAGCTTGGAGGGAGCACGTTCAGTGACAGGTCTGGAGGACACACGTGATGCCGGATTCCTGAGGTTGCTCCCTATTTGCCATTTTTTGGTTTCTGCTCCTACCTTCCCTCTGTTCTTGAATGGTTTTATTATAAATTTTCTATCCCAGCAGAACTTCTGAATGCCTCACCAGGGCCGGCAGTCCACTCCAAAGTGGAACTGCCAGTGTCTAGGGCATTCTCCATTATTCAAATTAAAGCTCTTGTAAATATTTTATGCAACCAGAAGGAAGGCAGAGTGGATACTGTCCCCCACATGAAATCCTGGACTTCTTGGAAAACTTCCAGAACCAATATAATAAATCAATAATGCAAAAGGCCTGCGAAAGCTTCTTTCCCACTGATTTTAGCTATTACGATTTGGCCTGTGTCGTGCCCCAGAGATGCATACTTGATGCTGACTCAGTTTCTCTTCTCCCATCTGGAATAAGAAAGCACACACTGATGCAGCACACCAGCTTGATCGGCTCCAGACCACAGTGAGGGGTCTGCAGTCACGTTGGGCAATCCCGGCTCACTGTTGCTCACTGTCCCGCATCCTCAAGGTTTGAGTACATGAGTGGGTTGTTCCAAAGCAAACTTTTCTGCTATCCTCCTCTTCTCCCTCTTTGATTTCCTCAGGGATCTCAAGTCTGTTTCCTCCTAATCTCTCTCCTTTATCCATATCAGCGTTCCCTGTCCACTTCCATGCCCTTGCTGGCTCAAGGAAAAGGTAAGGGACATCTCCAGCCCAGCTGGACTCTGCATAATCAGGGAGATGAATGTGCACCTGCCCCCAGGTGCTCATTACAGGCGAAGGGGAAGCTGTGGGCCTGTGACATCTTCCCTCAGCTGGGAAGGGGGCTGAGTGTGGCCTATGGTTGGTTCCCAGATTCTCAGGGTGGGCTGTGGCTAGATAGTTGAGACATATATTTCTTCAGACATTTTGTTTTACACATTTCTCATATTTTCCATGGAAATCTTTGCAACCTCTTTGGGAGATTGGGAGACTTCTGGGATAGGATTAGCAGTTCATGATAATCAGAACCAGCATATGTTTTTCTCCTAAAAGAAAAAATAAATACCAAAATCTCATAAAGGTGACTTCACCTGGACTACCAGGATGGAGCTGGGAACTTAGAGGGGCAGGAGGGAAGTGACGGAGACATGGGCACTAGGAGCACTGTAAACAGTAAGAGCATTGGCTACTTGTAGGATAATTCAACTGATAATTCAAGGGCCCTGTAGAAGGCACTGGAGGGGCTGAGCCCACTCCTGCCTTTACACTGCAGTATATTTACATTAAGCAGCAAAAAGACATCCCTGTACTGCAAAATGGAAGTGAGACGTGACATCTCACTCCCCGGAGGCTGCGCAGCACTGTCTGGGTATGGGCACACACTACTTCCTCTGAGATGCATCGTTTATAAGGCATTATTTGGTTTGATTTTGCAGTTGGTGCAATGAGAATATAAAGTCATGCCAATAAGAAGCTTTTGTGACTGCTTAGGACTTTGGGACCACCTACAAACTAAGGACGCTCTAAAAATGGTTAAGAATCTAGGAAGGGCCAGCTGCAAGCATATTTACAGTCACAGGATAGACATAATGGAGTGGGGCAGGGCTCTGTCTGTACAGACAAATGCCAAGATACATTTTAAGTAATGGAGAAATAGTGGTTGTCTTTAAAAATATTACTGAAATAACTCAAAGTGGACTAAAATGTTGCTTTAAAGCCCATGCAAACCACGTATTTACAATAAATAAGTGCTCCTTTCAGAGCCTGTATGTCGACTGAATTCAGATTGAGCATGGTGGGGCCTGACATGTTCATCCTGTGACATGGAACCCCTGGTCTTGGCTTCATCCATCTTCTCACAGGAGTGTCTTTAGAGATAACTGCGGAAACATGACAGAAGATTACCAGGTGGGGTTAGAAAACTCACTGCGCCCAAGGGTGGTAAACACAGCTTTTCCTCATTCACACAGGACCACCAAGGCTGGGAAGATGGTCCCATCATGTGTAAGGAGAGGTTTTTTTAACCCAAGGGGTCATGGTGGCAAACGAGATGGGGCATGAAGTTGATGTGTGGCAACCTAAAATTCTGACTTATGAACATTTAGAAGAGACCAAGAACCAGCAGTTGACTGTACAGGAAGTTCATGAAAAGCCAAGAACATGCTGGAGATGCCAGGTCAGGGCAAGGGAAAATTGGGAAAGGAAGTCAGACCCTCAGACTTCCGGCCCAGCATCCATGAAGGAGAGAGTACTCCCCGGGCACTGTGTGCTGGCTAGAGCCCACTGGTTTCTCTGGGCGATGCTTTGTGTCTCACTGCAGTGAAAATGATTGAAGATGATCTCCAGAGATCTCAGTGGGATTTCCAATGAGACTTTTAATCCATCCTTGACTGGACTGTCATGGGCAGAGACAAAAGGCATCAGTATGGGGTGATTTAGGTTTGTGCCTGTCATGAGACTGGAGACCAGATACTGCATAATGTCCCACCTAGCCTTGCCCCGTTGATGGTGAGGAAGGCTCTTCTCAGTGATATATAGTGTTAGGAGCACCAGAGGAAGGTCAGAAGGTCTGGGCATGTAACCTTCGACAAACCTATTAGCCTCTGGAGCCTAGTTTTCTCTTTTGTGTAAATGACATTGGGGCTGGGAGTGTAGCTCAGTGGTCAGGCACTTGCTTAGCCTATATGAGTCCTTGGGTTTAATCCCCAGTACTGAAAAATAAAATGGCATTAAAAGTTTCTCTCCAGTTTGATCACAGGGTGATTAAAAGGATCAAATGAGATAACATGTACAAACCAACTAAAAACTGTAAAGAGCCATATAAATATATGAGACTATAATTATGATGATGATTCTATTTTGGTGATCACAAGAGCAATACATTCCTTGTAGAAATTATAGAAGTATACTAGGAAGAAAGTAAAAAGCAGTGATCATCTTCTATGGGAAATGTCTACACTGGACCATTTTGCAGGGCTGCATGGAATGTGCAGGAAGGTGATCCGAGACGGAAGGCATGAGATTCCTGAAAGCCAGAGACATGAGGCAGGTGAGGGAGAACAGACTCCCTCAGCTTTTGTTATATGTGAATGTCTTAATTTCTTCCTCACTTCTAAAGGACAGTTTTGCCAAATATAGGATTCTAGGTTGACAGTTTTTTTTCTTTTTAATACTTTCAATATATTAGCTTACTTGTCCTCTCCAAAGTTCTGATGAGAAACCTGCCAATAACCTTCCTGAGGATAGCTGGTATGTGACAAATCGATTCTCTTGTTGCTTTTGAGATACTCTATTCTTCAGAAGTTTTGTTACAGAGTGCCTTGATGTTAGTCTCTTTATGTTCATCTTCTTGGAGTTTAGTGAGCTTTTTGAATGTTTTTATTCATGCCTCTAATCAAATTTGTGATGTTTCTTCAAATATTCTTTCTGTGCCTGAAAACACCTGATGGTGTCCCATAGCTCTGACAGGCTCTGTTCACTTTTAATGTTTTTTTTCTTCTGGTCTTCAGACTTAATAATTTTGACTCTCCTTTCTTCTAGTTCACTGATTCTGTTTTTCTGCTGCCTCAAGTCTGCCTTTCATTTTCTCTAGTGAATTTTTCATTTCAGTTGTATTTTTTCAGCATCAGAATTTCTGTTTTCTTTCTCTTTACTGATATTTACATTTTGTTCATACATCATTTGCTTGAATTTATCCACATCTTCCTTTACATTTTTGAGCAACTTTAAGACAGTTGCCTTTTGGGCTGGGGCTGGAGCTCAGGGTAGGGCACTTGCCTAGTATGTGTGAGGCCCTGGGTTCGATCCTCAGCACCATATAAAAATAAAATAAAGGTATTGTGTCCATCTACTATTTTTTAAAAAGCCAGTTGCCATTTATTTATTTATTTACTTACTTTCTGTAGGGGGGATTGAATCTAGGGGCATTTTACCACTGAGCTACATCCCTAACCCTTTTTTAAGGGAGACCACTGGGCTCCTGGCCCTGGACTGTGCTTCCGCCCCACCCTTAAAGCCACAGACCACAGACACAGGGTCGTCATGTCCATGCTGCAAGGACAGCACCTTGTGAGGCCCATCATCTTTAAGCTTGTTAGCACTTCCTGACTCATGGCTCACCACAACCTTTCGCTACACTCATCTACAGTGTACCAGTCACCATGCCAGGAACAGTTAGACCCATGTCCCAAACTCCCCAGGACAGTCCAGGTTGCTGTGCTACTTAAAAAACAGCGTGAAATAAAGAATCAATGATCACGAATTATTTATAATATTGAAAAACTGATAATAACCTGTGTTCAACCAAAGGTTCTAGGTAATCTAGGGTTCAGTATCATATAATGGTGTATGAAGCAGCTGTCTTTTTAAAAAGTCTTGATTTGGAGGAACTAAATTGTTTAAAATAGAACAGTCTTGATTATTTTTAAAATTCACTAAAAACACAGTTAATAATTGGAAATGTTTCTTCTTGAGTAGAATTATGATTTTTTAAAATTCCTGTGAATAAATACTTCTGAATTTTCTACCATGAGCATATATAAACCATTGGGACAACTTTGTATGGTACAGTTTTAAAAATGAACTATCACTCAGAAGGGTCTCTGAAACTTAACAAAACATTAATAAATGGGCACTGTAACTTTCATTAAAACATTTTTTTAAATTAATGAGTGCACTGGGTTTAGAATAAAGATATTTTGGAGCAAATGATGTAGGGAATCTAGGATTTTTGAGACAGTTTGAGTAAAAGTAAAAAGGTACTGACAGCCCCTGATCTGATTCTCTATGAGAAGACAGCCTTGGGAATGACTATTTTTAATTTTCAGAAACTCCTGTCCACTACAGAAAAATCTTCTAGGTATGGGTTTCACAATCCAGGCTTTATTAACATTTTGGGCTCTATGATTCTTTGTGGTGAGGCCATCCTCTGTGATGTAGGGCATTTAACAGCAGAACTGGTCTCTCTGTTACTAGGTGCCAGTCACACTTCTGCCCCAGGCCCATGCCCAATTGTTAACTCAAACCTGGACTCTAGACATGATTGACTGGTCCCTGGGGGCCAACATCTCACCATTTGAAGACCATTAGGTAATAAAACAGGCTTCCTCAGGTAAACAGCTCTCCCTAGTTTTGTTACAGATGCCTGGAAACAAGAGCAGAGAGGTTAAAGGATAATCAGTGAGTTCTCCATAAAATAGAAAGAACAACTCTGGCCTTAGTGCAAAGAGAAATTTCACTGGTGCCAGAAGTGAGTAGTCGGGACATCGACAGGGTTAGAGAGAGTGCTTTGGATTTAAAAATGGCTTTGAAGGGATTTCCCCTTATAAAATGTCACTAGAACCTTCTGGAATTCATCAAATGGGGCCATTCTGCAGAAACTGTCTATCACACCAGCTATTCCCCATGGAAAGGAATTTCATATTCATCCAAACTACAGTTTTCAAACTTTTGGTACTGGAGCTCAGAGTAAGAAATCCTTTTACATCTCTTCCCCATCTCCATCCAGCCCCTACTGCACTGGCAGAGCCCACAGAGTGAACGCTGCTGCCTTTGCTGCGATCTCCTGCAAACTGAGGGCTCTGCTTCCCTGCTAATACAGCTGTGGCCCTGAGGAACACTTGAACAGCAGTCCTGGTGCACACTTCTCTGCATTATGAGATTGAAAGAGGAATGTCTGTGCCGGGGCTGACAGAGCAGGACCCAGGGCCAAGCTGGCTTTCAGCCTTGTTTTTCTTCATGAGCAAACCAAGCTTGCCTTGTATCTTTCTCCAGCCATAGCCACATTTTCATATTAGGAAAAAAGAAAATCCATTCTGTAGCTAAGTGACATGAGGATGGATATGTAGGACTTGGAGAGTGTCCAGAAAGGATTTAGAAATTTGGCTGGCCATTAAGGCAGGGCCTCCTGGAGATTCTTCTACCAGCCTTGGATTGCAATTCCTGGGAGCTGGAAGGTGGGCTTGGGAAAGGCAGACTCGTGTGAAGAGCAGACCTAACCATCAGTGCAGGGCCAACGGTCTGCCTAACTTCAGTCCACCATGGCAGGAAAGTGAGGAGGCAATGGGCCGAGACGCAAGGATCACTCTGGACGTGGAGCAGAGACCTGAACTAGCCCTGACCAGGGCAGCAGAGGCAGGCCACTGTACTCTGCCTTGGTTTCTCCAGCTGTACATGAAGCCATATGACCCACAAAGGGCCTTCTCGTAATCTCTAAGTGAAGGGAATGACAGGTTCCATTGGATCTAAACCTTCCATCTGTATTTTCTCTCCTTCCCCACTGTCACTGCCATCATAGAACTGGTGGGCACAGAAGACTCATCATCCATTTGAGCATATCTCCTCTGGACTAAGCCCAAGCTAAGAGAGGTCACCCTACACGCCATATGCCTCCCTTCCTGCACAGGTACATGGACCTATGGGTAGGCTAATCTTCTTCTCTCTCCCCAAAATTTGCAATCTAAAAGTTTCAATAATTACTAAAAGCAGTATTAATTTACCAAAATAATTTAGACAACACAGACAAGCACTGAGTGACAATCACTTCATATTTTGGTGTATTTCTAATCTCTTCCTCTAATTGATCAAACTCTCTTTTTCTCCCTCAACACACAAGTTAATTTAATTTAATTTTTTAAAATTTAAGTTATAAGCAGGACACAGAGCCACACAATGGTAATCCCAGTAGTTCAGGAGGCTGAGGCAGGAGAATCCCAAGTTCAAAGCCACAGCAATTTAGTGAGACCCTAAGCAAATCAGAGAGACCCTGTCTCAAAATTAAAAAAAAAGAAAAAGGGCTGGGGATGTGGCGGCTCAGTGGTTAAGCATCCCTGGGTTTAATCCCAGAACAACAACAACAAAAACAACAAAATAGATCATATTTATTTTTGTGTACTTTTTTGGTATTATTTTATTCATTCAAGATGGTGTTGATGTTTTATCAATGTGCTAAATATTTGGTAACATTGTTTTAATGTTTTTCTGGTGTTCCATCTTGTGGCTCTGCTTTAATTTTTTGGAGTTTTGTGATATTTTCAATTTTTTTATTCTGTAAATGGTTGAGCAATGTATACATGAGTGAGCTTTTTTATTTAACAAGTATTTACTGAGTGCATGTCTGACTCCATTCTGAGAGCTGGAGATGGGCTAATGCATAAGATTGGTGCCTTCTCTGCCATTCAAGTCTTACCATGCACGGGGGAAGACAGACAAGGGGCAGGTAAACACATCACATGTCAGCAGGCGATAAAATACCTTGAAGACTATTAAAAAAGAGTGTGAAGAGAATAAAAAGTGATGGGCCAGAGAGACCTACTATTTTACATCAGTCAAGGATTGTCTGATAAGGTACTGCTGTGGACTGAACTGTGTCCCCCCTTCTCAAATTCACATGTGGAAATCTCAATACTAGTGTGATGGTATTGGCAGAGGTGCTTTTGGGAGGTAATCAGGGTTAGATGAGGTCATGTGGGTGGGTCCCCTGATGGGATTACTGTCCTCATACTAGAAAGTGGTTCTTCCTCTTTGCCATGTCAGTACAGTGAGAAGGTGGCTCTCAAACTCTTTGACAGAGTTCTGTCAAAGCAGGAAACTAAATCAGCCAGCACCTAATCTTTTCAGCTTCTAGACTGTGAGAAAATACATGTCTGTTAAGCCAGCCAGTCTATGGTATTTTGTTTTGGCAGCCTGAGATGATAGACAGGTACCATTTTATCCACAGGAAATAGAGAATGAGTCTGTGGCTATCTGAGAAAATGTCTCATACCTAAGGAAAAGCAGATGCAAAGAACCCAGAGGCAGAATTGTGCTTTGAATGTTCTAGAAATTGAGGTGGTGTTAGAGCAATTAAGGTGGGAGGAGAGTGGTTCAAGAGGAGAGGGACAGTTCATGTAGGTCTTATGAACCATGATAAAAATTTCTCATTGCTTTGGAGCAAGATGAGAATTTACTGGAGGCTGTGGGGCAGAGGGCAGCTTGGTTGGGCTTGGGCTTTAGACACATCAATTGTGCTACAGTGGGAAGCAGGGAAACCTATTAACAGGTTCCTGAGGTAATTTGGGAAAGAAATGCTTAGGCCAGGGTTGGGGTGGAAGAAGAGTTGAGAGAGATCAGATTATAGATGCATTTCACTGGAAGATGCCCTAGAATTTACTGCTAAGTTGAATGTGGGAGAAGAGAAAGAAACTGAAAATGATTCTGAGGTTTTTGGTATTAAAAAATAATGGAGGAGCCTCAGAGTTCAGGGGAAGTAGAAAGGAGAAGGAGAGCTGTTGGAAAACCTTAAGTGGGAGAAGAGCTTTGGAAGACGGGGTTGTACACTACCCTGATGCCTCTGAATATCGGATTTGGAAAGGGAGAGGTCGACTGGTGGTCTTGATAGCAGCTCTTGCCATGGTAGGGAGGGGAGAAAGACTGGGAGGACTCAGCAGGATAGAGAACAGGAGGAGAGGAAGTGAGACAGGGAGACATGCTGGCTCTAAGAGTAGCAGAGAAGGCTCAGGGAAAGAGTAGATCAAGGGACAGATTTTACAGACATCAAAGCACCTTTGCAGATTTAGAGAAATAAAGAAATGCCCAGGAAAGACAGAAGTTGTGGTGAAGGAGTAGGAGGCTGGAAGACAGTTTATGAAGGGCTGTGGTTGACAGTAACAAAAAGCTCACTGGGGCAGAGGGTCCTGCCCAACCTCCCACCACAAAGGCAGAAATAATTACTCTCCCCCTGAGGTATGCTTTTTCTATGAATTCTCTCAGCTTTGGAACATCTCATCCTTTAATTTCTGTGACATGATCCACCCTATACTGCTAAAGTCATTGCAGTGCCTAGAGGAGAAGTTGCACAGCTCCTGAAAATAATGGTGGCCAAGTTTTACTTTAAACATAAAATAATTCTTTTCAAAGAGGAGTTGGACTTCAATGAGATACCACTTTGCACTCACTATACTGTCTACTATGAAATGAAATTAAAATTTAAAACTGAAAAATCAGGGTAGATAAGGTCGGAGAAAAACTGGAACCCTTATGTGCTTTTGGTGAAAATGTAAAATGGTGGAGCTGCTATGGGGACTAGTATGGAGGTTCCTCAACAAATTAAAAATAGAAATTACCATACAACCTAGCCATTGTACTTTAAGATATATACCCTCAGAGAATTTGAAATCAGGTGTCGGGAGTTGCCACATAGGAGCTGAGCGCCCCCTAGCTTTGATTGATAGGAATGTAGAGAGATGTGGCAAGCGGCCATGGGTTGTGTGTGTGAGCTGTGAGCATTTTCAACACACAAGCAGACTGGACTGACGATGCAGCTCTGTCTGGGCTGTGCACAGATGTGTCCCTTTCACTTGTTCTGCCTTTGATCATCACACAGCACATGAGATAGGTGTGGTCTTCCAAGATGTCAGTCAACCTGCTGACCTGGAAGACGTTGCAAAGCTAGAATTAGCCCCCTGAAACCTGACCCCTTGCTTCATTTGAATGGATTCTTCCCAATAAAACTGGGTTTGAGGTGTGCTCTTTCTCTTTCTTGCCAGCCTTGCCTCCTTTGTGGGAACTAGGTCAGAAGAGTCGTCATAAAACCCAAAGAAAAAGGTATTTCCGTGTCATTATTTCATGCCAGCCCAATTCACATGGAGTGACCCTGACTGGTTTAGTTGTATGCCATGACAATCAGAGTCTTAAGGAGACATTTGCATACCTCTGTTCATAGCAGTAAATATTTTCAATAGCTAAAATGTGACAGAACCCAATCATCCAGTGAATAGATAAATAAAATGTGGTATTTGTGTTTGTATGTGTGTGTATGTATACATACATACATAATGAAACATTATTCTGCCTTAAAAAGAAAGGACATTCTGACATAAATTACATAGATGAAATTTGAGGACATCATGCTAAGTGAAATCAGCCTGTAACAAAAAGCAAATTGTGTATGGTTCTGCTTATAGGAAGTACTTAGAGTATTCAAAATCATAGAGACAGAAAGTAGAATGGTGCTTGCCAGGAGCCAGGGGGAGAGGGAAACATGGAGTTATTAATCCATGGGTGTAGAGTTTTGGTTTTACAAGATGAAAAGTATCCTGGAGTTTGAAACATCTTCACCACCTCAAAAGGAGACTCCACACCCATTAGCCATCATTCCCCATTTTCCAACCCTCAGTCCCTGGAATGCCTAATCTAACTTTCTGACTCTATGGATTTGCCTATTTTTGACATTTCATATAAATGGTATCCTACAACTGTGATTGTTCTATTTGGTTTCTTTAACTTAGCATAATGTTTTCAAGCATCATTTATTGCTAAATCATATCTCATTACAGGATGATCATGCATTGTCCATCAATTCATCAGTAATTTCCACTTTTTGGTGATTGTGAATTATGCCGCTATGAATGTTTCTGCACAGCATTCATAGTGTAGTGTTTTGTTTGAAGACTAGCTTAAAATTCTTTTGGGTCTATATCCAGGAGAGGAATTAATGGGTCATGCTATAGGTTGGATCTGGAAAGTCCCCCAAAGGCCCATGTCTTCAAGGCTTGGTCCTCAGTCTGTGGTGCTCTTATAGTTTGGTGGAGACCTTCAAGGGGTAGAATCTAGTGGGAAGTCTTAGGTTATGGGGGTGTACCCTTAAAGGGGACTATGGACCCTAGTCTTATTCTCTCTTTTGATCCCTGGCTGCCCCAAGCTTTGCTCCACCATCTGCACAAGATACTGCCTTACCACAAACCCAAAAGCACTGGGCCAGTCAACAACCATGGACTGAAACCTCTGAAACTGTAAGCCAAATAATCTTTTCTCTCTTTAATTGATTACTTTGGTTATTGTATTACAATAAAGGAAGAGTGACTAACACAGGTCATATGTTTTATATTTAAATCATTGAAGAACCTAATGCATCACTAAAATATTTAAATAACTAGACAAAATCATCTTACCAATGGGAAAAAATAGAATAGTCATTAATTGCAGAGCAGAGACAGCAAATACAGCCATTGGAAAAGCTAAATATTAGGGCATTTGTGTACTCTGGTATGTGTGTACTTTAGCATGCATGCGTTCTAGAAGAAAGGGGAGAGAAAACAAGCAGGATGAGACAGAGTGAGCACTGCCATGCCTGAGCATGAGAACCCATGTGTCTCACAGAAACAACACTGACTTCTGGACCATGAAGACTCCCATATCTTGGGGAACCAGTTCAATAGCGAGGAGAGGAAAACTGTACAGAGAAATGTGATCACACTAACATCATTAACAAGGCTCTCCCCTGTGATTCACAAGAATGGCAAGAATATGCTCATTTAATTTTGAGAGAATCTCCCGAAGTATTTCATGTCCACTGATGCCACATCAATTGAAAATAGTTACCTTATTTTTGAAATTGCAATTTCACTTTCTTGTCTGTAAGATTTCAGTTCATTTAGCAGACATTTTTTTTTCTGTTCCTTTCTGAGCAGCAGGGGATTACTTTTGAGGTGGGCACTGATGCGAATATTTCTCTTGCAATGGGGCATAGAGCACAGATTGTCAGCTGTGCCCTGCTGGGCAGGGTGAGTGGGGCCCAGGACTATAGCTCTCCAATTCTCAGGCATCATGGGCAGTATGAAGTCTACCATTGCCAACTTCCTAAGTCATGTCCAACAAGAAAGGGAACCCCTAAGTCTTCATCTGATACCTTTTTTCCCACCAGATTATTATGCTTATTTTACAAAATGAGCAAAGGGATATTATTGAGTGACACTCCCCAACTTGTCACCTATGCCAGCCTGTGTATCCTTACTCAATCAGGCACCTTATGCCTAAAGTACCATGGGGGACTTATGGTTCCTAAATGCACCACGCTATCATGCTCTCTCCTGGGCATGTGTAAACAGTGTCCTCTCTCTAGGCCACTGTGACCACACCTTCTACTCATTCCCCTTAATGCCCCTAACACTCCAGTCATTAAGACATTGTCATGTACGGCAGCTAGCTTCTCACTCATCTTTCAGGAGTGTGCATGGCGGAGGATGGTGTGGGGACCTTGCTTCTTACTCTGCAGCCTTTGGTGTCTGCAGGGTGCCTGCTGTGCAAGAGCAGTGTGGACACATTTGCTGAACTGAGCAGGAATGTGAGGTGAGACCAGTGCAGCACCTGCCTCCTCCAACTGCTGGCTCTTCAGTCTTTTTCTTTTTTTTAAGAGAGAGAGAGAGAGAGAGAGAGAGAGAGAGAGAGAGAGAGAGAGAGAGAGAATAAATTTCAATTTTTATTTTTTAGTTTTTTCGGTGGACACAACATCTTTGTGTGGTGCTAAGGATCAAACCCAGGCCGCACACATGCCAGGTGAGCCCCTCTTCAGTCTTTTTAAAGGGATGTGATTTCTCCCCCATCCGCCTTTATAACAATCCACTCCCTTTCTCTCAAGTCAGAAAACTGGTATTTACCTGTGATTAAAAGAGGACACAAGGCCCCTCTCTCTGACAGGCAGTCCCACAGCCAGAAAAGGGAACTCTGTCCAGGCTGGTGCTGAGAGCCCTCTGCCCTGACCAGAGCAGGCTGAGCACCTCTGCTCCTCTGCAGAAGGGACCTCACCAAGGCCCCTCTGAGAGGACAGGGCCACTGAACCTGGTCCCCGATTCCTGGTCTCAAGCTAGCCTTGGACTCTGATGACTTTTCATTAGGGTGCTCAGGTGAGTGGGACAGGGTCCTTACTTAGGCAACAGGGTAGGCACACATCCAACTCTTACCCCATACTGTTGAATCTGCTGCCTCCTGCCACCCCTCATCCAGTCCAGCTGGCTCAGCACCACACAAGAATTGGCTCAGTTTAACCAGCGAGCAGCGACAGTGTGGTAGTACCCCACCCTCGCTTTTCTCTCACTTCCCTGCTGTTTCAGCCTCAGTCTCTTCCTCTCTTCTCACGGCTGAACAGGCGAGCTGAGTTAAAGCCTCTCTTGGAGCCTGACCACACTGTTCAGTCAGCAGAAGGCCTTCTCCTGGCTGAGTCTCAACCTATACTGTACACCAGAATCACCTGGCAGCTTTCAAAAATAGTGACATCTGGGTCCCACCCTGGCTATTTTGATGAGAGGCAGCGTGGAGTTCAGGACTTTTAAAAACTCCTAGGTCATTCCAGTAGGTAGCCAGCCATGGTTGAGAACCACTGGCCTAAGGATATTTTCCATTGCATGATTTGTCAGAATTCTGAATTGGGGGAAATTCTATTTCTTTCCCAGTTCAGTCCTTGTATCCCATTTCAGTGTCCTTTGCGGGCGTTCAGCTCCTTAGCCAAAAGTCCCAGGAGGAAAGGGATATGTGGTAAATTTAGGCATCCAAATCTGATGTCAGTTAACCCTGGTGTTGTGCAAAAAACAAAAATAAAAACAAAATCTCCAAATGAACTCTTATGTGCAAGGACAAATACATGTTCTGATTAAGTATAAACACACTGTATCCTTGCAGCAGGACAGTAAAATCATGATGTCACCCTTCAGGCAGTTTCTGGTCAATCAATGCACACCAAGCACCTACTTTAGGAGTGTCAGGAAAAGCCAGAAGTCTTGTCAAGGTAGTACTTACTTTGGGGGACCTTGCTGGGGTAAATCTTCTGGCATGGTTTGTATTCATCCAGAGGGGGAAAGTCTTCCACAGAATGGAACGTGAATTTAGACTCGAAGTCATCTGCACATGTGGGAAATGGTAAAGTTTAGTTGGGTTACAGGCAGGCCCCACGTTGGATCGCTCCAGGAGAACACACGTCACTCTATGAAAATGCACTGTGTTCTGCTTGCCTGCTCTGTGCAGAGGTGTTGATTCCCCCCAAGACATCCATCCACCTTTCAAGTTTTACTGCTTGGCTGGGAGGAGGGAAAGTAGAGTGAGACCAGCAGTGATTTCCCATCACCCACCATACTACTCCAACCAACATCTTAAGGAAGCTCCTAAGGGAGCATAAGTGAGCTCCTGGGGAGAAAAGAGGAGTGTTCCTGTCTCCCTTTCCTGGGCTGACTCCTGTCTTTTGAGCTGGGTCTTATGTCTGACCATAGCCTAGCACACAGAAGCAGGGCAGAGGTGTTGCAGTCACATCCAACTCCAGGTGCCTTTAACTTCCTACCTCCATAGTTTTGCTCCAATTGTCCCCCTACCTCATGGGCCTTCTACCCACTCCTTGCCCTTATCCAAATCACTCTGGTCTCTCTGGCACTCTGGTCTCCATGGAGAAAGACAGACATACACACAAAGAGAGAATTTAAATGCTGGTTTTCTTTTGGTTCTCTAATCTGAGTCAGGAGTCTAAGAGTAGGCCCTGGAACTATCCAGAAAGTGGTGAAAGAAACCCTATTTCACAGGCTCTGTAGGCTGTCCTGTATTTGTGTGAGCCCACAGTTCACTGGGAAGCATGTAATCTCTCTCCAGGAGCCAGGAGAAATCATTTCCTTACTGGCACAGTCCCCTAGGTGTGCACCTGCTTACTGGTGATGTGCATGCTTCCATTCCGCAGCTGACCTCTGGGCTGCTGGGTGGGGGTCCAGGCAGGGTTCTGCTGGCTCTTGCTTGAAAGCTCTGTGGGGTGGGTGATCTTGCAGGAGGTGCTAGAGGTGGATTTAGCTTTCCCCTACTGGTCCCCTTTGGGGAAGATGACAGGGCATTAGGAATGGGGACAGTGATGTTATAACTCTATATGAGAGATTAGACATTTAGATTTCTGGATATAATATGATATAGTGATTAAAAGGGCAACTGCTTGAGCCAAACTGAGAATGAATCACAGTTCTCTCATTGGCACAAATAACAGGTTCTTTGTGCCTTAGTTTTCTTATCCAAAAATGGGAATACTAGGACACATACCTCCTAGGGTTGAGAGGACTAAATGTGTTGATTTCCTTCAAGTGGAATACAGTAAGTGCTTGACAGTTGTGACAATATTAATGATGACCCTCATTATAAGATGGTGTAGCCCTCTGGGCATGGTAGGGCATGCCTGTAATCCCAGTGGCTTGAGAGGCTGAGTCAGGAGGATTGTGTGTTCAAAGCCAGCCTCAGGAAAAGCAATATGTTAAGCAACTCAGCAAGACCCTGTCTCTAAATAAAATACAAAATAGGACTGGAGATGTGGCTCAGTGGTTGAGTGCCCCTGAGTTCAATCCCAAGTAACTCCCGCCCAAGAAAGATGGTACAGCTCAAGGAATAGCCCCACTGCAGAGTGATAGAAACAGCAAAGGTAGTTGCTAGGTGAGGGCCCAGAGGGAAGCCAGAAGAATAGGTTGTAGGGGCATGTTCCTACCCTCAAATTCTGCTCCCACTGAGTTCTGCCCCCACCAGCTCTTCTGCATTGCAATCTGCTTATTCTCCTTCAGTTCCAACCTAGATCCTTCCCGACCACCAAGGCCCAAATCAAATCCAACCTACACCCTCAAGCCTTCCCTGGTCAATGGCCAGAGGCTCCTCCCTCCTCTCCCTGTGCTATTCTGTGTGACCCTTGGCAGTCAACAGCCCAGTGTCCTGGCTCTTCACTACAGGTACCCCACTGCTGCTTATGACATTGCCACCATCACTCTGCCGGTACACCACCATTCCCTGTGCTACTTGCTTACAATTACAACTTCTTTCCCTTCTCCCAAGTTGAGCTGAAGTAGAAGTTACCCCTATTTTATATGTGAAATCAAGTTTCACATCCAAAGACACCAAGGGAGAGGCCAGGCAAACCTTCTGAGCAGGTGGGGGTTCCAGCAGCAGCAGCAGCAGCAGCAGCAGAGTGGTGCCCTCTGAGCTCCTGCTTTCCCTGCAGGGTCTTCCCAAAGGACTGTCCCAGTCTTCTTTCTCTCACTCTTCTCTTCCTAGGCACCTAGGAGTTATTTGATCCCACAAGGAGATTAAAGGGCTAAAGAGACTGCTGATCCTCCTCTGGATGGGAACTTGCCACTCCTTGTGGGAAAGGAGAAGGAAGGAAGGAAAATACAGGCTGCCGCCCCAACCACACGCAGGCCCTCACCGCACAGTCACAGCAATGTCCTGTGAAGGGTGCTGTCATTATTCCTATTTGTCAGAGTAAATAAAAAAACACAAGATAAAACAAAACAAAACAAACAAGCAACTGGCATCAGATTACACAGGAGTATGCAAGGAACCCAGGGTCTGAACTCAAATCTCTCCAAATCCAAAACGTGCTTTTCTTTCCACTCCATCATGGACATTTAAAATCACAGATACCAGAGGGGCTCACCACTCACAATGCCGAGCCTCCTGGTGACCAGTCAGTTGAAAGAAGAATGATTAAAACCTTATCTCTTCTGATCAACAGTCTTAAAAATATCATTGCCCTTTGTGCTAGAAATTCTCTCTTAGGAACCTATCCTTTAAAAAATATCCAAAGTGGGGCTGGGGTTGTGGCTCAGTGGTAGAGTGCTTGCCTTGCTTGTGTGAACCACTGGGTTTAATCGTCAGCACCACATAAGAAAAAAAAATAAATTAATTAAAAAAATAAAAATATCCAAAGTATGAACTAAAATCTCTATAAAAGTATTTCCTACACTGTTATTCATAATAACAAAAACAGGGAATCAAATATATGTACCTATTATCATTTTAATTTACTTATACATTTTAATAATTTTACAAAACTGTTTTTAGTATAGTATTAAGTAAAAATACAAAATTGTAAGTACAAAATGGTATTAAGCATGTAAATGTACATGTATTCAGAAGAAAAATGAAAATGACATCCAAATGACAGTTTCCATCTCTAGGCGATATTATTTCTATTTGCTCCACAATAAGCTAGCATTGTTTTTAATTTAAGGAAATACATTTAAGAAACTTTCTGCATCAAAAGATTTACTGACAGAACAAAAAATATGTGCATGGATATATGTGTGGGGGAGTTGTATATGTGTTAAGTGTGTATGTATACGGGTGTGTGTATGGAGTACGCATTTATTAGGATGTTTGTGTGTAAGGCTGAGAGAGTGCTTGTAATTGTGTTTGAGCTGTGTGTGTAAATGCAGGTGTGTGTGTGGATGTGTGGTGGTACCTTTTGTGTGGAAAGGCGTCAACAGTGCATGAAGTCTACCACTACAGGGACCAGTGAAGTAAGTCACAAGCCATCAACACTTAATTCACAATTCTCTCTGCTCTGTAAGTGAAGAATTATTTTTGCTTTTTGGCTAAAGATACAGACCCTGTTTTCTCCAGTCAGCTGAGAACCTGCCAAAAGGCAGAATGTGAATCCAATCTGCTGCAGGCCAGTGAAGATTCAGGCTGGGAGCCAGACTGGAATAATTCAGGAGAAGACTCAACCAGAGACCTGGGCTGGGAAACAAGTCCCACCTGAGGAGTAGATCTGGAGACAGAAAGTCCATAGTAAAAACAAAACTCTTCTCTAGAGCTCACTTGCTATTCCCTGTTCTAAGCACATCACGTACAAGGCCTCCATCTTTACAACAACTCCAGGAGGTAGAAAGATTGCTGTCCTCATCTTACAGAGAAGGACGCACAGACAGTTAAGTGGCTGTCCAGGGTCCCAGCCAGTGATGGCAAGAGGATCATGGCCAGAATCCCTCCCTGGACAAGTCTCCCAGTGCCCCTGGCCCTTGGTTTGCATCTCTAAAATGAAAACTTCCAACAATAAAGTCCCATAGAGGGACAAGGTTCTACCCAGAGGCACTGAGTAGCTCTGGACTAAAACAAGATTCTGAGATTGGAGCCATCTCATGGGGTTCCGCAGTCTGGGCTGCTTTACCTGGGCCTCTGCAGATCCTCCTCTTCTGCAGGAGCGGCTGAGGTCCCAGAGGGCCAGGTGGTGCAGGCAAGCCCTGCACGCTGGCCTTCTGCTGTTGGGCCTGGAGGCTGGGGGACTTGCGGGGCAGCGGGGGAGGGGTTTCGCTGCAGTTGTTAGCGCCTGGCAAGGGAGGCGCTGGCACCGAAGCCCTGGACGAACAGGAAGCATACAGGGGAAGTGGGGGCGGCGGAGGTGGCGGTGGCGGCGGGGAAGGGGGCTCTGGCACCTCTTGCGCGGGGCTGGCAGGCTCCTCATTGAGTCCTGGATACCCACAGGGTGGGAGGAGAGGGAGAGGGGGCGGGATGGGCGAGAGGTGCAAGGGGGCCAGCTGAGGCCTCACTGCCTTGTCACTGAGTAGGGATGCCAGGGGCAGAGGGGGAGGAAGCGGTGGAAGTGGAGGTGGAGGAGGGCAGGGGACAGTGGGTGCAATGGCATGAGAGCTCCCTTTGGTGGGTAGGCCCGGTGGGGACACCAGTGAGGCTTTGGTGGGGGAAGAAGGTGGTAGAGGTGGAGGTAGGGGGTGAGGAGGTGGAGGTGGGGCGGGCACATTGGGGTGAGGAGGGACTATCCTGGCAGCGCCTTGGGCCTCAGAGGCATTGCCTAGCCTGGGAGATGCAGGGGGGTTAAACGGGCCACTAATGGTTTTGGTGGGAAGCCGGGGAAAAGGTGCTCTTGAACCAGAGGCCTGTCCTGTCTTGCCACCTAGAAATGAAACAAATTCTGGGTTAGCTCAACAACAGAGAAAGGAAGAAGCTAAAGCGCGCAGTGTGGCACTTGGGACCAGCTGGATGAGCGCCAAGGTCCTTCTGAGCATCAAGGAGCTGTCCTTCCAGACAAGCCCAGATCAGACCCTAATCTTACTATTCTGTTCTCACCTGCCAATAGCCTTCTCACGTCCAGCCCAGGACGCAGGACTGCTCTGACCTGTGCCCTTCCTCATCTCAAGACCCCTCACATTCATCCACTTTTACCTGCTAGGTGCAGTTGCCCTTATGCTCTACTTTGGATCCTTAGGTATACCAAGCCCAAACACCTGGCTAGGGAGGTTTTCCTCACTGCTAGCATTTTATGAACAAGGACATCCTTTGTTTCTATATTGCAAACATAAAATTCATGGTTCCCTAAATACATAAGGGAAATCAGCAGGGAAACACTTGTCCTCCACATTCCAGGTCCAATGACCTTGAACCCCCTAGTTACATGGCCTCTAGAAGTTCAAAGCCCTCTTTCCCAAAAACTTACTCTAATTTTCAAAGGGCTAGCTTTTTCCTGATCTCTGAATTTCTCATCCTATATGTATCTCCTTCACCACATAATTTTTTAAAAACAAAATATTTAGTTTTTAGTTGTAGTTGGACACAGTACTTTTATTTTATTTATTTATTTTCATGTGGTGCCTAGGATCAAACCCAGGGCCTCATACATGCTAGGCACATGCTCTACCACTGAGCCACAACCCCAGCCCAACCACATCACTGAAATCCAATAACTCTTAAACTCAGGGGTAACAACAAATTGCTCGTTTGTGCTTGCTGGACTTTATGGAGGACTGGGGTGGATATGGGGTCCTTGGAGGGAGCTCTGACTCTTGATACAACCTTGCACCACAGTGCTGATTCTCTTCTTCTCCCTCCGTTGCCTCTTGATAAGGAGAAAAAAATTCCTCTTCCTGCTTAATGCACTGAAGTTCTGCAATCATTGTTTAAATACAATTTTAAGAGAGGTCACTGTCAGAGGGACTGTCACTGTCCTTTCAGGAGGCATATTCAAATATTTATTCCAAATATAGTCCTCCCTTAAAGGAGGGAACACACTTTCCCCTATTTCACTACCCCTATATGATATATGGCAATATGTGGAAAACACTTGGAAAAATGCTTGCTTCTCACATATACAACTTCCTGGGTGCTGCAGCATAGGAGCAGCTTTTATTTCAGATTATAAACCCCAGTGTCTATTGAGGGGTTATGGAGTTTTTCATCCCATATGAATCTCCAGTGTTTCCCCAAACTGGTACAAATCATTCCTGAAGGACTTGATGTCAAAAGCCAGGCCAAAGGCATAGAAGAAGTGCCTCTGGGGGAAGAAGATAAGTGGGCAGGAGTATGGTGTTTGGGTTTTTGCACTGGTGGCCCTCGGGCTATGATGTGACAGTCACCTGGGCAAGACTACTACAGCTTGGTTGTATCCCTCTGTTGAAGATTTTCTTTGAGGAGATTCTGGAAGACATAAGACATATCTTTGTCATGAGGAATTAACTTAATTTCAGGGTCCAGAACAGCTGGCTGCCTATGCCCAGGAGTAGAAAGCCCTACGTGATCTTTCCAGGGACAAGATCTATATTTTATATGATGTCTAGGGCAGGGATCAGCACAGAGAATCCAGCCTAAAAGTTCTGAAACCTGTTCCCATAGTACACAGAGATGATGACAGAAAACCCAGGCAGCTCCCTAAATAAGACAGCGTCTACCTAGATGCCCAGTTGCCAAGTGAAATTTAAAAGAATCATAAACTTAAAAAGCAGAACAGGGCCTACTCTTGAATAACCAATCCAAACTTTTTAAATGATTGAAAATATCATGAATCCAAGATTCAAAAACCCTGAAAGTGAGTCTGTTGAGAGTACAAAATCCTCTGCTTCCTGCTCATGTGGTGGAAGATCAGGTACCAGGAATATTTGGAGCCTGACATTCCCTGGGTCAGTGATATACGTGGAGTTTATTCATCTTGTTGGCTAAAGAGCACAATAGTAGGAAAACACTTTTTTTTCTTATGAGATATATATATATATATATGCCCAATTTGAATGCAAAAGTTTTAAAACATCCATTGCCCACTAAAGCATACATAACTGCAATGGACTGATTGTAATAATGGCCTCAATTACTCTCTCATGCCTAATTCTGTAATCTTTGAATATGATTGACTATTAACCTAATCTTTTAATATGATTGAATATGATATCAAGAGATGAAGTCTATTTCCATATCTTTGTCACTTGCTTTGGATGTGATAGGAATTAACACTTCCTAGCCTTCCAAGTTACTTCTCAGTAGCTTCCAAGACTAAGCCTCAAGGGACTTTATACACATCTTCCTTTTATTTTGGAGCCTTGCCACCACCATGATAACAAGCCCTTGAGCAGCCTGCTGGAAACTGAGAGACCACATGGACTTGAGGTGAGTCAAGCCAGTGGTTACAGCTGAGGCCTCAGAGACAGGAAAAACAGGAGAAATCTAAGATAAAGGAAAGCCACCTACCTAACCTGCAGGTTTGCAGATGCTGAGGGAGTAGAGCTGAGATCATTCCACATTGCTAACCCACAGAATTATAAGCTAAATAATAAATGGTCATTTAAAACTCTTAAGTTTCTATGTTCTGTTACATAGCAATGCCTAATTGATACAATGAGTGAAAACCATTACAACTCATGCATCTCTAGTGAGTCCATAGTGAAGTCATTATGATGACCTATTATGATTTGCACCTTCTGTCTGGGCAATGCTAAATAATACAAATTGCTCTTCAATTATTAATTGAATAATTTAGTTAGGAGGATGATTTGAAAGATTCCTCATGAACAATTCTGTGATTTAGAAAGTTCCAGTGTTTAACTTCCCAAATACATGATCTCTAATATGACTGTTTATAAAACACATGTCCCTGGGCACATGTGGAACCAACTAGTCACATGTGGATTTCCCAGTTGGTTCCAGGAGTTAAGGAGATTTAGACTATGATGTAGCTAGTCCAAATTTTTCCTTACCTGCTACAACCTCTGCCCTGCTGGTCGCAACACAGGAAAGCCACCAGCGAAGAGATCTCCCAGGATTGGGGGTGTGTTTCCTCCTTGGGAGTTGGCAGAGCCTCCTCCTTCTTTGTTGCTTGCTTTTGAACCTTCAAAGAGAAGAGCAAGTGGTGAAGATGTGTGAGCAGAGCTGAGCAGTTCCTTCTTACTCTGGGGTTTCACACCGTCTCAGCAGTGTTCCATTGTCCTCTTTCCAGTGTCGCCCTTGCACTCAGCATCTTTCCCAGGTGCCCTCTGCCTTGATACTCCACAGACTCATGTGCCTATATATGTCTGCTCCCCTCTCCAGCCCTGTCAAAGAGCTAACCATTTGTGACCAACCACTCTGAAAGGCTACCAAACAAAGGAACCTGAATTCTACCCATTTGCTGAATGCTGATGGGGAATCAGCAGTACACTGCAAATTAGAAAACCTGAACATGGCAGGTGTAGAGTTGGTCGTATTCGCAGATTGGCATTGGGAAGACTAAACAAAGAAAACCTATGGATTTGATTCAGCCCACCATCTTAACTTGCTATCCACAGGGGATTGACCAGAACTACAAGCAAGAAGTGACAGTCTGCAATGATTTCTGCTTAAGAATTTTCCTTCCCCACTCCTTTCTGTAAAACAGGAAGCCTGAAAGCTTGGACATCACTAACTCTAGCCCTTGAGATGTGTGTGATTACCAATTGCAGAACCTGAAAAGATATTCAGCGGAGGCAAAAATCACTGACAGAATGTATTTATAGCCTGAAGCTTTTATGCAGGGAGAAGTTAGGACACAGTGCCCACTGGTGGCTGAAAGTAGACAGATTATTCTGAGTATTAATATACATTAATTACTGGAGTCATTATGAAGTGAGTATTCCAAAAAAAATGGATTAATTTGTTAATTAAGCATAGCCAAGTAGACAGTGGGTCTAAATGGAAACTAATTTATATTATAATCAATTTTGAAAACTCTTTTATAAAAACATGTCTTTGGCTTGGCGTTGTGCCCCATGCCTGTAATCCCAGCTTCTCAGGAGGCTGAGGAAGGAGGATCGTGTGTTCTAAGCCTGCCTCAGCAAAAGTGAGGTACTACACAACTCATTGAGTCCCTGTCTCTAAATAATTAAATACAGAATAGGGCTGGAGATGTGGCTCAGTGGTTGAGTGCCCCTGAGTTCAATCCCCAGTACTGCCCCCCTCAAAAAAAGTGTCTTTGTGTGTTATCATATGAGATACAATTATGTTTTTAGGACTAGCTTTAGGACCACCATGCACATCATTGTAAAATATATAAAGATCCAATACCTTACGTTATTAAATAATTCAATCTTCCATAACCTGAACACTACCCCACCATAGAAAAAAGAGCAGGTATTATTATCTCCTTCATTTTGCAGATGAGCTAACTGAGCCTTAAAGAAGTTACCTGGGGCTTGGGGTGTATAGGGGTGTAGTCCAGTGGCAGAGCCTGTGTTTCATTTCTAGCACCAAAACAAACAACAACAACAACAACAACAAGAGGCCCCTTGATTTGCCTGGTGGCAGAAGCAGAATTCAGCGTGAGTTATCTGACCTTCACACAGGCTCCTATTATGTTCTGGAAGACAGGAGGCTGCAGTCATATGATCCTGTGAGATAAAATTTTGAATACATCTTTTTCCTTGTGAAAAACAAAAACTCCTTTTTTTTTTTTAAATTTGAGAGCTTTATTGTCTTAGTTAAGTTTGAGGACTATGTTGGCACAGGGTAAGGGATCTTTATTTATCCCATGATGGACACACAAAATATGGTACATCCATAAGATGAAACTGTGTGAGAGGGCTGAAGTACTGATACATACTGTATTATGGATGGAGCTTGAAAATGCTGGCCTGAGAGAAGCCAGTCACCAAAAGGCCACAGAGGACATGATTCCATTCCTATGAAATAACCGGAATAAGCACATCCATAGAGAAAGAAAGTAGGTTAGTGGCTGCAAGGGGCTGGGCTGGGAGGAATGGAGTGACTGTTAATGAGTGTGGGATTTTCTTTTTGGGGTAATAAAAATGTTCTGGAACTAGATAGAGGGAATGGTTCCAACAACATTGTGGATATAGTAAATGCCGCTAAAGGTTTTAAAATGGTAAAATTGGTAAATTGTGTTATATGTGTTTTATACAATGAATAAAAATGTCAACCTACCATGGAGTTGTTTTTGTTTTGTTTTTTTAACTTTTAGCCTTTGAAAAATGATGGAAGATGCACTCTAAACCATCTCTGACTCTCTTGCCCAGATATCTGCCTGTCCACTAAGCAGGTCTGAGATGGCCTGGTGTGTCTTGCATCACAAATGCAATCCAGCCAGGGGACTGTGGCTGTGCCCTGCCGTTGCCCCTGCCCTGAGCTTGCGGTAGGCCTGATTGAACTGCTTGCTTACAATCAATTTGTGGGGCACTGCGGTCACTGATCTGTGTGACTTTTCGCAGGTGAGTTCCTTGCTGGATATCAGCCAATAGAACACTCCAACCTTTTGGATCTGGCTTCCTCAAGCCTGAAGTGTCAGTGCTGATCTGTAAAAGAAAAAGAGGTTTGACTATAATTGCATTTAACATTCACAGAGAAGCAGAACAGACTGACTCTGGGAGCTCTCCTACTTCCATAACTCCTCCCCAAAGCTGACCTCGTCCAGGCAGTTACCTGCAGCTATCACTGGAGACTTCCTCAGTCCTGACCACACCTCTCTTTCTGAAGCCTAGAATGGACTCGTTCTTTTAGAGGCATCAAGCCAAGTGCCCATCTTGTACATAAAGTCCTGGAGGCCTCAAGGAGCCCTCAATCATAGCCCCTTTCCCCCCCTTCCTGGTAAGCTGCACCCACACACTTGGGCTTCCATCTGTGCATCCCTACTTTCTGCTTCCAGGTTCTGAATGATCACTCTGCCTGGTGTCCCTATGTTACCCCTGGACCAAATCCTAGACTGCCCCTACCTTGTGGATGGGAGATACTCCTTCTCCATTTGACTCTAGACTACTCTGAGCAGTAGTGAGGTGTTGCTCAGTCCTTTGGTGGTCACATCCTTCCAAGGTTAGGGCCCAGGTGGCCCATCATGGGCCTGTTATGTCTCTTAACTGAAGACAATTTGGACTCTGGGAGCCGGTTTTGAGGGAAGTGATAGCAATCTTCATGTGATTTTTGGAGCAGAGAGAAGAACCATGGGGTTCCACAGAAATTGGGGCCCAGAAGGTTCAGAGAAAGGTGGGGCAGGGCTATAGTGACTGAGTGACTGCTAGCTCTGTGCCTGGATGTGTCACATCAATATTCATGAATCCTTGTGAGTTTCAAGAGACCTTGTCCTCCGCTTCACAGAGGAAGAAACTGAGTCTATGAAATCATCTCTTGGAGGTCATGGGATTGGGATTCAACTCTAAATGGGTTGAATCCTGAAGGCCACATACTTTTTACTTTGCAGCACTAGTGATCAAGGTCACATGCCATCTTGAGTTCATGTGTCCTAGAGACTGCTGAAATGCTTCATAAGTATCTTAGCAAGAACAACTTTGTCCTAATTCTGCAAGTAGTCCTGAGATCCAACTGCTTTCCTTCCAGATAAAAGGTGTGGGAGGTTGGCAAAAGGGGAGGGAGAGGCTGTACTGGGAGACACAGCCTTGGAGATTCGCTGCACTTAGGATGTTAATGCCATGCGACTTTAGAGACCATTAAACACTTTTCAAGGCAAGAAATACTTCCTAGTCCCTACTAAAGAAAAGACTATGTTTCTTTGGGTTTCAGTTTAAATATTATCATTTTGGAGTCTTTTCTGCTCCCAAATTTAAATAAGATCATGAACTCTTCTGTCTTAGAGTGTTATATTTCATTTTCCTCTGTCATATTTATCAGGGCATATAAGTTTATAGTTATCTTTCTATGGTTCTGGCTATGAGTTTTATGTTCATTAACCCCAAGGACTCTCTATTAGTATATCCTCAAAGAGTAGAACAGGACCTGGCCTCAGATAGGTTCAATAACTATTTTCTGTGCAGATGAATGAACAGAAGCGTGAACTACACTTAGGAGGTATAAGACATTGTCCCTGCTCTAAAGGGCATGCGCATGTGCCAGGGTCATGAACACACAGGGAGTTTAGCCAACCTGTTACACGATAGAGCACCCATTGAGTCCCATAGAGAGGAAGACCACAGAGGGTTCAGATATGGCCACATGTATGAGCCCAGCAGTCTTCAGGGAAGATGTGAGATCTAGGAGGGCCCCTGACATGTACCTGGAATTTATAAATCCTTGCTATTACTATTTTCTCTTCAACAAAGGGCAAAGCAGGCTTGCTGACTAGAAACTAAGGGGCCCTGTAGTGTCTCAGACTAGAAGTGAAGGCCACTGTGGTTTGGGCTTAAATGTGCTGAGTCCGTATTAGTCACTGGCTGACTAAGCTCAGGTTATGAATCTTATGCTGGCTTTGACAGGTATGAGCTTCACTGTCTGGATCTTATTTCCTACAAACATGATTTTTGAGATGGGCTTATAAATGATGGTCATTAAGGCACCTGTGAGCAAGTGGCCCAACCCTAATTGGTTGGCTACATTTAGATATACACATAGATATGTATACTATGAATATCTAACTGCACACAGACAGCAGGATATTTCCCATACAACATGTTCTAAAAATATCCTCTAAAACAATTGATGTCAGAAGTCATTTTGCACTGCAAAGTTTAAGATTTTTAAACTCTTCTTTCATTTTATTTATAAGTAAGGGATCAACAGAAATACTAAAACCCTTGCCAAGAGGGTATTAATTTTTTGGTATAAATTTGGTATTACAATCTTATGTGTATTATAGTCAGGGACACAGGAGATGAAGTGTTTCATCAATTTCTTCCTGGGCACAAGATAAACAACAGTGAGTTATAATGATATTCATGGCTTAACACAGGTCAGGGTTTATAAGGCACATTTTTCCATTTAAAGAAGCACCTGGAATGCAGAGAAAACCCTACCTGTCACTACCGCTGGGAGAGGGGTCCCCTCATCCAACTCACCCTCAATTTCCTATTTATTACCACAATGCACCCCATTTCCTGACCTTACCTATCCCAGGTGTTGCAGGTTAGGACTGTGAATTATGCTGAGTGAAAAGAATGATTTTTATTTTAGTACCTACTTAGCACATGCATCAATAAATCCCTGATGATGCTATATGACCGATTTGTTAATAAATATATTCTACATTGTGGCAGGAAATGAGGGTCAGGACACCAAGAACTGGCAGCAGAGTAGCACCAGAGCCCAGAGGGATAATTCCCAAAGTCTGAGCCCTGAGTGTAGCATGGTTTTTACTCTGGTATATAAGCAAGTTGGTTTACTTTTTTTTTAATGTGGTGCTGGGGATTAAACCCAGGGCCTCACACATTCAAGACAATGAGCTACAACCTCAGCCCCTTATAAGCAAGTTTGGGGTACATCAAGGCAAGGGAGTTGGTGCAATTCTATTGGAGGGTGCAGTCTACATTTTGAATATGGGTGCAAGCTTGTAAACAGCCTAGGGACTCTTAGCTCATACACTTAAGGACTTTTACTGCACTAAGGGGATTGTTCTGTCCCTGTTGCTTTGTTTCCTGCTTCTGCTTCTGTGGTTTTCTGTGACAGGTATCCGATAGCCGCTGCAAGCTTCTATGGTTAAATGTCACTATGTAGAGCTGCTGTGAGTCAGCTTGCAAACCACAGCCTGGCAGCTCTTAAACTGCTAAAGTCACCATTTTGCTCCACCACAACATCAGCAGAAGCACATGGCAAATCACATTACATTCACACCATCAGTTCGGATCTGCCCTAAATTTAACATTCCTTCTCCTTTACTTCTAGTTTTTTTTCCTGATCCAGTGTCTGCTTTGGTGATTGTCCTCTAGAGGGCTCCCCCTCACCTGGTATTCTTCCACCCTCTCCTCTCCAGTGAGGCACAGAAGAGTTATGAACTGCATAACTAAGGCGTCCATATATATCTGGACTTAATAGGTTTTCTACAAGAGGATGTCTTCATTCTCACATTGAAGATCATAGTACCCAATGAGATATGTTCTTACTCCATCCTTAACATTTATACATAATTTCCTTTTTTAAAAAAATCTTCTACCACTCTAAGAATTCTTGTTACTGTGGTTACGGGATGCAGTAACAGGAGGGAAGATTCCTGGCTGTTTTATTCTCTGCAAATCCTGATCACTGGTAACTATACTAAAAATATCATAAAGGGAAAGAAACCCATGCCTGGACACTTTTCCCACTGCAACTATTTACACCCAAAACAAAAACAAGCCATCATTTCAAAGATAACTAATGTTAACAACATTATTGAGTATGAAGATCGACTGGTTCCACAGGAAGCTTTTGTTCACTCAGTTTCCTTACAACAAACTTCAAAAGAAATAGCCCAGGATCTGAAAAGATGCAAAATATTCACATTAGCTCATCCCCTTCGGTGTAAAGATGGAAAACCTGAAGTGAGCCAGTAAGAAGATTAGAAGCACCGAACTCGAGTGACAGCACTAACAGAGCCAAGGGTCGGATGAAATTGGCAAGGGGCCTTTCTTCTTGATAAGTTATAAGGTCTTTGCATTTATAAGGGCTTGTCATTCCAACAAATGAGTCAGCCACGATACTGTTTGAAATGCACATCCCCTGTTATTTGCCACCTTGCCACCATATGCCATTCCTGCATCTGTCTGATCCTGGTTTTTGTGACAAATGCTAATAAAAATCTAGCCAGCTGATCCAAATCAAGCAGGTTATTGCTCTCAAAGATGATCTACACCAAGTCAGCGTAACACAGTTTCAGTCTCGCAGTCTCCATGGTGGCTGTTAAACTAATAGCAGTGCCCGGTTTCCTGGCACATGGCCTGCTCATCAACCAGCCCTCAGCCTACCCCTTCTCACACTTGACACAGACCCATGTCAGCAGCCAGGGCACTTGCAATTCATTCCCAAGTCTAAATCACAAGAACATGCCATTGTTATGTGTGGCACAACCTCCTTGCTATCTCGTTCCCTGCAGCCAGCCCATTCCAAACTCCAGTTCTTTTTTCCTGAGTGATTTCTCTGGAATCTGGCCCCTCTTCTCCATCCCCATGATACTGCCTTAAGGAAGTCCACCAATCCCTCTGCAGTCCACCACTTGCTCTTCCTGCCTCTTGTCTTGCCTTCCTCCACAGCAGCCAGAGTGATCCTTTTAAGGGACATATCATTTATTATGTCACTCTTTGCTGGCTCCCCACTGCTTTGAGGAACTCATTCAAATCCCCTCTGCTGCATAGCCCTTTGGTCCCACACTTTCCATTTTACACTGGAGTTCACCTACAGAACTTGGCTTGAACAAGCTGTGATCTTTGCTCTTTTCACACTTATCTCTTGGCAATCTTCCAAGGAATCAGTGGATCCAAGAAGGCCAGGTAAGAGCCCTGTCTATGCTCTGGGAGGAACTCTTACCCCCAGCAGAGCATCTGCTCTCTGGGTCATGTAACTCCACTCATGCCCTGCAATGGCTTTCCACCTCACTCAGAATAGCACAAGCAAAGTCCTCCTTAACATCACTGGCTGGACTTGACCCCTATTTCCTCGTACCTATAAATGATAGCATTTTTTCAACTAGTGTTATAAAGTCGTGTTATAAAGAATTTGGCGATCCTTTTCTAGATACAAACTACACTTATAGTGATAAATTTAATCACTAATTTTTAGTAATTTAAATTCCAATATGAGTTCAAGGTCCCTTCAATAGGGAATAATTAGAAAAGTAGGAGAATAAATGTCAGGGATGAGAAGAGTAGAAATGAAGGAGTGTGGAAAGAGAGGGATTTGAGATATATATATACAAGGCCAGCAAGGTCAGGTTTAGAGGCAGGGATTAGAGATTCAACTATCACAGAGCTATAGATTCAGAAAGGCAATAAATATATAGGTGATGGGTTGGATACCAGACAAAAACACGTCTTTAAATTCATGTGGTGGTTGTTAGTTTTAAATGATAAAATGAATTTATAAATAGTTCATACAGTCTTCTGGAGAGAGGTGACTTGAATGATGGTTAATAGAAATCAGGAGAAAACTACCTAGTTATTGATGTAACCCAATAATATTTAAGATATGAGTGTTGACTGGGCTAGGGGCCGTAGGGGTTAGACTGCCAAGATCTTGTTCTCAGAGAGTATATGTACATATGTGTGTACAAATGTGTATGTGTGCTATTCCATATGTGTGTGTTTATATGGTATATAGACATATACACATATATATTTGTGGATATATATAGGTTTGTGTGTGTGTGTGTGTTTTATAATTTATTTTCTAGATCCGAGCTTCTTAGCTGGCCTCTAAAACTAGAATATCAGTCCACCTTTGAGATTACCTTTAGAGGGTCATCTTTTAAGCACTAATCACCTGATTTCCCTTCACAAAATGCCCTTGTGGCTCTCCACTCTTAACTGAAAGGAGGAATCCAGTCATACTGCCCCAAGTAGCCTTCCCAAGCTGTGATAGGCCTCCATTCTAGATTGTTCCATTGTTTCTTGTTTCCTGCTTTGCAGCCTGTGCTCAGGCTCCTGTCTCTTCTGGGAATGCCCTCACCATAGCCCTGTCATATTTCACAAACCTTTTACCTCCCTTGTAAGCTACACAGCAAGAACAGTTTACGAAGACTTTTTTTTAACTTCCTCAATTAGACTTTTCCTACTGCCAAAACACATCATTCGTAACTTTCTATGACACTATTTATATCTTGTTCAATATTACAGCCTTTACATATTTGTCTCTTGTTTTTGAGAGTAGGATCTAAGCCACTTTCTATTATGAAGGAAGACAGCTTTTCTTTTCTTTTCTTTTAACTACATGAGCAATCTATTTGTATTTGTTGACGTGAATTCCATGTATGCCTTAACCCTGGATCTTTGGCTCTTACAACCAACGGCTCCCACACAACATGCAGGTGTGGGAGGAGAATCTGCTGTCCTGGGAGGGCATCTCACAGCCCAGGTTCTTCCAGATGGTCCTCTCACTTTCTATTCCTCGGCCACTCTATACCTGCAAGTGAGAATTCAATTTGTCATCACTCTCGTTTTCAATGGTGGCAATGTTCCCAGGTTTTTAAGTCTAAATTTTAAATTATGAGTAAAATTTGGTTTTAAAAAACCCCATACTAGACCTGCAAAGAACAACCTCATTAATTCAAAAATTAAAAAATAAATTAAAAAAAGCCTGAGGCTAGGAGTCAAGGTACAATATGATGAAGAGATAATAAATAATTCATAGTTTGAAGAGTATCTCAAAAACTGGTGAGGTTTCTTTTATATTTTCTTTTTACTTTAGACAAAAAGTGCTACCCCCTCCAAAAAAGAAAAAGAAAAAAGAAAAAGAAAGAAAGAAACGTGCCCCACTCCCAGCTGATTAATTTGCAAATTAATGAAATAACACCACTGTCCTTAATTCCAGCTGATGGCACCAGCATTTCCATTTTTGCTAAATGCCTTCCTCATTCATCCAAGTTTGAACCCTCAAAGATACCTATGGCTCAGTCCCCTCTTTCATTTGAAGTAAAAAAGCTTTTGGGAGGACCCATCTCCTCCTCTACTTTAGTGTGCACACAGAGGTAATTTTGGAGTCTGGGGAAGGGAATTAACAAGGGGCTGTGTTATGGTTTGGGTATGAGGAGTACCCCAAAAGCTCATGTGTGAGACAGTGCAAGAGGTTTAGAGGAGAAATGCTTGGGTTACGAGAGCCTTAACTCAATGAATTAATGCCATGATAAGATTGACTAAGTGAAAACTGAAAGAGGGTAGGGTGTGGCTAGAGGAGGTAGGTCACTGGGGACCTGGCTTTGGGGTATATATTTTGAATCTGGCAAGTGGAGTCTCTCTCTGCTTTCTGATCATCACATGAGCCACTTTCTTCCACCACACTCTTACACCATGATGTCCCTGCCTCATCTGGAGCCCTGAGGAATGGAACCTGTTGTCTATAGACTGAGACCTCTGACACTGTGAGCCCCCAAATAAACTTTCCCTCCTCTATAGTTCTCTGGTGGGATCCTTTAGTCACAGCAACCAGAAAACTGACTAAACAGGCTGCAAAAGGCAACAAGGTGACAATAACAACATCACAATAACAAAAAGTAATGGGAAGGCTTTTATATGTGCCAGGCCTTGTCCCAAGTAACCTGAGAGAATTAACTCATTACAAGGGCCCTTGAGCAACCCTTGGATGCAGGTCCTGGTTATGAGGATTCTGTCCACTTGACAGATGAGGCACAGAGGAGAAGCAGACCACCTACTGCCAGGAAGTGTAGAGCTGAGAGGTAATCCCAGGTCAGTCTGGCACTCATAACCACTAAGCTGCAAGCCTCTTCCATAATGTCATCACCCAGGAAATGCAGAGCAGGCCGGCAGCTGGGGGTGGGGGGGGGGAACTGCCCTCTGGCCTGGAACCAGGGTAGATGCTGCTTCACACGGAACCAGAGCAGGAAGGAGCAGGCAGGGAAAGGGCATCAGAGAAGGAAAAGGAAGGGCTGTGGGGTGTGCGTGCATGTGTGTGTGTGTGTGTGTTTGTGTGTAAGACAAAAGCTTTCAGAAAAGGCTGGTACTATAGAAGCTAAGTCCTAGGCCTCTGCCAGGGCCAGAAACGATGTCCAAGGTGGAAGAAGAAGAACCGGTTAGTGAATTAAATGTGAGCCAGCAGCTGCCTTGGCAAGGGAGGACCAGGGGCACTTCAAGTGGAAACTGCACAGAGTAACCCTACGCTGTGCAGCTGATATCTCAACTGTAAGCTACTTGTACCTGAAACTCCCTTGTGAGGTAACACAGAACCTCTTATGCACCAATCTTACTGCTCCACCTCTTTCTTTCCAGAGTTGAGCCCCAGTTCTCCTTTCATGCCTCTCTACTGACTGAAGGTAAAATGCAGGGTTTTCAGCAAATGGCTTCCTCATGTTGATTCTGGAATAATAGGGATTATGAACACGGCCCACATATAAAAGGAGACAAAAGCAACAAAAATAGCTAAGGGAGAAATTTCAAAATTTCTGGTAAGTGTGAGATGTTTTCAGAGTATTGTCAGTTACGAATGATAATGTAAGTGGATTTAGACTTCTTTTTCTCACTGTCATTTTTCTAGGCCTTTTGCATGGAGAATTCAATAGGAGTCTCTGAGTCTGGGCTTGGATTGGATCCTAGAAAAACAATGATCTGCAGCTTTGCCTAAGAAGAGCACCCATGGGATTCTCATCCATTTCAAAGCCTGCTTCCAGACCTCTCTTGGCTGGTCCCCTGGAGCAGCAGATCCGGGATGCCTGACATACGTGCTTCAAAATTCTGTCATCACCCTTGGCTCTCACTCCAGTTCTGGGCACGGTTGATGAAGAATGGAGGGTTTTCCCACCTAGAAACTCAATACAATCTCCTTCAAAATACCAATGACATTTTTCACAGAACTAGAAAAAAACAGTCCTAAAATTCATTTGAAAGAATAAAAGACCCAGAATAGCCAAAGCAATTCTCAGTCCAAAAAGAAATGCTGGACGCATGACAAAACCAGACTTCAAATTATACTACAGAACTATAGTAACAAAAAACTGCATGGTACCAGCATAAAACAGACACATGGACCAGTGGTTCAGAATAGAAGACACAGAGACAAACCCACACACATCTACAGTCCTCTGATTTTTGACAAAGTTGCCAAAAACACACACTGGAAAAAAGACAGCCTATTGAACAACTGTTGGTGCTGGGAAAACTAGTTATCTATATGTGGAAAAATGAAACTAGACCCTTATCTCTTACCCTGCAAAAATATCAACTCAAAATTGATCAAAGACCGAGGAATTAGACCAGAAACTATGCAACTCCTAGGAAAAACATAGGGTCAACACTCCAGCATATAGGCACAGGCAGTGACTTTCTTAGTAGGATACCTACATCTCAGAAAATAATGATAAGAGTTAATAAATAGAATGGCATATAATTAAAAAGCTTCTGTTCAGCAAAGGAAACAATTAGGAATGTGAAGAGAAAAACCATAGGATGGAGAAAATATTTGCTATTTTTTTCTGATAGAGGATTAATATCCAGAGTACATAAAGCACTAAAAAAACACCAACAAAAAACCCTTCAACTAATAACTGGGTTAATGAATTAAACAGACACATCTCAAAAGAAGAAATACAGATGGTCAACATATATGTGAAAAAATGTTCAGCATCATTAGCATTTAGGGAAATGTGAAACTGAAACTACAATAACATTTCATCTCACATCAGTCAGAATGGCCGTCATTGAGAATACAAATAATAATAAATACTGGAGAAAAACGAACTTTTATACCGTTGGTGGATTTGCAAATTAGTAAAACCACTATGGAAATCAGTGTGGAGGTTCCTCAAAAGACTAGGCACAGAACTACCACATGACCCAGCTATTTTCCTTGGTATTTATCCTAAAAATTTAAAGTCATTGTAATATAGTGATACATGCAAACCATGTTTATAGTGGCATAATTCACAATAGCCAAACTGTTGGATGTGACCAGGTGTCCACTAATGAATAAATGGATAAAGAAAACGTGATATATAGACACAATAGAATTTTATTCAGGCATAAAGAAGAATAAAATTTTATTATTGTTATTTATAGGAAAATGGATGGAACTTGAGAACATTATATTAAAGGTCAAGGTTGTATGTTTTCTCTCATATGAAGAAGGTAGAGAGGAAAAAAGAAAAGAAAGGTGAGGGGGGATTCAGTTGAAGAAAGAGACCAGGAATGGGAAAATGGGAGACAGGGATAAGTGCTGGGAAGTGATATTGGCCAAATTATATTGTTATATTGTGTGCACGTACGAATATGTAACAACAAATCCCACCATCATGTACAACTATAATGCACCAGTAAAAATATGTGGAAAGAGAAGGAAAAAAAGAATGGAGGCTTGCCTTCCTTTCCTATCTGGCCCCAAACCATCCTTTTGTTTTCAGGAGATCCTCCACACCCCTTCAGGTGTCTCTGTGATCCACGTCCTTGCCTTTGACTTCCTCAGTTCTTCCTGAGCCACTGCTTTTGTTGCTGTCTGGGCTGCCAACAACATATTTGCTGGCCAGTAGTTAAGCAGGCAGTGTTGTTGTATAAGGGCAGAGCAGAGCCCAGGTCCCTTATTACTATTCTAGCTGAGTTTTCACTTAAGAAAGCAACTGTTTGCCAGTGGCCAAGTGTTCTTGGTGGATTAAGAACTCTTTCTATTAAGAACTGTGTAATGTTTTGAACGACCAACAATAAAAAAAAAAAAGAACTCTTTCTATGGCTGGTGCCGTGGTGCATGCCCATAATCCCAGCAACTCAGGAGGCTGTGGCAACTGGTTCACAAGTTCAAAGCCAGCCTCAGCCATTCAATGAGACCCAAGGCAATTTAGTGAGACCCTATCTCAAAATAAAAAATAAAAAGGGCTGGGGATATGGCTCAGTAGTTAAGCGCCCCTGATTTTAATCACCAGTACCAAAAGAAACAAACAAACAGAAACAGCCTCTTCCATCAGTTTTCTATGAGTAAACACAGTACTTCTTTGCATTGAAAATGTGGGCTCTGGAGTCCCACCATCTTGAATGGGATCCTGGACTCACTATTTAATAGTAGCATAATTTAAGGTAAGTTACCTGACCTCTGGAGGCCTCCATTTTTCTCATCTGTAAAATTGGAAAGAGAATAACAACAGCCCCATAAATTGTGGTAAGAATTAAATGAAGTAATCTATGTATTGAGTTTAAAACAGTGCTTGGCACCTAGTAATTAATAAATGTGAGATATTAATACCAGCTCTCTCTAATAGTTTCCAACACACTCCCACCTTTTCCTGTTTTAAAGCTCATATTCCCTGGAATAAAGACAGGGATTTAAAAAAAGAAAAAAGAAATCACTGGATGACAGCTGTGTCACAGGCCTAGGAAACAACCAGTTCAGATTGGGAAAGAATGGAATAGATTCCAAGCAAGAGACTATAGATATAAGATGGATGATATTAGGTATCAAAGGAAGAAAGACTGTCTCCTCTCCTTTCCTCTTCACCCCTAGTGAAAACAAAGAGAATCTGTGATTCCAGGGAAAAGAGGAAGCTGTCCAGGAAAAGTTTCATATGAATAATATTTCTACTTCGTAATCCTGAAAATACTGTTTTTCAGGAATGTTCAACTTTTATAGACAAAGCAGGAAATACTAAACTATGATAGAAGACACATGTTATTATCCTTAACTATAAAGAAGTTGATGGATCTGGGAATATTTAGAAAGAACAATAGACTACAACTAAGTGGGGTTTATTCTGGGAATGCATATAGGTATATCTGGTTCCACAAAGGACAATCAAAAATCTATTGATTGCATTAACCAATGCAGAAAAAGCATCTGACGAAATCCAACATCCATTCATGATTAAAAATTCTTACTGAACAAGAAATGGAGGGGAACTTGATCATCCTGATAGAGGGCATTGACAAAAACACTATAACATCATACTTGAAGAAAGAATATTTTCCTCTTAAAACTAGGAACAAAGCAAGAATGTTCCCTCTCATCAATCTTATTTGACATCATAATGTAAATCCTAGTAAGTGAAATAAGATAATACAAAGAAATAAAGAGCATGCAGATTGAAAAGGAAGATATCAACACTGCATTTGTGGGCTGGGGTTGTGGCTCAGTGGTAGAGCACTTGCCTCGCATGTGCAAGGCCCTGGGTTCAATCCCCAACATTGCATAAATAAAATAAACAAAATTGAGGTATATGTCCATTTACAGCTAATATATATATATATTTAAATAAAAAGCTGCATCAGGGAGCATGGTTTTCTATTTAGGAAACTTCTAGCGAGTTAGTAAGTTCAGAATAGATATAAGTCAACCAAAAAATCCATCATATTTCTATATACTAGCAATAAATAACTGGAAATCAAAAAAAAAATTTAAAAGCCCAGACATGGATTTTTAAAACCACAGAATATCAATGAAAGGAAGAATTTTTAAATATGGTAAAGATGCTAATTCTCCCCAGATTGATCTATAAATTCAATGCAATTCAATTCAAAATCCCAGATTTTAAAATAGACATAGGTGTATTTATTTTAAAATGCATACGGAAAAGCAAAAGAACTAGATAGACAAAACAGCTTGCAAAAGAAGAGTGAAGCTGGAGGGCTTGGGTACCTCATTTTAGGATTAACTATAAACTACAATAATCAAGATGGTCTGACGCTGTCCAGGGGACACACACACATATCAATGGGATGGATGGATTAGAGAGTTCAGACATAGGGCCACCTGAGTGTGGTTAATGGATTTTTGACAAAAATGTAAAGTAGTTTCATGAAAAAAGGATAGACTTTAGAACAAATGTTGGAACAACTGGACACCTGTATGCAAAAAGGTATGAGCCTAAGCCTCATCCCTTGTAGAAATTACCCTAAAATGGATCACAATTGATCCACAAGAGGATCATAAAATGTAAAATTGTAGTTTTTTTTTAAGAAGAAAACAAAGGAGAATTCTTTGTGATTTGGAGTTAAACAAAGAGTTCTTAGATAAGACACAAAAACCACAACTAATCAAAAAATTACAAAGTTAGACTCCATAAAACACTTAAATTGTTGTTTTGGGAAAAACTGTTAACAGGATAAAAAGTAAGTTACAGACTAGAAGAAAAAAATTGTGTGCAATAAAGGACTTATATTTAGAATATATAAAGAACTCTCAAAACTCAACAATCAGAAAACAAAAACCCCAATTAACATAAAGGACAAAAGACTTAAACAGATATTTCACCAAAAAGAATATACAGAAGGTAGATAAGAACAGGAATAGATGTTTGCTATCATTAGTCGTAGGAGAAATGCAAATTAAATCATTATGGAAGACTACTACACACCTGTACAATGGCTAACCTGCAAAAACCAAACCAACAAGCCAAAACAACAAAGAAACAGAAAAGTACCTACAATATCACATGCTGAAAACAACAGAGCACAACTGGAACCCTCGCACATCGTTGGTGGGACTGTGAAGCAACACAGTTTGACATTTTGTTATAAAGTCAGACATACACTTAACATATGACCCATTAATCTCACAGCTAGGTATTTACCCTGGAAAAACAAAGTCTTAGGTTCACTCAAAATCCTATACACAAATATTCACAGCAGCGTGGAGGGGCAAATGTCAGTTCCTTTGTTTTCCACTCCAGAAGCCCAGAGACTGCTGCACACCAGGGATTCAGTATATATTCATTTGACTTTCTGGATTTATTAAGCACAACATTTTGTCCTAAAGTTCTCTATAAAAACAGCTTCAAGTTGTTTTTTAGGATGGAAATATCTATAAAAATACACAACAAATGAACAATATCTAAAATAAGCAAATATATGACAAATAGCAGGTAGCACAAATTTATGCCTATAGGTCAAAACAAAGAGGAAGGCAGGTTTAAGGTTGAAATACCCCCATCTTTTTTCCTTATGTATTCTTTTCAAATCTATTTTGCAAAGTTGTATTTATTTTCTTAGAAAAATAGTCGGTACATCCATATGCATAAGGACGAAAGGTCAAATGCAAGTAAATACAGTAAATTAGATAGCTCCATGCAGAATTTGCAAGAAAAGTACAAACTCTCCTGTTCCTCTTAGCATTGCCAAACTGAGGTTACTGCTCTCTGAGCATCTTTTTTGGGCAGAGACAAGAGAAAGGGCAGCCAGACACTTCTGCACACTACTTTCTGGGTAAGGATTGGAAATACATCAGCAGAATAGAAACACCTGAAGTCTACATCCACCATCTTTGGGCCTCAATGGCATTTATGTAACACAGACAGATAATTTCAGAAGGAGCTGAGTTTGCATCTTCTGGGTTTATGTTTCCAACTGGCTGCTGAACATCTCCAAGTAAATGTCCTTAAACTCAACACATCCAAAATAAACACATTATCTCCACCACACAACCCACCAAACACACATGTATGTGTGCATGCACACACACACATTCACACATACACACATGCACACATTCTTGCCACCTGTTATTTCTCTTGTAATATGGATCTAAGCAATATCCCTCAAGTCAACCACACTCGAAACCAAAAACTCCTTCTATCAATAATTCGTCAGTTTTACCTGCTATCAACCCTCTCCAAAACACATCTCCAATTCCTACCGCCCTTTCCACTCCCACTAAAGCTTTTTGTGTTCACACTCTCTCCAATTCTCACCCACACCCCTTAAACCACAGCTCTGATCTCAGTAGGCCACCCTCCAGGGGTGTAGGTGGAAGTGAGAAGGCTGGGAGTCCTGCATTTGAATGTTCTCCTATCCCTGCAATTAAATTTTCATGTTGTTTCTCCAATTTTCTTCTCTAGATCTAGATCAGTCATCCACAGAATTGGGTAAAACTCACTTGGCATAGTGTTTAAGGGCTTCCAGAATCTGATCAGGGCCTAACCACCCCAACATGCTACATCCCAGCCACACACTCATTCCCTGTGCTGCTCACACACCTGGTGCCTCACAGTCAATCTCCTGAACTTCCTCAGTCTGATACAGCCTCCTCTTCCAACTCTGTCTCTTGAAATCACCTGCATCTTCCCAGGCCCGGCTACAGAGGCTCTTTCAGAGACCACAACAGTAATTCAAGAGTTAAAATTATTTCCTTCTTGGCATCTCCACTCTTATTCTTTTATATTGTTATTTTACGAGTTTAATCCAGTAGAGCAGATGGAGCTGGAATTCCCTGATCCTGAGATGTAGAGAAGACTTGCTCAGAGGTCCTACTGGAAGCTCTGAGGAAGCCCAAATCCTCCAGAGATTTCTGCAAGGTCAGGGGACTTATGTTCCGAGGTTATGTTTGGTTCCAGGTTCCTACTTTCAAACAGCTATCTTTGTTCTACTCCTTGTGGTCTCACAAACATGGCCTGAACTGTCAGTGATACTCCCTCACCATATCAAACAAATGAAACACCTCCCCCTGCAAAAAATCCACATGAAACAGCAGATTTACTGCTATATGGGTGGAGAAGAGAAAAGCTTTCTATCTCAGGCATCAATAACAATTTCCCATTGAGTGAGGGGCATCCCTGACCCTCAAATAACATTTGACCATCATCCCAACACAGGAAAATTTCATCTGGCCCAGCATCCTCTCAATCACCATCTTCAAACCAGTGTTGGGACTCCTCTCTCTTATTCGCTTCTTCACTATTGTCACCTCTCACGTACATAGAGCCAATTCTTGCCCTTGCCTCAGGAGGTGCAGATAAGCTGTCCTTATTGTTGCCTGCTCTAGCCAGGTCACAACTGTTCCCTTCTGCAGCTTTTAATAAGATATTTCTCCAAAGGCAGCCCCCCAAGTGATTCTGTGCAGCTGCAGAGAACATCTATTTCCCATCTTGAGATGCATCTGGCTCCCCCAAGTAGGCTCCATGAAATAGAAATGATGTCTCAATCCATCCTTCCAGTACTCAGCACAATGTCTTGTACATATTAAGCCCTTAAAAACTGACTAAAATGAAACTCATTCTTCAATATTAAAAGTAGAGTTCAAATTAAAAGTAAAAACAAATTTTCCCCCTGAGAATGGCAGGAGTGTGACTCATACAACACACTCACATCAATGGCACCCCTGGTATATTTTTAATAAAATAGGGCTGGTGCAAACCCTCCCTGGAAAATACAGAAGCAGCTGTTCAAATGGATCCAGCAATTCTGGAGGAGAGTAGAAGAAAACTGAAGGTCGAGACATCTGTAGTGATTCAGGATGGGGCTTTCACTGTTCTCCATAACCATGGGATGTCTGCATGCCCACTATAGCAGGGAGAGAACTTGGCTTCCTGGGAACATGCCAAACCTCTGAGTAAGTGGATGGTAACAGGGAAAGGGGGCCTATTTTTAGTTCACTCCTCTCCACTGTATTTTTGTCTTGCACCTCCTAAAATTAGACTTACTGACTGAGGCTGTATGTAACCAGGGTGGCATGCTGATGAAACCATCACTTCCCCAAAGGAGACCTGTCTTCTCTGGCAGTCCTTCCAAAGGCTCTCTGCCTTCTTGATGTCTTGGCGAGCTTAACCCTACCCCAGAAGGAAGAAGATATAGCCCTGCGTGCACTAAAGCCTCTAAAGTCGCAAGTATTAGAACATAAGACTCAACATCAACTGCCTTTGATGGGCCAGCTACTATTCTGATCACTAGTATATTTAATTTCAAGAACCAAAAATATTTCTACTGGCAGGAAATATGACAGTGTTATAGAAATGTAAGGCTCTGATTATAGAAAAAGTAACACACACACACACATTTTTAAAGAAACCACATTTTAAAGATCCTAATAATCTTTGGTACTTATGCTGTTCATATGAGTAATAACACCATCAAAAGAATGGTTTTAAAGTTGATGAATCTTAAACAAAACACAGAATTTACATTTCGATAACAATTCTGATGTTCATAGTGGGGGAGGCTGTGCATGGGGACGGGAGTACATGGGAATTCTGCACTTTATGCTCAATTTTGCTGTCAACTAAAACTGTTCTAAAAATAAAGTCTACCAAAATGAAATCACATGCATACAGGTACATTCTAATGTGTGTATGGAAATACTTTAAAGAAAAGTATAATGTGTAAGCATCCTGTCACTGAAGTCACTGGGTGGGGGGAATGGTGGAAACCCCAGGTAATACCAATGGCCAAAAGCTGGTCCACTAGAATTGGAAGTCTGGAAAGTGTACTTGTCCCTGAACTGATGGATACCTGATTAATGTTATTAAAAATGTGAATCAGAAACCTTGCAAATCAGGAAATAAAAAAAGGTTCTGTACAAGCCACGTACTATGGAAGGGGGTTAGAAAAACTTTGTGGTAGGAAAATTTTAAAAAATAGTAGTCTCAACTTTTTGTGGAATGAGGTTAAACATAACTCAAAAGCAAGAAAAGTGAATCTTCCAAAATGTTGTTATGATTTCTTTTTAAGAGAGGCAATTTAGTTCAGCTTGTGCAATGCTACGTTATAAGGGACAAAGTTCAACTATACTATGTCAAGAGTCAAGGGTCAAGGCTGGGTCAAGGTGAGGTGAGGGAGGTGCTTAGGGTGCAAAGTTAAGGAGATGAGTACCCAGAGTGAGAACCCTCATCTTCTTGCTCTGCCCTCTACTCTGGTGAGGAAGAAAGCCATTTAAACCAGATCCAGAAATGACTGAAGTCCATTATCACCCAGTTCTCCCTCCTGCTACACTCTATTCTTGACTGTAATAGATATACAATCCTTGGTATTCTTCCCTTTTCATATATCTAATCTGACGGTAGAGACTGCAGCCTATCAACATGACCTGCAACAAACCCCAGATATTAGATTAATTTATGCCCATAAATTGACTGGTAGATTTTCAGATTTACTAAGGGAATATGAAGAGAGTAAAATAACATTTATTTCTCAAACTTCTTCAAATTATAGTTTAAAAGAATTGATTAGGGAAATAGTCAATAGAGGAAAGAATGCAAAAACTTGAACAAAGGAGATGGGAGAAATGTTTGCAGCCTCCCCATTATAAGAAGGAAGGTGGGAGCCAGACATGGTGACACACACCTGTAATCCCAGTGACTCAGGACTCTGAGGCAGGAGGATCAAGAGTTCAAAGCCAGCCTCAGCAACTTAGCGAGACCCTGTCTCTAAATAAAATACCAAAAAGGGCTGGGGATGTGGCTCAGTGGTAGAGTGCCCCTAGGTTCAATTCCCAGTACCAAAAACATTTTTAAAACAAACAAACAAACAAAACAACAAAAAGAATGGAGGTGGGGAATGTGTGATAGGTTCCCAGGGAAAGAAGCAGATCTGTGAAGGAGATTGCTCTCCCTCTGTCTCTATAGCTACCTCTACAGACATTCACATAAGAGAGATGCACACGTGGCATATTAAGAGACAGATCAGGTTGCCAGATAAAATATAAGATGTCCAGCTAAATTTGAATTTCAGCTGAACAATAAGAATTTTTTTAGTATGACACATTTGCTCTGTACTTATACTCAAATAATTATTTGCTGAAATTCTAATTTAACCGAATGTCCTATATTGTTATTTGCTAGCTCCAGCAACAGGGATAAAGCAATAAAGCAAATCTAGGTAGAGCTAGGAAAGGTGAGGGAGACAAAAATAAAAATACAAATGGAAGAAGTGACACCACTTGTAAAAAGAAGACAGGTTACCCCTCACGTCTCATGTTTTCTGCGGTTGTTCTGTTGCAACTCCAGGTCAGCACAAAGACCTGCTGAGGCTCACCCTGGCTCTGCCCTTCTCATCTGGTCATAGTCTAGCCCCATCATGCCAGCAAACATCCATTAGGAATAGGGAGCTCCCAAGAAGAGGCAGAGCCATTGTGTGGCAGGTAAGCCAGGCAAATTGCTTTGTGCTTGCTGAAAGATCATCCTATAATGGATGTTAAAATGATCCAGGGTTGCAAGGAATTGACAGGAGTCTCCAAATAAGCATCTAGAAATAGCAGTTTTCTGTCCATTGATTCTGAAATGCATTACTCCTGCAACACACTCAGCATTTCTGTAATCAGAAACAAAGGCTTAATCAGATTTTAGAATTGAAAAGCTGCTTCAAATCAGAGATTCTGCATTTTTCTAGAAAATAAGACAAAACACAACAAAACAGTACAAGGAACTTGGGGTTTTGAACACATAGCAACACAGGACAGTAGAACTAAGCTGCAGCTTCTGTTTTGAGATGGCCACATCTGGAAATGAAGGTCCCCCAGGGGCCTTTCCTCAGGTATGGTGAGAGCAGCTGATGGAGTCAGCAGTGCACATGTGTGACATTAAAGGTGCTCTGTATGAGTCTGCTCGAGTGGCTGGGACAAAGCACTATGGACAGGGTGGCTCAAACACCAGGATTTCTTTTTTTTCCTCATAGTCCTGGAGGCTAGAAGTCCAAGATCAAGGTGTCCGCCAGATTAATTCCTTCTGAGGCTACACTCCAGGGCTTCTGGATGGCCTTCTTCTCTCTGGTCTCATGGGGTTGTCCCTGTGAGTGTGTGTGTGTGTGTGTGTGTGTGTGTGTGTGTGTGTGTGTGTGTGTGTGTATGTCTATGTCCCAGTCTACTCTCAAGAAAACCAGTTTTGGTGGTATAGGGCCTCTTCCACCAGCCTTATTTTACCTCAATTACCTCTTCTAAGACCTCATCTCTAAATACATTCCCACTTGGAGGAACTGTGATTAGAACTTCCAGATGTGAATGTGTTGGTGGGAGAGGGCAGTTTCATCCTGTAACACATGAGTCTGGACATGGTGGTGAGGCTACTGCTACTGGTGCCTCTGATATAGACCAAAAAGAACTTTATAATTGTGAAGAGCAGCTCAGCAGGTCCATCTGCTGCAGTGTGGTCTGTACAGCTTACTAGGTCTGAGTTCTTCATCTGTAAAACAGGATCCTTCAAGTTGGAACTCACCCATCATAAAGAGCGTATCAAGGTTCAAAGAGATGTTAAAATCAGTCCACCTCTTACCTCACAGTGTTATCCATAATGAAATATTAATACTGATAATTAATGGCAGATGTTAATAGTGCACATCCAAATGCTACATCTCATAGTTTAGGTTCCAGTTTCATCTCAGTTGGGATTCAAATTGAGCCACAGCTAAAAATTATTCTGAGGGCTTTAGGAGGGTGTTCTATACATACAGAGAAAATTCTGGGAAGAGCGCATTTTTTGTGTAACCTCTTAAATTCTTTTTATGCTGGTGGCACCAGCAGCAGTGGTGTGGCTATGCCATATCCCCAACAACCCAAGGGAAAGTGTGCTCTTAAATTAATGTCATTTCTACTAACCTGTTTTTTTTTAAATATACTTTTCCAATTCCACAATAGGCCAAGCAATCAAGTCCCTCATTGGGGTAGTGTTCAATAATCCTTTTAAACTGGTTTTCAGCTTCAGATAATTCCTTTAATAAAGGTGAGAACAATAATCACTTATGCAAGAAGAAAAATGTTAAAACAGACTTCACCCCAAAGTTGATTCCTTTCGTGTAATATTAAAAAAAACTGTATATTAAAAAATTCTTATGGAAAAATTATACTATCTGCACTTCATTTTCTTAGAAGTTATACAAATTTCCTGTAGCTAATTAGATGAACATATGGAAACCCAGGAATTCAACAAATCCAGCCTTGCCAAAAATATAAGACAGCCAACTATATAAACGTTTCTTTGTACACACAAAGTGATGGCCTATGCTGGCTAATACTATAAGATGTAAATTCATGATAAAAAACACACAAATACAAATACACACATGCAAACACATTGTAATCTACATCCTATTAAGTACTCTCTCTTAGACAAAAGCTATCTTAAAAATAGCCCCCCCCCCAAAAAAAATAGCCCTTTAGAGGCATTCCAAGAATGTCTGAAACAAGGGCTGGACTGTGGTCAACACATGGCTTCCTTAAGGGTCTATGCTGATGAAAATCTTTTAAATGCATAAATTCTACCATATTAATAGTTTTTTTAAAAAAATTTGTCTATTTTACAGTAAATCATGAGTATAACAAACTATTTCTTCAATTCCAATAAGGGAAAGCATGAAATTTATTATTCTGTCAAGATAGAATTAAAATCATGAAGTCCTGTTTCCATTGATATATTATAAAACAGAATTAGACAGGCATTAATAGAAGGCATTCCATCTGTCACATCAAGAACAAGAAAAATGAACCTCAGGCACTGTAGATTCTCAGAAGTGAGTAAAACATGAACGACAAGTTTGATCTTAACTAGGTAGCAATTTAGAGTTAAACTTTCATTTTATCAGGGAAGTTTAGCATCCAAGTTGGCAGAAAGGATATGTTATAATACTTGAAATCATTCTAGAGAACCTCAAACAAGGTTATAACACTGAATAGCACAGGTAAGTAAGTATCCCAGGAAAGTAAAAGAAGAGCTTGAGTAATGGGGACCACTAGAGCTCACACCTACATGCAGACCATATGCTATTACCTGAATCCTCCACTTAAGAATTAACCAAACACCAAACTACTCATTACCCAGAACTAAGAGCTATTAAGCATGGTCATGTTTACTTCAGTTTTCTAATAAAACAGCATAACACAAAGTTGAGATCTCCTTTCTAACTTCCTCAGGCTCATTCCCTCTTTTATCAATAAATGTTGTCATTATCTTAAATATGATAAACGAGTAGTCCATGTTTTTTTTCAGTTTTACAAAATGCAGAGATATCCATACACAATATTTAGTATTGTTCTATACGAAATTATACACTAGTGTTATCACAATGTTTGTATTCTCCAACCTGCTCTTTTCCTTCAACTTTATGTTTTTGCAATTTGCCTTCCATGATATATTAAATTCTTTATTTTTTATGTAAGTAAGATGTAGAATCCCAGTACAAAAAAAAAAAAAAGAAAAAAAGCACAAACTATTTAAATTTAGCTATTTCAGCCTTTCAAGAAAGTACACAGAAGGAAATGAGCCAAAGTGAAAAAACAGTTTTTATATATCTTACAAAACCAATATCCTATTTTAAATGTTTGTTCTCTGTGTTACAGTCTTACCTCAGGCTGTCCTATTCCAAGCAGAGAAATGGCAAGTCCATATATTACTAATACATAGTTAATCATGGCCAGGTTCAATTGCTGTCAATAAAAAGGCTTTAGTTAAAAATCTAAACATAAATCTGCCAGTTTACATCACATTAACCTTCTAGCCACAACAGTGTAATAACATCACTAAACAGTGTAATAACATCATTCATCAGTATGATTGAATTAAAGATCAAATAGAATTGGAAAATGTATTTTGCAAATACAAAACTGTTATATTCATATCAAGTATTTAAAACACAAAATCAGTGCTGGGGTTGTGGCTCAGCGGTAGAGTGCTTGCCTAGCATGAGCGAGGCCCTGGGTTCCATCCTCAGCACCACATAAAATATATAAATAAAATAAAGGTATTGTGTCCAACTACAACTAAAAAAATATTTAAAAAAAAATAAAACACAGAATCGATGTGTCAGTTGTTTAAGGCATAGTTCATAATAAATTAGAATAATTTTTAATTAAAATCATGTGCTTTTGCATGTGAGTGTTAGTAACAGATTAAGTAAGATATCTGCTTTTTCACAATCTTGCTTAAGCTACTCATTTATCTAGTTAATTCCTTCTTGCTGGATAAAAAAAATGCAACCTAAAAGTGAGTCCAAATTCTTGATTTATTAAAAGTCTCCTTTTCATAAAAGGAAAGGCCAGAAGGTCCTGATAACCCAAACAATGGTCAAAAAGAGAACATAAGCATGGATCATACATTGAATGTAATCACAAACTCTGAATTGGGATCATCACCTGTGCCCCACAACCTGGAGGAGATTCACCTGCTCCCAGTCCAGGTATAAGATATATAAATTCGAGTTAAAGCCTTGATTTTTTCTAAATTCATCTGAGGTGCATTGGTATTGATAAAAAAAGCTATGATTTGGCAATTTTACCTTTATTTTTTGAGGATCTAAACCATTTAGCAACTCTGTAAAGGCCTGCACAGCACTTCAGCAACGCTGCTCCAATAAGGCTGTGTAACCATCTTGAATTAAGCTTCTTAGCATTTTCATTATATTAGCAAAATCCTGCAAAAAGAAAAAAAAATATTTCACTAGTGCAAATCTACAGCTTTTTAATTTTAAACTTACCATGTTAAGTTCACATTAACACTTTATAAATGATAATAAGTATTTAAATAAATACTCAAACTATGCTTCATACATCATATTCCTTTCTCAGCACAGCACTGCCTCATTATCTTCATTCCTCTGCCACTGCCCATGAAAGGAAAGTTTGATTCATTTTATTCTATACAGTGCAAAGGTTTGCTTACTTTTTCAGTCTATACCAATAATATTTTGGAGTTTTAACAAAGTAAGAAGAATACCAAACATCACTAAATAAGTAAATTGTCTGGGACTACAACAATTAGACACATAAGAACACACGACCTATGTACCCAAACAATCAGATTTTAACAACTGTCATCCTGTGCTGAAACAAACATTAATTTTAAGCAAGAAATACATATTTCAATCGTTAACTACTCCTACTTTACATGTACTTAAATATAACCAGAAAAAAATTATTGACAGAGTACAATATTAAATAAAGGGAAAAACATAAAAAATAAAAACAAAATTGACATAATATACTCAAATAAAGCGATAAACTCTTTGCAAATTGAAAACATATGTACACAAACATTATAATGTGAATTCAGATTTTAGTTACATGGCAATAGCCTTAAGTTACAAAAGTTCCACAAAGATGACAGAGGTAAGACATTAAGATAAAATCTAGTCATCCTTGTTATACATGTGTACACCATTCAGAGAACAGAAAATACTAATCTAAACAATATACTCCTCACTATTCCTAACAATAAAGACTCAAAAGGTAAACTGTACAGTTTAGTCACAGATTAACAAAAGATTCCTGACAGTTTCTAGCCAATGAACCAAAATATAGGACAACTTTCCCCCAAAATATGATGGAAAAGAACAATTCTCATATTAACCTGGTTATCCACTATAGTATTTAAAACACACATGATAGCCACATTTGTTTTAATATGTGAATTTGAGATTACAGACCATGAAGTGCTGTCCTGTCAATCACTAGTTATTCAACTTTTTAAAAAATATTTTTTAAAAATATTTTTAGTTGTCAATGGATCTTTATTTTATTTTTTATATGTGGTGCTGAGAATTGAACCTAGTGCCTCACACATGATAGGCAAGCACTCTTCCATTGAGCTTCCACCCCAGCCCAAATATGCTGTTTTAATCTCCTTTCTTATTCTAGGAACAGATCCACATAGCCTTGGAAATTATTTCCCTTAACATAATTAACATAGGATATCTGTACTGTAAGTTTCATCAGAGCAGGTTGGACAGTGTCAATGCAGACTCCCTCTGTCTGTAACATCTGGGAGGGGCCCAATAAAAATGTATTGAAAAAACAATGGGTTCACAAACAACTATCATAAATAATCTTTTTACCTTCACAGGCTTTTTTTAAAGTCCTTCAGGGTTTTTAGAGTCAGTAAAAATATAAAAACATATAATTAAAAAATCTCCAACTGTTAACAAATTCTAAAACTGCTTTTATTCAAATAATTAGAAATCTGTTTCAGTCCTTTGTAAGATGTTATATAGACCTAAATAATTAATTGAATTTTAAATGACCCATAAATTTTGAAGCAATTATCCTATTCCATGATATAAATTTTCATCACTAAATAACATAAAAAGAATTTACCAAGTTTATTGTTAAAGTAGGCATAATGAAACTGCATATGTTTAAATCTTTTTAAATTATCCAAATCTTTGAAAAATATTTAAAGTTAGTATTACTATTAAATCTTTGGCAAGAAATTCTACAGTTCTAACCACTGGTTAAATCTCTGGGTAACAATTTTTGAATTAGTATTTAAATTAATGATAGTCCGGTTTCTTAGCAAGCATACATTAATTCATGACCAGAGCTTTGCTATTTCTCCTGGAAAAGCTTTTTCCATTACCTGGTGTGCAGCTCTGGAAGATTTAGAAAACTGTTTCTCCAAGATGTTTTTCAAATCAACTGGTAAAGTCAACTGTGAACTAGAACTAAAAGAGAAAAGCATGTTTTAAATCATCTTAAAATAAAACAGTCCTGTTTATATAAAGAAAAATACGGAGTAAATGGACAGTCACATGTGAGTTCCTAAATAGAAATAATACTAAGACACTGATTTCCCCAAATTACTCTCTAAATCCAATGTAATTTAAATAAAAAGTCCCTATAAAACTAGAGGAAAAAAAATACCTGAATTTCTCTGATTCATTATTTCGGGATTTTTGTTTTCCTTTATGTTTTGGAGGCTGACCTGTGAATACAAAAGCATTTGTTCCTGAGATCCATACATAAAAATCCACAAGCCTGAGAGCAAAACAATAAAAACATATGTAAATTGGAATAAGAAAGCCAAAGAAGCAATACTATATGAGAGCATAATTACAAACAGGTAAGCCACAAAGGAAGGCAGGCACTGATGATGGTATTCTATGTATGATGTAAAATTATTACAAAGTTAAATTATAATGGTGATAATAGTTATTTAGATTTGCAGCAGATACAGAGAGATATAGGCAAAGGCTCCTATTCTCAGGCATTTTACAATCATATGGAAAGAAAGGACACATCGTTTTAGTAATGAAGATAAGAAAAGACTATGCCATTATTGACACATTAATTCCACAGCCAGTAACTTCTCTCCTAACCACAGAAGGAAGAAATCACCCACCTAAGGCAGAGTGGTTGGGGAAAGGGTTGGTGAGGATGCAGCCTTTCTTTGGTCTTAAGATGACCTGTGCTGTACATCATTACATCCAATTCTCTGGATAGGATCTGGTCTGAGTCCACAGGCCCTGAGTTTAATCCTGAGCACCACAAATAAATAAATAAATAAATAAATAAATAAATAAATAAATAAATAAATAAATAAATAAATAAAATGTTTCATTTACAACTAATTTTTTTCAAAAGAAGTACAGGCTCTGTACTCAGCCTTTGCTGCTATGGGTGAAAATAGAGCCACTCTTGTGACTTTTCACTGTAGTAGCAAGATTATTGCCTAAAGTGTTCTCTCTTTCGAGGTTTCCTCTTTCCTGAACATTTGGGTATAGAGAAAGAGGAAGCAATTGCAATTTTGCTTTTTTTTTGTTTTTTCCTTTTTTAATTTAATTTTGTCTGTCTCTGTTAATGTTTTAAGTTATTTTTTTAGGTCATTATTTTGTTATGCAGAGACCACTCAGAAAACACACTAATTCTGAATTAGAAACAAATCAAAACTTTGTATTTTGTCAATTTTACCTGGCCAGTGACTGCTTTCATCAGAGACCAAGTGCTCTCTGAAAAAAACAGCAGCCCTGAGTTGTTTGTGACCAAAGTATTTCAGTAAGAAAATAGCAAAGAAAATCCTACCCTGGGGACTTTCCTATGGAATTTTGCAAATTGCAAGCAAGCAAAATACAAGGGCTGAAAATGCAGTTAGCAGAGCAAAAAGAGAAAAAAAGTATACTCATTTATGGGGGCCTATATCCTCATTTGTTTAGATCTACATCCTCATTTGTATAGGTCTACACAAAAACAATTTAAAAATAACACTACATCCATCTCTATATTCATCTCTATATTTATCTGTAAATATCTTTAAATATGTGTAACTATATTAGACCTCTAAACTTACACTTATCACACTATATTTTCTATATTAGTGTTAGCAACTTAGATTCTTTGTCTTACAGTGATTATTATTGTTGTATTGTTATGTTTTATCTTTTAACTGTGGCAGACTGGAGTAACTTAACATTACTAATTCTGTAAAACTTATTTTCTAATCCTATTATTTTATTAATTAATATTTTATAAATATATAATTTCTAATCTATAACCAATAACCTTAAATTCAGACTGTAACAATTTCTTTCATGTCTGGGATACATGACATAAAAAAGAAAATCCAAGAATTCAACACCTGCCTTGTTTTTGGTAACAGGGATTGAACTCAGGGGCACTTAAAGAGTAAGCAAGCAACCAACATTTCTACACCTTCTTTATTCTTTTTAAAAGACTTTCTTTAGAGACAGGGTCTCACTAAGTTGCTAAAGCTAACTTAACAACAGATCCTTCATCCTCAGTCTTCTGTGCAGCTGAAATGACAGGCTTACGCCACCGCAACTGGCAACCTCTTGCCATTTTTAATAATTTCTTGAATTTAAGATAGCTAGCCACTTGACATTCTCTCCACATTTCAGAATAGTGTTTGTTTGGTTTGATTTCATTTGATTTTTATGTACTGTCCAAAGATGTTAGTTGTACTAGCAGAAGAAACAGGTAATAGTTAATTCTAACTCATCTTCATAAAAGCAATAGTTTTTCAAAAAATCTATTGGTTAGTTTTCTATATTTTTAAAAGAAACATAATTTAGATATAAAACATGAAGAGATATTTAAATGTTTTCTTTAGAGAACAAGCAATATCTAGAAAATAAATGAAAACTTGATTTGAGATGGTGTTTATGCCAGTGATATTTGAAAGTATTGCACTTTATATTAAAGCAATGTCTTCGATTTTAAAATGAAGAGATGGAAAGTTCAGTGAGAATAAAGGATAAATCTGCAATGTTAAATTTCTGATTTTCCCTTTTGAGGCATACATTCACAAAATGTTATTACAAGCTTTTCAGGCAGCATTTGCAATTTTGAGTAATTTCTGCTGTAGTCTGGCTCTGACTACTTAACCTTGAATCCTAAGCAGTAGAGAGTGATCCAGAAAATTCTTCCATCTGTTCTATGATTGTTTTTTCAGCTCTGATTAAGTAATCCATATTTAGAGGTTATCCCACTTAAAAACAAAAACAAAAACAGATATATCTTCTTTGTTTGCATTGAAATCATGCAGACATTGAATAAAGAAGAAGACTTTTAAACCTAATTTCTTAATCAGCAAAAGGCCAACTTGTCTGAAATTTTTCAGAGCAATGCTCAATTGCCTGTTTTTTTTTTTACTGTTTATAATGAATTACATTGTAAACAGCACTCATATTAATTTTATTATTTTTTCTCAACATTATTTTAAGTACATTTTTTTCCTGAAATATATCTAGCTTTAGGTGATAAATTATTCATGATAAAGTAATACATAATACAATAATACCTACTAATTTAACGTGTCATATTAAGAATATAAATCACAAAAAGCCTGGCACAATGTGCTAGAAATGTTTAAGATGGATCATAGTGTCCTGAGCTGAAATTTTCAGGATACAACAGGAGTACAAATGTGAAAGCTAAATTCATAACTTGGCGGTTTGGATTTTATTTGGATTCTACCACATTTTCTGAGACCAATCAGGTTCATGAACCTGAAGTCACACTTCATCCAAAAACAAAATGAAACTGACATGAAAAACTCCTTTTTTTCCTACTATTTTTCCTTTACTTCTTTTATATTCCTTAGTCTTTTTTGTTCAGTTGCTTTTTCTCTTCCTGACAAGTATTACAAGGTTAGGGTCTAAGATTTGTTCTTCATTTTCTATTTACACTCTCAACCATTTCTTTTATTGAAACCAGCTATGCCTGCCTTTAGCAGTTACTGGTTCAGACCATCCTGAGCTGAACTCAAACTCATCTCCTTGTGGTTACCTCTTTGGTAGTGTTTTTACTTACTTATCCTAACAGCTCTTCCATCAATCCATTTTAGGTATTGACATCATTCACCAGGTCTAGCTTTGCACTAGATCAATTCTCTAGGGTGCTGCCTCCAATCCCTCTCCCTTCTGTTCAGTATATACCTCAATGACATGCTAATCACGTTTTAAAGTGACTTATGATTAGTCTTTCTCTTAATCAAAAAGTTTTACTAACATGCCTTTGTGGTTCTATGTAAAAACAAATTAAATTAGTTGCAATATTTCTTCCTGAAATAACTTTAAAAAATAGTTTAGGAAAGAAGTGCTTTGACAATATTGGAATGAGGAACATAAAAGACTTGAGCAATCAGATTATTTTTATTTCTCAGTTCTGTGTTGGCCTTTTTCTTCACAATTAAAAGGAACATTTCACTTCTCTGCACTTCGGAAGATGGCAAACATCAGCCCCAGGCTTAGTAATCCCAAACAACAAAGATTTTGTGCCTCCTTTTGATTAGGAGGCACTTCCAATGTTTCTTTTCATCTTTTTTGGGGGCGTGTGAGGAGGTGCGAGGATTGAACCTAGGAGCGCTTAACCACTGAGCCACATTCCCAGCCCTTTTTCATATTTTATTTAGAGACAGGATTTCGCTCAGTTGTTCAGGGTATCACTAAATTGCTAAATTCAAAATCTGTGTGCCACCTGCCTCAGCCTCCCCAGCCGCTAGGATTGCACATATGTACCACTGTCAAGCCAGACACAGTTTTAATTGGTTCTTCTTCTGTTAATTCTTTTGGAAAAATAACTGTTGCCAAATAAATGTGTTAAGTTTTTGATGTCGTTTTCGCCAAGCTTTTTTACATAGGAAAGAAGGATGGGTGGGAAACTTAAGTGTGACTAGGTAGAAGAAACCTCCCTTATCAAGAGACAACAAATAATTATTTTTATTAAGGCCCCCCTCTTCAGGAGATCCTCCTCTTTTTTCAGTGTAACCCCTGGACATTTTTTTTAAAAGTTTATGATTTATAGAATTTGGACTACACAGTAATTCAGGTTATTCTCACTCAAATACCACCTGTGTGACCTTGGGATAGTAATTTAAATATTCTAAGCTTTAGTTTCTAAATATCTAAACCAGAAGATGATAAGTAACCCTACTAGTTATGGTAAATTCTAAATGAAATTGAGTATGTAAAGCACTACCACATAATAAATGCTCAATTAATAATAGCTATTTATCAGTGTGTGGGGATACTGCTTTCCTCATTGCCTCCTCATGTGTCTATTTATAATTTCAAAATGTTGCTAATTCAAAAATTAGAAATGGGGCAGGGATGTGGCTCAGTGCAGTGCACTTTCCTAGCATAGATGCTAGATAACCTGAGATGGATACCTAGTGGTGCATAAATATGAAAAACAAAAATAAAAATGGTATGTCATGAATATGTATATGAATACTGTGAATAATGTCAGATCCATTGCTTTAATTAAATTTACTTATGAAAGGAAACATTATTTCATATATTTATGTCACTTAAATTTTGTTTTCATTGTAGTTTTTTCATGTTCTCTGTTGTCCTGTTTTCTATTGGAAGTTTGGTCTTTTAAATTCTTAGATTTAAAAATACCTGTATATAATATGGTTATTAGTCTTTTACCTGTGATAAATGTTGTAAATATTTCCCCCAGTTTGAGAGTTATCTTGTGACTTTGCTTTTGGATCAAAATAAATTTTTTTACCTATAAGAAATCTTTTAATGTTGTCAAACTATTAATATTCTTTTATTATATCTGTATTTTGAGAAATGGAGTGTTATTTCCTATGCTGAGTAATATATGTGCCCATGCTGTACTTTAATATGATTTCTGTTTTTGCTTATTTGTTATTGTTTTTTACATTCTTTATCCATTTGGGTTTATTATTTTGTTTAATATGGAATAGTAATCTCAATTTATCTTTTTCCAAATGTCTTAAGAATTTGTTCCAGTTGCACTAATTAAAAAGTCCATATTTTTCCCAATGAATTGATAGCAGTTTTATTCCATAGTAATGCCACACTTGAGTCAAGACTATTTCTGTAAATTCTTTCATTCCATATTTTTTGGTCTATTTGTGGGCAACATTATATTGTTTTAATTTTAGAGAGCTTATACAAAATTTAATGTTTGATGGGGTTATTGCTTATCACTGCTAGATAAAAAAGAAATTTCCTGGTTATTTTTGCATGTCTGTTTTTCCACATTAAGAATAGCATTTACTCTCTACTTTGATTTACTAAGAAAATTTAATAGCATTCTTTTACAATGTGTTAATATTATAATATAACTTCAGGAGAACTGACTTTGTCATAATTATGACTTAGATTTTAAGGCTTGAAATCAAGTGGTTTAAATTTAATTCGATATGAAGAAGTAATTTAAGTCATTATTTTCTTATTTAGAAGAGTTTTCTCTGAATAACTATTAGAATTAAATATAAATTGAAGTACAGATGGGAAGATAAGTTGTGTGCTATTCTCTTTCTTTACTTTCTTAACATCATAGAATTTTTGGCCTAGAATTATGCTGTTAATAAGAATCATTGCCAAAATTTATGCATAATAAAGATTCTCCTTAAAAAAATTGAAGTTAGATTTTATGCTACTTGAATCTTAGAAATTCATAACTTATAAGATGACATGAATTTTTTTCATTAAAAATGTTTTCTCTTGGGCTGGGGATATGGCTCAAGCAGTAGCGTGCTCTCCTGTCATGCGTGCAGCCCAGGTTCGATCCTCAGCACCACAAACAAACAAAAGATGTTGTGTCCGCCGATAACTAAAAAATAAATATTAAAAAATGTTTTCTCTCAATTTTATTATCCAGATTAGTAGGATTTCTTCTCAGTAAAATAACAACTTCAATAAAAATGATGGCTTTAACAAAAGTTGATAAGATAGAAATTCTGTCACTTATATTCAAAAATTACTAGCTTTCTATGTTCATATTCAGGTAAAGCTTTTTGTTAATTAGCAGAATCCAAAAACTGAGAGTTGAGGAAGTTTTAATAGAATATGTTTTAAGAGGAAAAAATATAAAGGATGAGGATATAAACATCTACCTACAATATATTGATAGTGTATATCTATAGTATATTTATAGTATAGATGTAATATGCATAATATGTAAATATATGCTTATGTATATGTGTATATATATTTTATACATATATATGTATACATATTTAAATCAAGGCACTGACAGCAATCACACTAAATTGAAAACATCTCATAAACTTATAAGAAATCTTATAATAACTGTTCCCTTTAACAAATGTATAATGGTTAATTGCTGGGGATGTAACTTAGTGGCAGAGTGCTTACTACCATGTATGAAGTCCTGGGTTCAAACCACAGTACCATTATCAAAAAAGTGAAATCTTGTGGGCTGGGCATGTTAACTTTGTGGTTTTGCAGTTGTTCAGCATGTGTGAGGCCCTGGATTCAATCCCCAATAGTCACAAAATACATCAAATGTATAATGGTTAAAGCCAGAGACTATGAGGATCACTCCTTGATTTTTGTTGTTACATGGAGGCTCTTACTTCCACTGGGTACAGTTAATACTTGGCATGTATAAAACTTTGCTAAAGAAACTTTGTGAGAGATCTTGTGTCCTAATTATTTCTTGTCTTCTGTAATTTACAGAAATTATTTTTGGATTATAAAATGTTTCAAACATGGAAAGAGAATTTTTTTAGAAATTAATTATAATACAGTTATTCAAATATATATATATATATATATATATATATATATATATATATATTTCCTAGCAAATGACAGGCTAGGAGAGATTTATGATGGAGATTACAGTGTTAAGGTATAATCACAATTTTCATGCAGTGATATTTTAAGCAATTTTTTTAGAGATATCTTTAATTCTCAAAAAGAAAATTACTGAAATTTTTTGTTTCAACATTTTGAAATATCTGATGACATGAAGGTTTTCATAGTAACACAAATCTTAACAAAAATATTAAAATACTGACATGAAATACAAATCAACCTTTTCTCCCTAACTTCTCTAGAAGCACAGTTTTTGCTTTTTCATAGCATTTGATTCTGTGGGTTCTCTGCATGTATAAGGGTAGAAGAAAACTGAATGAAGAAAGCCATAGTCACTTGAGCTCCTACTAAATTATATAAGATATAACATTATTTTTTTCTCTTCAGTAAATTAGTAATAGCTATCATAGTTTAAGCACAATAAAAAGGCTGAATTATGATATCTATGACCAACTTAAGGATATTCATTCTCAGACTATTTGTGTAAAAAATATGATTTTTGATAAATATACAATTATTTTCTAAAATTATGAATACATAAAATACCATTCCATGATACACATACACACACAAAAATTAAAATTAATAGCAATTGATCTTCAGAATATTTGGCAAAAATTATTCAGTGTTGGCTCCTAAAATACTGATAAATTATAAACAGTAAATGTTTATTTGTCAAGTGTGACCATTTGAAAAAAAATCTTATAATTAACTTCTTAATTATAATCTCATAAACTTTCTTGTGGGCTATTTGAATAAATATCAGATTTCATGTGCTAAACTATTTAAAACACACATAAATAATCATCTAGTCTTTTATGAAACAAAGTAATGATTATTGTGCTTTGACTTCATGTAGTTTATCCAAAGGCCATATGTCCTTATATTGAAATTTTATTTTTCTTATAATTATGTACAAAATGTAGGGCTGGGGATGTGGCTCAAGTGGTAGCTCGCTTGCCTGACATGTGTGCAGCCCAGGTTCGATCCTCAGCACCACATACAAAACAAAGATGCTGTGTCTGCCAATAACTAAAAAATAAATATTAAAAAAATTCTCTCTCTCTCTCTCTCTTTCTCCCTCCCTCCCTCCCTCCCTCCCTCCCTCTCCCTCTCCCTCTCCCTCTCCCTCTCCCTCACTCACTCTCTCTTTAAAAAATGTATTCTGTGTAAATATTCAAATATAAAATTATAAATATACTTAGGCAAACAGCAATAGAAGTTTTAACATAATTTTATACATAATCTCTGAACATTTGTTAGCTAGTCTAGACATCATGGTCTCAGGTCCCTTCCATATTCTTTAATGTTATTGAGGGCTCTGGAGAAATGTTGTTCATATAACTTTTGATACTACATTTGAAATTAAAACTGAAAATAATTTTATTCATTAATAATCTCAAAATAACAATAACCCAATACATGTTAATATAAGTAAAATACTTGTATAAAACAGGTATTATTATGAAAAGTTTTACCAATAAAATTGTATTTTTATGAAAACCCTATTATACAAACATAAATTTCAAACTATTCATTGAGAAATGTTCCTTTTTTTTAGTTTGCTAATTTTTAGATTGCTGATTCAACTACCTCTTAATATTTGCTTAATATATGAAACATCTGTTGCAATATTCTGTTCTGAATGAACTTCATCATTAAAGTCTTGCCTCACATTGTTATATAGTTGGAAAAATATGTAGCTTTCAGATAATCGTTGATATTCCTTTATATTATAGAGAAATTGACAAATGATAATTTATTAAAGATTGTTTTCAGTATTTTAAAATAAATCATGTCATTAAGCCTGTTGTAATCAGTTTCATTTAAATCCATTGTTTATCTCTCTAATTAGAATTTTTTTCACATATATTATTTTGTTATTCAGTCAATGGTAATTTTGAAAATATCAGTTTGGGGAGTTATGTAAACTTCTAAAGGTTGAAAGATTTAATTATGTAATATCAAATAATCGCATGGTAATACCACAAAAAGTCTCTTTTAAAAAGACTTTAAATGCTAGGAGACTATTAGTATCCTGGTGTAGATAAATGCTTTCAAAATTTGAGGTTTTGCTAGAAAATTTGAATTCTATGATTGTCAAAAAATGTTGTCAGTTGTTTTCCTTGAAGGGAATGGCTTAATGGGTTCAGGATGCATCCCATTCACACAAGGGCTTTTCTTCTGAAGTATCAATTCATTTTGATACACAGTGGGAATGTTTTATGCATACTTCCCATTCATCATTAAAATTGATTGTAATCAGTAATTGAGTTTTTTTTCCTAGGTATCAGGGATTGAACTCAGGGGCACTCAACTACTATGCCACAACCCCAGCCCTACTTTTTGTATTTTGTTTAGAGACAGAGTCTCACCAAGTTGCTTAGTGCCTTGCTTTTACTGAGATTGTCTTTGAACTCATGGTCTTACTATCTCAGGCTCCAAAGCTTCTGGGCAGTGATTGAGATTTCATGAAATTAATGACTTTTACTGCATCATTCTTAGGAGATACCCCCCACTGCCAAAAGCACAGAAAACTCATAAAGGTGAAAAATATCATGGCAAGAGTTTGATGCCTCTGGCGTGATTCATAGGCGGGTAATGACACCAACGCTTCTGCATTTTCAATGCAAATGCAAACCCAACCAAAAGATAAATATAGTCTTACTGTCATTATGAAGATAGCATTAGCCTCTTACATTTCCCAAAAGTGTCTTAGGCTAGGAGTTTCCATAGAAACTTCTTCAAGTAGTAAGTAAGATTATCATTAATAGTCTAATGAATTGTGGTTGATTTTGTAGAAGATTGCTAATTCAATGAAAAAATAATAATGAAAAGAAGAGAGAATACATACTTTGACTACTTTTATTATGGGCTGGATGGTCTCTTTTGCCCTTACTGATCCACTCTCATCTCTCTGTTCAATGTCTCTAGAGGGTGATCTTCATGGATTCTGTCACTGAGCTCCTTGATCACTGGCTATCAGAGGATTTGGCCAGTAGAATAACAGGCAGGAGATCAGAGGGCAAAGGAAAAATGTATCAAGAGCATTTATTCTTAATTTCTTTCCTGCCAGGCAACTGATTGACTACCACTTTATTTCTCTCTCAGGGGCCAAATGTCCTATCATAGCTATTAATCAGAGTTAAGAAAAATAATATCATTACTACTTTCTGATGTTTTAAATTATTTTTATTTACTTTCTCCATATATCATAAGATTTGTGGAATTCATTTATGTATGAATAATGACAACTGTGTTAACAAAAGTTACTTAAATTTGTTGAGATCTCAAAATTATCATATGGTGGAATTGTGTCTTCTCTTCTTCACTGATCACTGGATTTAGAGCCCACACTAAATCCCATATGATCTAATCTCAAAATCCTTAACTTAATTACATCTAAAAAAGTCCATACTTACAAATTTATATGGGCATCTTTTGGGTTCCACTATTTAACTTTTTTAATGGCTCCAAAATCACAGAATGATCAACTTCATTCTTTTACTTCATCTAGTTCCTGTCTCCTTACCTGGGTCAGCCCCAGCCAAGCTGCCAGTCTCCTGCTTCTGGAACATATTATGGAAATTTGCACCTCTGGAGCTTTGCCTTGGTGCTTGCCTCTGCCTAGAATGCTCCACTGACAGCATGGACTTCACTCCTCCACTTTCTTCTAGTGTTTGCTCCAACCTCACTACCCCCAACCAACTTGTTTCAAATTGCAATCCTGCTGAAACTCCATCCTCTACTCCAGCATTGTCAATTCCTCATAATGGGATGTATGCTACCTTTTTATTTTCCATATCATTTTGCAACTTCTAAAATGCAATAAATTAGAGTTTCTATTTACTGTATGCAATCTCCCACAAGAATGTAGACTATAAACAGAGATCCTGGTCTGGAGTGTTCACTGTTGCATTCTGACAGAGCAATTTTGTTCAAAGCAAAGATTGTATAATATGCTAGCTCTTTCATAGTATCATTCTTGGTAATGAAAATATACATGGCCTCTACTTTCTAAGTAAAATCTCTCTCGATCTGATTTTTTTTAAAAACACCAAAATTTGTCTATACTAATTCAGAAATAATTTATTAAAACTATGAAGGAATCTTGTAAACTTGTAAAAATTATTTTTGAATTAACATGTAGAATTTGGCGATTTAATATGAAATTACATCCAAATTGAGAAAATCAGTGAATGAAAGTGTGGATGCTTGCCATTTCCTGATCCACTTCCTCTGTGAGAACTACTAGAATTTTCTTAAAACACATGACCCATTCATGAATTTCCAAATGAATCAGTTATTGTGGAACAAATAATTTGTAACTGAATTTCAAATCTGAACACTTGGCTCTGTTTTAAACTATTTCCTATATTTCAAAGTAAACTTTCAGAGATTGGGTGAAACAAATTTTAAATAAAAACTCTAGTACTGTAATGGTTTTAACAAATTGTTAATGCAATTATTTTGCATATTTCAGTATTCCTTAAATTTTTATAGAGTATGATAGACATATTGCAGTGTTATTTCCTGTTATTTATAAAATAACACACCATCACAATTATGTGCAAAGATACAAATACTTCAAATTTGAGCTTCTTTATATGACTGAAGGGAAAACATGATTGTAAAAGTAACATTGTAAATCAATCAAACCCATACACCCTCTCTAAAACTCAAATGAAAAATATGTAGTAGAATATTACATAATGAATAATGAAGGAAAACAGGCATATTTATATAGTTTTACTACATATCTATATGTTTTTATTATACCAACATATATTAACTTTACATAATACATACCTTCACATATGTATTGCATAAACAAACAAGTTAATCATATACATAAATAAGCATGTGTGTGTTCATGTACACATATGTATGCATATAATTTCCTTTAAAATTGAATTACTATCACCTAGCCAGGTTCAACCTTCTTTGAATTTGTCTTTTAGTCTAGTCCTTGTGATATCTACTTCCTAAAAGATAGACTAAAATATATATAAAATATGGTATGACATGAAATGCACATGCATACACAGGCACACAGGTGAATTTTTCAAAATGCACATAGAAAAAAATAGATCAAAGTAACTACCTTTGTAATGGAGTTGGGAAGATGGAATTCTTTTGTTAGGACTTTCAATTTCTGATTAGCATACAGTTGCAGTATTTAACTTTTATGGAGAGCTACTGTTATTCACTTCTTTAAAAATTTTGCAAATATTATCTCTTGGTCTATAATGTTTGCATATTTTAAAGATATATCTTTCCTTACAAAGAGAAAAATTAACTTTAACATCTCAGATTATAGTCTGTTCATGATCTGATTATTAGTGTCTTCTTGTCCTTAAATTGATACTCTCATCTCTCCTTATACACCAGAACATTTTTTGTGACCATTATAATGCACTTCAATATTTCCACCTGTTTGTCTGTTTAAAAAATTCCCTACTGACTAGATTTTCTAGGAACAAATACATTGACATACTGTCTTAGACCTCTCACAATTTTCTTGTCCCCCCTAGCCTTGCATTAATCTTTTAATGAAACACTAAATTATACTACTCTCTACCTTATCACTAACTCTATAATTATTTTAATTATGCATTTAATACACTTTAATGATTCATGAGGTATTTGAATGTGTCAGTACCTAGTAAGAAGAGAAGGAGGGAGGCAGAAAAGATAGAATAAAGGAAGAATGTAATAAGAGATGAAGGCTGGTAATAAAGGAAGAAAGGAAGGGAGAAATAAAAGGAGGGACAGAAGACATGATGAAGGAAAAAAGGAAGAAGGAAATGAAGGGCAGAAGGAAGTGTAAGAGAAGCAAATGAAATATTAATTGTAATTTTATGTTTATTTAAACCATTATTTTTAATTAACACCACATTTCAAAAATGTATAGGATGGGGCTGGGTATAGTGGCACATGCCTGAAACCCCAGGGGCTTGGCAGGCTGAAACAGGAGGATCTGAGTTCAAAGCCAGCCTCAGCAAAATAGAGGTGCTAAGCAACTCAGTGAAATCTTTCTCTAAATAAAATACAAAATAGGGCTGGGATGTGACCAGTGTTCAAATGCTTAGAGTTCAATCCCTGGAACCAATAAATAAATAAATAAATGTATAGTATGGGAAGCATAGTGACAAAAATTCTGGAGCACAGGCTACTTCTAGGAAAGAGTTAAAGTATGGACATTGATGTTTTAAAAATTATTTAGGGAAGGTTATTGTTAACTAGAAAAGATCTGGGACAACCAAAGCAGGCTCTCTGTATAGATTTCATGCAGGCTGCTGCTGAAATCTAAGCCAGCTCATAGAAATCTTCTCACAGTCTATTTTCTCAGCAAATCAAGTCTACTTTCTTGAACCAAATTTTTCAAACCAGGAAATGTTTATGGTATATAGAGAATTAGCTCAATAACCATCTGAGTTTTCTTCTGTTTCCAATGACAAATTGCACTTTCTTTTGTCCCCTTGAGTGACTGAAGCATCTGTGACACATTTAAAACTGAAAATTAGACTGGGAAAACCTATGTTTACATTTAATAGTCTGATTGTAAAAAGAAAAAAAATCTCAAAAAAGAGGACACATGTCCTATCCAAGTTTTACCTTTTGTTTCGCGAAGTGAATACATATATGTATTCCATATATGTATGTTTGTGTGTATACACACACATATACACACATACATATATATATACACACACATATATACACACATATATGTGTGTGTATATATATGGAATACATAAAAATTATTAGACATATATGGAATATATGTATAATCAGTAACAAATAGAATAATATTCCAGTATTTATGGATAAAACATAAGTTTCCTGAGACTTTTCCAATATTTTGTTTAATTTCCTCATGAGAGGCTTAAGATAAGTTTGTGTTTTCTCATTTTTATATTTTGAATTAACATTATTAAAAATCAGGTGGGTCTTAAACTTCTACAGCTATACATGTATCAATGAAATTTGAGTACCAAAATTTATTTTTCAAGTAATATATGTGGCCTATTTTTGACACGTTGTCAGTATCAAAATCATTTATTCTACTAAAACATGACTAATAAATTCTTTATTAAAAAAAATTTGGCTTGCATACTTCCTACCGACCTTTTAAAAAATGTTTTCATTTTAAAATTCAAAAAAAAAAGAATTTATTTCTGTCTAAACAAACATTTCCTTTTGGATTTTTAAGTTTAACACATTTTATTGACTGTAAATATATACCAAGCCCTGTTCTAGGATCCTGGGATACACGAATGAACAATGTAACAACAATCCTTATCCCCAGGTGTCTTACTGTTTTGTGTTGCTATTTTAATATGAAGGAGGCTAGATACTTTATAAAGAGAGAATTTGCCTTGATGATTCTGATTGCCAAGGAAAGTTGAAATGTAAATGAAATGAAAATATTATTGTAAATGGCAATTGGGTCATTTGAAAAAATAGTGAGTGCTCTAAGACTATTTTTGTGGCATCTGTATAATATAAAATATGGTTATACCTTTCTTTTCAGTCATCTTTGGTAAAATTATAAAAATATAAACAGTAAGAAAATTGATAAAATGGGAGAGTCAAATTACTGGATTTCCAGGGTGAAAAGGATGATAAAATACTAAAAGTTAAGGATCAAAAGACATTTCATACCATCTAACAGGCAATAAGGAGAATACGATTAACACAGTCATTATAGTGAATATACTGGACAGGACTGTTAATAGCAAATGAAGAAAATATACTTCCAAAAAAATCACACTTGATGCTCAACTCATTGAATTGTGAAGCAGAAAATAAAACTATATTTTTGTAACAATGTTGGGGGTGAAAAAGCTCCATGATCTTCATCACTGTGGAAACAAGTGCTAATCATAAAGGTTGGACTTTAAAGTCAGTAATTTAATATTTGTTGTTCTTTATTCCAATAAATTTAAAATAGTATCTATTAAGTGAGCTTAAAGTGGAAGCTTAATCAAAATGGAAATGAGGCACACATTATTCAAATACAAATTTGTCTTAAATTTTTGTAAATGGGTAGGGATAATACAGAAATTGAGTAATTGGAAGTTTTTTTTTGTTGTTTTTTTGTTTTTCTCGCAAACACTGCAGCTACCATTAAATTAAGAAATCATTAAAATATACAATTCTACAGCACTTAACCAAGGTAGGAAATCAATGATTGAAAATGTATTTTTAGGCTGACTAGTTGTACAAAAGAGCTAAGCCTCATAGCAAAAGTGCAATGAGACAAAAAACTTGTAACACAACAAAAATTGAAATATAAAATTGACAGATAGGTAAAGAGAAAATTGTATCATCAACTCTAAATAAGGAAAGATTTACTAGATATTATTTCTTCAATTCTTTAGCAGTTAAAGCAGTAACAATAAGAAAATGATTCATATAATTTACATTTTTTCATATGTTGAGACATTTTTCTCATCTAAGAACTCAAATATGGGTTTTGCCATTTTGGATCACTTGCTCAATCTTCTCTTTAATACCCTGTTTGACTTTTATAAATTTTAGGTCATCTTTTTTATTTTGTGAGTCCAGCAATATATTGAATATTTTTGTTATATGATCCTCAAACTTTATCACAGTCTTATAAGGGTTGTTTCTGGGATCCTTAGGCTACCTTGTGGTTGAAACTTAATATGCTGATACATATTTAGTGTTAACATATAGGTGACATATTGCCATGGGATTGAACCAAAAGTTAACAATAAAAGTGCTAGTACTTAACATAAAGATAAAAAAGACTTCATTGCAAATGATGCCAGAGATAGGAACTTCTGACGCAATGACAATAGAAATAAAACTAAGCCAAAGAGTGCAATCATTATTGGGAGGGGGTATATCTCTAGAAGAGAAGAGGAGAGAGAGAGAGAGAGAGAGAGAGAGAGAGAGAGAGAGAGAGAGAGAGAGAGAAGAGAGAAGAGAGATAGATATGAAAATGAATCAATCTACTACAGAACAAAGGAAGACACTGCCTTTTATTGTGATATTGGGCTAAGGTCTGATTGAACAAAATCTCAGTTCTGGTTTTAACAGGTGGCTGCAGCATTGCTCTGATCACTTAAAAAGGAAATCTCCATGTTTATCCCAGAATGTTTATCTCTCAGACCTGTGATCCCAAAAGGGGTACTTTGGTTCACATGAGGTGATTACTCCTCCTTGGAGTGGGAGAGCTCATCAGGGGCATCTGCCTAGAAGACTACTGTTCCTTGAAGGTGTATCACAATGACTGAAGACTTCTACACACTAGTCCAGGGGGTCTGTCCGTGAAAATCTTGAAAATATCATAGTTACTTTTACCTTGGTGTCCTCAGTTTTGAAGGTAGAAGCAATCAATTAGATAAATTTAGAGTTAAAAAGCTTGCAGTGCCAGTTTTTAGATGAACTTTCATTGATTAACATACTTGTGGATAGAATTGAGCAAGAACTTGACCCAAAGTTTAAAGTAAAGGGAACAGATCCATGATAAAGACATAAATGCCAAGCCTTCATAATTTTTACTTATCCATAGGGCATCAGCAGGCCCAAGTGCTTTTCAGCAAAAGCAATGTCTTTAAGTCTCTGTTGTAATAGGGAAGTCAGGCTCGCTTTGTGTTTGTGGTACTCTCCATGAGTAATGGGTCAATATTAATCCACAAGTCAGTGGATTGTCTCTAGCCTTGGAACAGTTGCATCTTTTATTGTGATAATAAACAGATGGTTCTTCAGCCAGGTAGAATCATCTGCAGGCTTGTGAAAAACACAGAGTTCTGGGTCCTCCTTCCAAGATATCTCCTTCAGGAGCTCTCTAGAGGTTTCTCATGATTTGAACTTCTCAAAAATTCCCAGGTGATGCTGATATTGAAGGAAAGCTGCTGGTCAGGAGACCAAGAACCTCTGAATATCCAAAGGAGTAACTTTTAATTGGTCATATTTTGTTTCCTAGATATTCATGTCCTGGATGTTTCCCCAGAAGCTTCCCTACACCCAAATTCTGCATAATTGTAGCTTAATTTTTTTTCATTTGTTGCTTTGATTTTTCTAGCCATGGCCTCATGTTCAATTTCTATGATTCAAACTGGGTTTGCTCTCCCTAAATGAAGCTACCAATGTCATTTTCGTCAGTTACTTGTGTGATTGCATAGTATCCAGCCACTGATGCAATCACACTGTGCCTAAGTTCTTGCTGGCAGTATTTATAGAACTATTCTAATTGTAACTTTGATCAATCTAATCATCTTGGTCTTTCTGGACAGAGGATAGAAGAGAGAAAAAAAATACTCTCAAATGGAGATACATTCATTATCCTAATGAAATCATGGTTATTTTAACCAAATTCATCATCAAGTTGACCTAAGATTTTTAATGCAAATTTCCCTTGAACAATCTAAAAAAATTTCTAAGAAACTATCCTCTACCAAGTAGAAAAACTGAAGACTAAAATGTAAAATATTATTCTCATCAAACCATGTATATTATTCACCTGTAAGTATTTAAAAGTATTTGTTTAAGATTCACTCTGTGCCAAAACCTCTTGCAGGTGATATGGATGCTAAGTCTGCATCTGTGGAGTTCATATTCTTATGGGGGAACACATGATAAACAGGAAAGCAGAGGAGCAAACCAAGTAACTTTGTAGTACTGGGGTCCTCTGAAGGAAGTATAGCAGGAAGACACAATACGGTGTCAGTGTGTGGAGCTAATTTAGGTAGAATGATCTGTGCAGATCTCTTGGAGGAAGTGGCATTTTAATTGAGACATCATCAATGAGAAGCAGTCATCCATCTCTATCTCAGTGCTAAAGGCCAGATTAAGATTTGCAGGATGGCAGGAGAGAAGCTTTCCGGAAGAGGAAATAGGCAGCTGTAGATATTCTGAACTATAAATGCTTGGGAAGCTGTTGAACATAGAAGGGAGATTGATTTTATTCTGAACACACTGGAGAATCTTGGAGAGGTGACATGATCTGCTTTAATGGTTTTTATTTGTTCTTTTTAATTAGACATGACAGTAGAATATATTTTGGCAGACGATACATATAGAGAATATAACTTATTCTATTTACAATCACACTCTTGGGGTTATACATGATATAGATTTACTCTCGTCATGTATACAAATACAAAGCTTGGAAAGTTATGATGGATTAATTCTACTGTCTTCTATATTTCCTTTCCCACTACTCTTGCCTTCCTTTCCCTTTGTCTTAACCCATAGATTTCTATTATTCTCTTTCTCAACCTCCCTTGTTTTGGATTAGCATCCAAAAGTTAGTAAATTTAGTCTTTGGTTTTATAGGGATTGGCTTACTCCACTTACAATGATATTCTCTCTCTCTCTCTCCTCTCTCTCATATATATATATATATATATATATATATATATATATATATATATATATATATATATATATATATATCATATTTTCTTTATCCATTCATCCACTAAAGTACACCTAGATTGTTTCCATACTTTGGCTATTATGAATTGAGCTGCTATGAACATTGATGTGGCTCTGTCACTGTGGTATGCTGTTTTTAAGTTCTTTGGGTATAGATCAAGCAGTGGGATAACTGGACCAAATGGTGGTTCCAAGGAATCTCCATACTGCTTTCCAGAATAGTTGTACCAGTTTGCAGTCCTACAAACAATGTATGAGAGTACCTTTCTTTCCACATCCTCACCAACATTTATTGTTACTTGTATTCTTTTTATTTATTTATTTATAGTTACTTGTATTATTTATTTATTTCTATTTGACAGAGGAATGCATTACAGTTCTTATTATACATATAGAGCACAATTTTTTATATCTCTGGTTGTACACAAAGTATATTCACACCAATTCGTCTTTTCATACATATACTTTGGATAATAACAATCATCACATTCCACCATCATTTATAATTCTGATGAGAGGGATGGTATTTCATTGTAGTTTAAATTTGAATTTTTCTAATGGCTAGAGATGTTGAACATTTTTTCATGTATTTTTGACCATTCATATTTCTTTTTCTGGGAAATAACATGATCTACTTTATATGGGTGAGAAGATAAACCTATTCTTGGGGGTGAATTTTGAACAGCTTTCTTAAAAAGGGGGTTTTAGTGAGCACATTAAGTCTGATGCATCCTCAAGTGATTCTGATGCATCCTCTATAATAGAACACTTCCCCAGTAAATTACATGAATGAGAATTTCCTTCTGTGCTTTCCTTCTAGGAACATGCCACCTAACACAGGGAATGAATGGAGAAAATTGAGTTTTATTTTTCAGTATCTGGCTTGAGCATTTAGCTGACTTTATAGTTTCATTAGCTGAGATGGAAATTTGGAGAAATTTCCTAGGAGCAGCACATTGGGAGAAATCAAGCATCATCTATTCAATTTGGTTAGAATTGAAGTATTGTTTAGATTTCCAAGTAGGAATGTCAAGAAGGTAATCAGATACATATGTATCAGAATTCTTGCATAAGGCCAGACCTGAGAAGTAAATTTTAGAGCTTTCACCATATGGACAATAAGGCCTAAGAAGGGATCCAAGACAGATGAGATGTGTGGTGAGTCTTCTATTTTGTATATGTACTCATAACTGGACAAAGTAGGTTCACATTACTTCTTTTTCTAGATTTTGATAAATAGTCCTATTGTTTTCCAAAAAGCATATATAAAACAGAGCAAATAATATCTAAATTAATTGCTAACATGACTGTTTGTTTTATGTCTACGTAAATAGTTTAAAAAGATTATACTAATTACCACCATGTCAAAATTTGTATGGAATATTGCGCTAAGCAGTAAAAAATAAAATAATGTTTCCTGAGTAATTACAAATAGTATAGCAAATTAATATCTATTTTACTTCATTATAGCTAAGTCCTACAGAGACACACCCATCTCCACAAGGTTCTGAATGTTTAGTTGATAGTCTCTCAAGTCAGTTTTGCTTAACTACTTCTCTTCCCAAAACTATACTACGTTTAATGGGAGATTCTAGAAGAAAACATATACATAGGTTCTACAAGTATGAACTCAAGAAAGATTATTGATTTGGTAAGTAGTCAGCTCAGGGATAGAACTACAGATTTCACAAGGTAAACAATTATTCATTGTTATCTTTTAATTAACATTACTTAGCAATCTAGAAAATATTAGTTTCAAAAACAGCATTCTTTTCGACTCAGAATGATCTTTATCTTCTACCTACCAATTATTAGTGAACTTTATTTTTTAGAACAGTCTTAGTTTACAGAAAAATTGACAAAATAGTGCAGAGTTCTTATATAGCCTGCACTCAATTGTTGTTAATAGTAGTATCTTATATTAGAGTGGTGTATTTGTTATAGTGAATGAATATCAATAAATTATTGAGTTCAGACTTAAAAGGGAAAATATTATGCTAGTTATTCATTAAAGAATTCAATATTAAAAATGTATGAAGAATTTTTTCTTACCATTTTTTTTACCTGCTAAATAGAGAAGGTTTCTTATGGAAGTAGACATTTTACATACATGTATTTGGATGCTGAAAGTGTATAAAGTGTGAGATCATAGGAAGGCAGGTATTAGGCCTGCATTGAAGCAGAGAAAGACAAAGAGCCAATTTGAAGGTGTCCTGAAAATAACAATTTTTGCATAAACATATATATATATATATATATATATATATATAAATGAAAATATTTTAGTGATCATAAAGCAAGCATTGCATTGTTTAAAGAAGTTTTAAATCTTTATACAGTAGTTGAAATATTAAAACACATTTAAACACATACAGTGTATTTAAGACTGTTTTCAAGTGGTGTTCAAGATTATGAATGTTGTCTTAAACACCATTGCTTCTTTTCTAACATCATTTCTTATTTTCCTTTTTTGATTCCTTTCCTTTCATGAATTTAGGAAGGGAAAATCTGTGTCACATGAGTCAAAATTGTGTCTGCAGCTTTTTATCATTCAGTGACTATTAAAATGCCATCTACACTGCAAACATGCTGGCCTCCACTGTGTCAATTGCTTCTGATGTCAGATTTAACCCAGTTGTCAGAAGCAGATTGCTAGAAAATTTCCTTTTTTTTTAAAGAGAGAGTGAGAGAGGAGAGAGAGAGAGAGAGAGAGATTTTTTTTAATATTTATTTTCTAGTTCTCGGCGGACACAACATCTTTATTGGTATGTGGTGCTGAGGATCAAACCTGGGCCGCAAGCATGCCAGACGGGCACGCTACCGCCTGAGCCACATCCCCAGCCCCTAGAAAATTTCTTAAGTATTTTCTACTATTTAAGGATTGACACAGGTGAGGCTTAACAGGAAATATATAGGGAAGAGGGAAACCATGGGGTGGGGGTGCTGACTCATGTTTTAAAGGATATTTTCCTCTGTTCTTTTTAAACAACATTAGCATGATATAGTGTGGTACTCAGAAAGATGGGGTTTTAGCTCTTCCACCTCCCAAATAAATGGGCAATGGAATGTATCTTTCTTTGCCCATTTTTCTTATTTATAAAGTGACCACTCTACAGGATTATTGTGAGAATAAAACAATATAACAAGTGTCATGCATTTAGAACATTGCTTAGAAGGAAGGATGTGTTCAGTATGTCCTCAACTCCTTATATACCTTTCCTAATCTCTGAGCTACAAGAAGTGCATGCTAAGGAGAACAAATTACTCTTAAGATTTGATATGCTGTTACATGCTGTTGAATAATATAGTGCTTTTTTAAAAAAGGGGAATCTTGCTGTGTTTATTGTGTATCTAAGCTATGTACACCTTCTTTTACACTTTCATACTTATAATAGTCTGAGTTTACTTTCAATAACAGTAGATAGAAGTCAAGAAGTTTCAGTCTTCCTAATAAGATAAAAAGTAGAACTGAAAATTATTTTTCCCAGTTTTATTCTGTTTATTTTATTCTGTTTCATGACAATTCATGTCAAAACATAAAATTGCAGATTAGCTTTATTAAGAAACAGAGTGGTATACTAGGAAGAATTAGAATAAGAAAATATCTATTCTAGCCTTCAGCTGCTATTTATTCACCCATCTGTTTATTCAATAAATATTATCAAGTATGCTGATACATACTAGTCATTATTCTAGGGGATATAGCAGTAAGCAAAGTCAGCTGTCTCATCTACTTTTCTATTGACATAGAAAAAATTTTAAAATAAACAAATAATATAATATGGTATAGAGTGATGGATGCTTAGTATAATGCAAGTTGGTAAGGGATCAAAAGTGATGGAAAATGTTTTACTTTGTTTTAAACAAACAAGGTATTATTTGATCTTACATATATCATTCAGTATATCTTGTTGAAATTTTCTATGTCTCCAATATGTGTGTTTGTTTGTGAGTGGTGGGTGCAGATGGGTATAAGATTGGGGAGTTGTAGCATCCTTCCAGTGGTTAGCTATGATTTGCTCATGGTCCTATGTAATAATTCCATACAACTTAAGAGAAATCATCTCCTCCTTTATCTATTTAATCATGATCCCACTCTATATTTTCCATATTACATAATAATATGCGTTATAGCTCTTGCATTATGGCATGGTATGTTTCACAGCAGTTTGTATGTATTTTCTCAATTGATTCACCATTATATCTATTGGTTCTTCATATATCTAACATATGTGGAGACTGTACCATATACTAGGTCCTGCATTGGAAGATTTAGGTCACTATTATAATTCTTGTACTACAGTAAATAAATAAGTAAATAAGAAGTGATTGAAATAAATAGGAACTAGTCCAAAGGAAAATAATAGACCTATAGAAAGTTAGACTAAAATTTATTCTCCTACAAAGGTAAACCATATTGCTTATTTTATTCATTAGCAGTCCATTTAAACTCGAGAAGATTTGGGCTCCCTTTTGATATTATCACCCATGGATGTCAAAGAGAGGAGATCTGATTTTAGCCATCAGAAGTCTCTGGACAAGGGTCTGGATTTGTAGCTCAGTGGTAGAGCACTTGCCTCACAATTGTGAGGCCCTGGGTTCACATAAAAACAAATAAAAGCATTGAGTCCATACCCAATTAAAAAATAGTATTTTTAAAAAGTATCTGGACAAGAAGTTTTGAGTGAATGGCTTTTTATTTATGCTATATAGTCAATACATTCCATGGAGTAATTACAGAAAACATTTGCTGATCGAAGAAAGAAAATAATTTGCCATTAAAGAAGGGCAAATTTTTTTCCTAACACAATGAAAAGACAGAAGTACTCATCTGTGCTAGCATCTGACCTCGTTCTTGAAAAGATATCAGTGAAAAATGAATTCAGTGCGATGCATCCCAGGTTTCCTGGGGAAAGGCAGATACATATGGGACAAAGCATAATACATAAAAGCAGCCCTAGGAAAAGTCTGCAAACAATTTCTAAGGATATTTTCCATATATTACAAGAGAAGATAGCATATATTAAGAAAACTAAGCTGGCTGGGTACAGAGGCACAGCCTTGTAATCCTAGCAGCTTGGGAAGCTGAGATAGGAGGATTGCAAGTTCAAAGCCAGCATCAGCAATGTTGAGGCATGAAGAAACTCAATGGGACCCTATCTGTAAATAAAATACAAAATAAGGCCACGCATGTGGCTTAGTGGTTGAGTGCCCTGAGTTCAGTCCACAGTACCAAAAAAACTAAAAGACTGAGCTGTCCAATCAGCTTATGTTTCCTCATTGAATCCCTCCCTGAGATTTGGAGAGACTCTGAAAGAAAGCTTTATATTGTCACTATTTGAATATGAAAGATAGTTTAAGTTTGCATAATTATCATTCTGGGAGATACCAGCAATTTTCCTCCACTAAATAGGAAAAGCCACCATAACACAATGTATCAGTGACCAAGACAGCAATCACTCCAATGAAATGACACTGTGTAGGCCATCTTCGAGCCCATAGTAGAAAGACCCTCCAAAACTAGAGTAAACAGCAGTAAGATACAACTTCTTGAAAACACAGGGCAAAACTTCATTACTCTGCTTAAGCCACATGTAAAATTCTGCTCCTCCATCATAGGGTAGCAATCAGAGCCACCAAAATGAAGTTGTACATAGAAGTGATAAAAGAAAAACAACATAAAATATATTTAATGAAGTTAATTTGAGCAAATAACCATTCATGAAAACAAGCATAACTCAGAACCAGAAAGCCTCCGAGGCCTATGCAGTGGGCTTCCATGGTTTGAAAGCAGAGGTGAAGAAATCACTTGGTTGTCTATAGCTGGACATTTGCCTGCCTTGGGCATAATCACATGCAAAGTTACCAGTTTTACTTTAGTTGGTGTTTTGTGATTAGTTAAGCCTAAATTTCATTTTACTGTTTAATTTGGGCTTCCATTTGATTATGTAGGAACTCAAGGGGCTGTAGTTGTTTGTGCCTGATTGCCTCTCAATTATTATTTTTAATAGCAAAATAAATGACAGATGACATGGGTAACAATGTTGATTTCAATTGTTCATTACACGAATTTATTGGATTGATTTCTCATCAAAAAAGAAATCCCTCATATCACACTTCACTCACAGGAAGCATGAATTGAAGAAAACTACACAAAATCTCAATGACCTAGTAGTATATAAGAAGAAAATTTTAATGAAGAGTCCATGAGCATTGGAAAATTGAACTTTAACAGCCCTCCCGTCACACACACACACACACACAAACACACACACACACACACACACACACACTCTGGGGGCTATCTTTCTTAGTTGCTCATTGGAGATTGAAAGCATTTAGGAGATGTATCAAATCTAACCTATTCTAGTAAATGGCTGATGACTGAGCCTCAGTTGCAAACAGTACTGGAGGAAGGGAACCTCCAATCTGAGTTTTAAAACAATGAGATTGAAACTATAAGTGAGAGACATTAACCTGAGGTCTGTGCAGAAAATAGATGGCTTAGGCTGGGGTATAAGTGGTCCACTCTACAGTCAGAAGTTGTATGCATGTGTTATGGAGAACTGGCTTTATAGTCAAAATGCATCATTTTTATATTGGGACAATTTCTACAGAAATGAGCTTTTCACTAGGTTCAGTGGTACTTGATTATAATCCCAGTAACGTATTATGGCTGAGGCAGGAGGATTGCATGTTTGAGGCTACCCTTGGAAACTCAACAACACCCTGTCAAAATAAAATTTTAAAAGATTGGGGTATAGCTCAGTGGTAAAACACCATTGGAATAAATCCAGAGTCATTAAATAAATAAATAAAAATAAATAAATAAATAAATAAATAAATAAAAGAAGTAGATCCATCTGGTCTTGGACCTTTCTTTTTGGAAGTCTTTTACTACTATTTCTCTCTCATTGCTAGTTATTGGTCTTTTGGGTTTTCTGTCTTCTTGATTCAGTTTTGGCAGGTTGTATATATCTATATATATCCAATTCTTCTAGGCTACCCAGTTTATTGGAGAATAAATAGTTTCTAATGTTCCTTAAGATTTCTGTGATGTCTCTGTGATTTCTCCTTTTTTATCTCTAATTTTATTAATTTGGATCTTCTTTCTTTTGGTTGATTTTGCTGGGGATGATCAGTCTTGTTTATCTTCTTAGGCTGAATTCATCCTGCATTCTCTTTTTTAAATTGTTTTAGTTGAACATGGACACAATACCTTTATTTTGCTTATTTATTTACTTTATGTGGTGCTGAGGATCACACTCAGTGCCTCATGTGTGCAAGGCAAGCACTCTTCCACTGAACCATAATCCCAGCCCCCTGCATTCTCTTCTTATAGTTCTTAATTTTACATTGAATTTCATAATTTGAACTTGTCAAACATAAGCATAATTATTTATCTGGAGTACCTGTGGATCTTTATCAACTTTATTTTGATTCTCATTCTTGTCTTTTTGTACTTGATTATAAAGTATTTGAAAATGTAAGTAATTTGGGACCTGTAATATTGTCATCTTAGCTGGGCTTCTAGAAACTGTGCTTCTAGAAGTTGAAACCCCAAAACTGCAAAAGCACACTGCTCAGCCATTTGCTTTCTCTTTTGTAACTAAAATAACCCAGGGGAAAACTTTTCCAAAATTAGCCTTGCTTTTTTGGATTTCTGTATTCTTGTGTACCTTGACTTAGTAATTCTTTACTCTTGTCATATGCTCTTAATATACCCAAGGAATTTTATTCCTTTTCCTGGAGAGTTGGTTCAAATTATTTGGTCTATTCTGGTAATTAAAGTCTTCATCATACAACCTCTTAAAAAGTAGTCATTACTACAGTGTTCCCCAGCCCTACTAACAAAATATTCCCAAGAGGCAGCATGGGAATAATGAAAACACTGCAGGCTTGCTCACTTTAGCCTGTGTTTTGGGTCCTGACCCCACATTTACCAACTGTTATCTTTCTCTACCAATTTCTGGGATCCTCAGTGGCCTTTACTTTTGTATATATCATCAATCTCCTAAAGTGACTAAGACTATGAATTAAAATGTTAAGTACCTAAGCATACCAGCACATGGAACTGCTGAGGGCCATTGCCAAATAGGAATGATGCATCGAAATTTCCTTGCCAGCGTACTTCATGTTGCTTAGAGGACATTCGCTGGGACATTGCATGAATGCTTTAGTAAGGTGACCTTGCTCAAGGACCAGGGCGGATCTGGTTTAGAGCTGATCAGGTTTTAGGGAGTATCCCGTCCTTGGGTTTAGGGAAGTTCCAGGTTTAAGGTGTACCCTGCTTGGGGGGCGGGGGGATAGGGCGTATCCTGCTGCCTCAGGCATGCCCGATCCTTGAGTTCCCGTTGAGTTCTCCTGAGATTCAAAAAGTATTTGAAAAAAAGACTCATGGAGTAGGTGAATTGGGCGGCAGCAGAACTGGGATTTCCCCAGAACGTGTTTGTTGAAGGCAGGTGTGAGTTCGGGAATAAAGAATTGTTGTTTGAATCTACAAAGCTGTGTGGTGGCTCATGATCTTGTGCCCAGCCAAGACTGCGGCATGGAACAAGTGCTTAAATATGAACTACCTACTATTCTCTTCTCTTACTCCTACTTCTAGACTACACCATAATATTTATGTTGTTCAAAGTTTGAACTTCTACCTCCTTTTTATTTCCTTCAGGTGATTCTAGTCACAAGATTCCTATTTCAAACTTTGAATTGGGGCATGACCAAGCAACTGTATTACAAAACCTGTATAGATTTATTCATCCAAACCCAGGGAACTGGCTACCTATCTACTGCAAGGTAATTTCCAGTTAATAGTTCTTAAGGTATCCATTTAGATACTGGAACATCCACAGAAAGCACCTAGAAAAAGAATTCTTGTCTGTATATTAACTGTGTTTGTGAGATTAATTCTGAGTAGTTTCAGAGTGATTAATATATAATTCCTTTTTTTAAAATTTCACTGATTTGGGAGAGATTTTGAAGACTATAAAGCTGAATATATTTTCACTTGGATAGATAACATATTTTCTGAGCTCTTCCTCTTGAAATATCTGCAGTGTCTTTTTAACCTGAAGAATGGATGCTGTGTTCTGAACATCTATTATTCCACATAAGATTATCTTCTACAGAAATTCTAATGTAGCATCCCCCCCCTTTTTTGTAATGCTGAGAGAAAACTATATTATTTATTTTATCTGAATTCTTCTAGGCTAGGAGTCAGAGAAATTGGGTTTTGACTTTTGTACTTATTAATCATGAGCAGACTATATAATATTTTCCTTCTTAATAGTTTTATGTGTTTGCGTATCCTAAGTCTCACTTTGTTAGCATTGCTAGGTAAATGTAACTGGTGAGTAGTAACAATAGTTTTTTTCTAATGTACATCACTTGTTTTTAATAGTTCTCATTTAGTTATCAAATTCTTCAGTCTTTATTCCCTATATCTCCCCCCACCCATTTGAGAGGACAGCATTAATTAATGAAAAGCAACTTAAGGTAGGCATACAATACAAATAATTTTTTCCCTTGTCCAGTCTGATGATAGAGCCAGAGTCAATTAGTGTTTGTAACGAATGGCACGAGCATTAGGTAAGTAAAACTATGGGTCACTGCAGAAGTGTGTTATAGTACCTGTTTCCATTTTGATACACACCTTCACTAATTGTTTTTTTTCTTTACATATGGAAGAATTCAGGCAAGATCTAGAATTTCTCACTGTACAGGATCTTTTAGTAGGGATCTACCAGCAAAAATTTCTCAAGGAGCCCTCAAAGACCTTGGTTCGAAGCCTCCTAGATGTGGCCATGGGGGATTATTCTAGCAACACAAGGTATTAATGGTGATTTTGATAAGAAAGTTACTTTGGCTTTTTTACTGAATTATATTTTCTTAGAATTGGTATTTTTTCTGAGAACATATGGTAGGGCTAGTTGTTTTTGCATTTTTGAGCAATTTTTTCTATGAGACTTTGTATTGTATTTTTTTGAACATAAGACTCCATTGATTATAAGATACATTGTTACTTTGTGTACCACTAAAAACAAATGGAATTGCCAAATAAACTGACTGTTCTCTCTTATCACTTAGAGTTTCTGTACAATGAAAAAGATGTTTTTAAATTTATTTGATTTCTTTTTTACTGCATGAAACATCTTTGTGCTTACTGATAAAGGAACATGTAAAATGAATACATTGTCTGAAGCATTTTTTTATTTTGAAATAATCTCAGATTCACTGAGAAGTTGCAAGAATAGTAATACATACCATTCTCTGATTTCCTAGTTAACATTTTAGTACATTCTTATTACAGTTTTGTCTCTACACACTTTTCATAAACCACTTGAGAGTAAGTTGCTGTCATCATGATTCTTTTCACCTAAATACTTCCATGTGTTTCCTAAGAATAAGAACATTTCTCTTACATTACCATAGTACAGTTACAAAATCAGGATATTGCCAATGACACTGCCTAATGTGAAGACCATATTTATGGTCTCAATGGTTTAGAGAGTGTTACGTTTCCATAGTGTCTGGAGCAAAAAAACAAAAATCAAGCCAGAGTACAATCCAAGTACTTTGTTTCTTTCAAAGCTTCTTTAATCTGTAACAGTTCCTTAGTTTTTTTCTTTAACCTTCATGATCTTGAAATTTTTTGAGAGTACAATCCAGTTGTTTTATAGAATGTCTCCCAGTTTGAGTTGGTCTGTTTTTCTTCATTGTTAGTTTAAGGTTATGCATTTCAGGCAGGAATACTACAAAAATGGTGCTCTGTCTTCTCAGTGTGCAATTATGTGGCAGTATGATGCCAGTTTGTCTCATTCCTGATGATCATGATAACTTTGTTATTTCTTTAAAATAGTGTCAGTGGGCTGGGGATGTGGCTCAAGTGGTAGCGCGCTCGCCTGGCATGCATGCGGCCTGGGTTCGATCCTCAGCACCACATACAAACAAAGATGTTGTGTCTGCCAAAAACTAAAAAATAAATATTTAAAAATAAATAAATAAATAAAATAAATAAAATAGTGTCAGTCAGAATTCTTTGTTGAAAAGTTACTCTTTTGTACCTTATTAATAAATATTTTGCCGAGAAATGCTGTGAGATTAGATCACTATTTTGCTGCTCGAATTTTCATATCCATTGATGATTTAGTCTAAATTATTTACTACTATGTGAATAGTGGTTTTTCTAATTTGATTATTTCTTTTGCATTTTTTAGTTGAAATTCTGAAAGAAAGAGCTTTTCTTTTTCACTCTTTTTTTTTTAAATATATTGACATTAGCATGGACTCATGGATTCCTGTTTTATTCAGTGGAATCTAATCTGTTATTACAGTAATTTATTTTTATGCTCAAATTGTTCCATATATGGCCAGTGGGAAGTCCTTTAAAGCAGTGGTTTTGTTTTTGTTTTTGTTTTTGTTTATGGCACTTAGAGTGAGCTACATCCCCAACCCCTCCTCACCTTTTTCCTTTTGGAGATGGAGTCTCACTAAATTGCTGAGGCTTGCTTTGAACTTGGAGTCCTCCTGCCTCAGCTTCCCAAGCCACGGGGAATACAGGCATGTGCCATTGTGCCCAGCTTCAAGCAGTGGTTTCTGTGTCCTGACATTGACTCTTCATTCTTCAGATGTTTTTGAATTCTGGCACTTTATTTTCCAAACTCACCTTGTAATTCTGCTCCACCCTGAATTAGCTGATTCCAGCCATCTGTGGTTCCTTATTCACTAATGATGGCATTGAGGGTTAGGATCTGGGTGCTAGGTGTACTGTTGATTCCTTACTAGAATGTCATTGATTCTAGGTCTTAGTGCAGACAGTCAGGAAATGTGTGTGTGTGTGTGTGTGTGTGTGTGTGTGTGTGTGTGTTCATACACACCCTCCATGTACATGCGTCTCTTCTCTTTTTTCTCTGTATCTTTCTATGAGTTTGTACTGAACCTAAGTTCCAGTGCAGTACAATAGAGTTGTGTTGTATTTTCTTATTTTTGTACTTCCTTTCTCTTGAAAGTGAGAAACCTGGATCTCATATTTTTACTTCCTTGTTCGATCCTAGAATGCATTGAAAGTAGGTTCAGAGTTAAATGGGGCACTGTTATAAAACAAAAAGAAATGGCAATTATGATTTGTTTATAATTGTCAGATAGCATGGAGTCAAAGTAATGTTCAGAAGTTATTTGAGTTATTTTGTTTTCCACTTCAGTATAGTTAAATTATGTGTTTGAAATAAGTTTATTTGCTTGTTTATATTCTGTGTTTTTGTTGATTTAGTTATTGTTTGAAATTGTGAAGTATGACCATTTTTCAAACAAGATATATGCAGATGTGTCGCTTCAGGCCATCTCCATAACTTAAAACTGGACTCTCTATAGTGCTGAGTTGTATCCAAGGACAGGGATATCTTGCCATTGGTCAAATCTACTTTTGTGTCTTTCAGATACATTTGAAATTTTTCCCACACAGATTGTGTATATCTGGAATTGGCAATTTTTTTGGGGGAGGGAGCAGTTTCTTTTTTTTTTTTTTTGTTCCAAATCTGACTTATTATACAGCAGGGAAATAACAGGTTTAGATTATACTACAAAAAAACTGGAACTGCTCATAAACAGCAACTGGGCTTACTTGGGGGATGATGGGAGGAATTCTTCACACTACTGCATAAGGACACAGACTCCTCATCCTAAACAATCTATTAAAAATTAAACAGGCAAATTTCTTGTAAAACAAAAAACAAATCCACATACTAAATAACATGTCCACAATGACTATAACACATCCCTTAGGGGATAAGCATGTATTTGTAGGAAGCAAACAAAGCTTTCCATAGAGAAACCATTTTCATGAGATGATTAGGTGGACCTGCAATGAAGAAAATACATTTCAAAAGATGCGTTCACAATGAACTCATTTTTCACTGAAATACTTAAAAAATAAGACCCTTCTCTATATAAAAGAATTAAAAAAAATACATCATGGATAAAATAAAATTTTAGTAACAGTCTAAGTCCTAATCAAAGATATACATTTGCAAATAATATAAATTAAAAATAAAAAGCGTGACAGTATAATACTACTTGGAACTACTCAGAATAGGCCAAGCTGAGTTCGTGTTCTGATTTAAGAAATTACTTTGAAATGAGTCTCATTCACACTATAAATTTTTATACTTATATTTGTTGGTTTGACCCCAGGTTGGTATAAATAAACTCTGCATTCCATTTCCAATCACTTCCTGTAGAAAAAGAATAGCTACACATTTCAATGAGAAGGCAGAAATATACAGCACCACTCCAGAAAAAAGTGATTCAATGTCTTTCTTATCTGCTAAGTATGCCATCAGTAAGTCTTAATCTATTTAAACTTACAATATAACATCCTACTGCTGGTAGTAAGATCCTATCACATCTTCAAAAGTTGATGCATATATATGTGTGCACACAATAAATAAGTCCACACATTCCTTTTTTCATGTGCCATTCAATGTGTGGCACTTACTATGTGTTCAATAAGTACTTACTGGAATTTTTTAAAATTAGAAAATAAAGGCATAAAAGGAAAATAACCCCTCATAATCCTACCATGTAGAAAGAACTTCTGTTTTCTGTTACATATGATTCCAACCTCCTTTCTATGCATATAAAACATTTTTATAAAGTGGGATTACACTTTATGTACTGTTTTGCCACTTGACAATTAGTTCTCAATATTTTTCTGCCATGAATTCTTATACAACACCATCTGAAGAGCCATAGAGTTACCCATCATACAGATGCTCCATAACTGAAACAATTCCTTAATGTTGGAGACTCCAGTAACGTCAAGTTTTTCACTTTCATAATGTTATAATAAATATAATGTGTTCTTTATGTACTACCTCAGTTATATTCCCAGGATAAATTCCAGAACATGCACAAAATGGAAACAACCCAATGTTTATCAATTGATGAATGGAGAAATAAAGTGTGTATGTGTGTGTGTGTGTGTGTGTGTGTGTATGTGTGTGTGTGTGTGTGTGTGTGTGTGTGTAAATTAATCCAATGGAATATTATTCAGCCATAAAAATGTAAGAAACACTGATACATATTACAACAAGGAGGAACCCTGAAGATATTATGTAAAATGAAAGAAGCCAGATACAAAAGGCTACATATTGTCTGAGTCTATTCATTATATGAAATGTCCATAAGAAATCTATGGAAACTGCAAGCTGATTAGTGGATGCTTATGGCTGGGGGTGGGAAAGTTGAAAGAATAAGAGGGTGATAGCTAAAATGTATAGGATTTCCTTTTGAAGAGATACAAATGTTCTGAAATTGACTGTGTTGATGGTTACAAAATTCTGTGTATATCCTAACAATCCGTGAATTGCATACTTTCAAAGGGTGCCAAGGTCAATGCTTGGCACCAGAATCACGAGCCACCACACAGCTTTGTAGATTCAAACAGCAATTCTTTATTCCAGCTCTCACACCACCTCCACACAGGTCCAGGGGCAAACACGTTCTGCCGTCTCCCACACAATTCACCTACTCCACGAGGCTATCTCCCAATCCCATTTTAATCTCACGAGAACTCAACGGGAACAAGCAGCAGGAACACCCTAATCCCAGCAATAATCTTCAACTTCCAACTTCCCTAAAACCCATTATCTTAAACTGGCAACGCCTTAAACTCAAGGAGCCGGTTACTTCCTCAAACCTGATCAGCTCTAAACCCGGATCTGCCTAGGTCCTTGAGCAAGGTCACCTCATTAAAGCATGCATGCAATGTCCCATCAAATGTCCTCTAAGCAGCATGGGGTACGCTTGGCAAGGAAATTTCGATGCGTCATTCCTACTTGGTAATGGCCCTCAGCAAAAGGGTGAATTTCATGGTATATGAATTATATCTCAATAAAGTTGTCATTTAAAAAATTCTGAGGCATTTTATTGGTTGTCTAAATGTTAAGCAAACAGTTTAAGCTTTGATATTAAGAATTATTTCTTAAAACTAAAATCAAATTTGTCTTAAGAGTACTCCTAAGGTTATGAAACACTCAGATCACTGAGACTTCTTAAACTTGGCATTAAAATGTTAATATCATTAACCTGTGTGTTCACTATTTACAAATGACAAAAATCCAAACAGGGCAGAATGCTTGGAGATACACACATACACACACACACACACACACACAGAGAGTCATATGTCACTTAATGATTGGTATATGATCTGAGAAATGCATTTTTGTCAATTTCATGATTCTGCAAACATCATAGAGTACACTTCAACAAACTAAGATGACTATGATATCCCTAGGCAAGATAATCTCATGAAACCTTCTACATGTATATGGTCTGTTGTTGTTCAAAATGTCATTATGTAGCATACACATTTTATTTTATTTTTTATTGTAACTGGGGGTTGAACCTACAGGGATTTTGTGACTAAATCACATCCCCAGCTTTTATTTTCAGACAGGATGTTTCTAAATTGCTTAGGGCCTTTCGAAGTTGCTGAGGCTGACCCCAAACACATGATCCTCCTGTCTCAGCCTCCCTGAATCACTGGGACTACAAGCATGTGCCAGCATGCCTGGCTATATTTTTTAACACATAAAAGAATATAACAATTTTCAATAATCAGAAAAATTAGCTGTAGTGTCATTACATGAAATGCAAGATTCTGGGTCAATATAGAAATGGCAGAAGGAATAAGATGATTGTATCCAATTCAACCAAGAATTTTTAGGTGCCTAGTATATGCCAAAAAACTGGACTAGCACCATATCAGGCATAGAATTGAGACACGGTCTAGTGTTGCTTCTATGTCTACATGAAGAAAACACTGAAGCTCTGTTCTCCTGACAGGGCATGTGCTACTCCTTGGAAAGGGTGTTGATGAGTTGAGTCTATTAACATTCAGCATTATTATTGAGAGATGATTTATGTTTCCTGTTATTTTGGTTCATTTCTCGTTATCAAGTTGAAATAGATTCTACTTTGATTAACTATTCTTTTAGTTTTAGTTTCTGTATGTTTTTATTTGCATATTTTATTTTTTCTTAATAAAATATTTATTGAGTGTGTTTTATAATGCCAGCTTTCTAGTTGTGATTTTTTTTAACTTTTGTTTATTATGGATGTTATTGTCTCATATTAAAATCTGCTATAATTTAGTATTCTATGCAGAATCCGTTTTCATTCAGAGCTTAGTATATATTATTTCAAGACCTCCTAGCTTTTAGGGTCTTTGAAAAATCAGCTGAGATCTGGATCGGTTTGCCTCTGAATATGACCAATCATTTTTCACTATCAGGTTTTAAAATTCTATTATAAGTAAAATTCTATACTTATTCTGTATGTTAGGCATTTTCATACTATTGTGGCTAGGAGTGTTATAATTCTATATATTTGGAGTTGTATATACCTCCTGTGTTTAATTTTTCATTTCATTCTTAAGATTTTGGAAATTTTCAGTTATTTCATTGAAAAAATTGTTCATTTTTTGTTTTGAAATTCAATACCTTCATCTATCATGGTGAATCTTAAATTTGGCCTTTTCTTATTATATATATATATATATATATATATATATATATATATATTATATATATATATATATATATATATATATATATATATATATATATATATATACTTTAAATTCTGTTCATGGTCTGGTAACATCTTTTCTCCATGATGAACTTTATTTTCAAGATTATGCACTACTTCTTTATTACCTGAATATTTGTCCTTTAAGTCATCTAGTGTATTGGTGATGCTTTGCATTGCATTTTTAATTTGGTTTATTGATTTCTGAATTTTGAAAATTTCTGATTGATTTTTCTTTAGAACTTCTATTTCCTTATTGATATTTTACTTCTTGTGATTTTACTTTTTACATTATCTTTTATCTCATAGATCAGTTGAAATATAAACTTTCAAAATTCCTTCTCTGATATTTTCTTCACTGTGGTTTTTGTGGAATCTGCTTTTGAGTTATTCTGGTTTGTTTGGCATGCTTTGTTCCCTTGCTTGTTCATATTGTTTGTGTGTCTATTCATGTATCAAAATGGATCTCTAACAACAGAACTTCTATTCTGTGCATTTCTAGTGATCCTGTAGATATCTTTTGGCTCACAGATTGCGGGGGAGCCAAGTAATTGCAACCAACTGTGCATAAAAAATATAGAACTAAATTGCATACTTAATTTTTATTTTCACACAAAGTTAGTTGGCACAATAAACAGAAATGTATCAACTTAAATCAGTAATGACAGTAAGTAATCATGAGTTATATCTTTCATAAAATAAAAGAATAGGTGTTTTCTATAACTTCAATTGTATTAATTGTTGCTTTAGCATTAGTGGTGGTGTGTGGAGTTTTATAAACCAAGAGTTCTGGGAGAAATTAAAAATAGAGTTCATTATGAAGAAAAAAGCAATGGTGAGAGAAAAGGATTATCAGTTTCAAGATGTGAGTAGGACAGAAGCAAAGTGATATACAATGTATTGTTTATGAGGAAGAAGAAAAAACAAGTAAAAGAAATAAAGGGTAAAGTGAGAATAATGGAATTTGTTTGTAAGAGAAAAGAAATAGAAACAAAAGAAATAAAAGGTTTGAAACAGAACACAAACTCAATGCAAAATAGGCTAATTGAAAACTTTAACCCTTAACAACAGAGTAAGGAAAATAACTGTTTCAGAATGGTACAAATGAGAAAGCATAAACAAATATATACAAGTGTATGAATGTCCTTCACGTATCCATCATACACATACAAAAACTAAAAAGAAAAAAAAAATAGGATTGTTACTGAGAGTATGTGCTTGCTGTCTCTTCCAAAGTATCTTTCCATCTCTCAGTTTCCATTCTCCATGGGATGGTATGGGGAGCTGTGAAAGGTGCTGTCAGCTCCACCCCCAGGGTATAGGTCATGCTAGGTTCTACAATATGTTCTCAGGGGAGGCAGTGAGGTCCTGTCTTTGCCCCAAGTGTTTTACTTCATGGGGAGTTACTGGGCATTAATAAATCAGTGCACACCTAGGACTCCACTTTACTCTTCTCTCTAGGGCTACATTCATGGGACAGGGATGCCAGTCCTTTACCAGTTCTGTTTTTTCAGGGTACTGTTCTTTCTTACCTCTTTAGGTCTGCCCTCAAGCACCAAGGTCCATCACTTCTGATCATTGAGATTCTGAAGCAACTGCTACTGGTCTTAGGCACAGCTATGTCAAGGGAAGAGAGGAGGACAGGCTCTCTTTGGCTTATCTGACTAGTGTTACCCCCAGGAGAAATACTGTCCATGCCAGAAATTCTCCTGATTTGCTAGGCTCAGTTTATGTCTTGTGGATGGTATCTGCCAGATTTATATATCGGACTGAGCTCCAACACATGGATCTAAATTCCCAGTCTGAGTTGGTGTCATTGCAGTGAGGATGTTTAAATATGTCTCCAGCTTCAACTCTGTGTACATTCCAGGCAGACTGGTGGTGACTTTCATGCCACAGTTTAATGAGTAGAATAGCTTGACCCTGTGGTTCCACATTCTGCATTCCAAGACTGTCTGCTTCCCTTATCATATATATAATTAGTTTTAGGTAGACAAAGTATCTTTATTTTATTTTACATGGATTGAAACCAGTGCCTCATGCATGCTAGGCAAACACTCTACCACTGAGCCACAACCCTAGCCCCTTGTCTGCATCACTGTTCAGTCTTTTTTTTGTCCTAATGTACTGATTTCCCCCAATCACATCAGATCCTAAGCTCCAGCTCTGTTTCTCATCTTTGTCTTATATACCCCAAATTCCCCAGTTTTCAAGGTCTCTGTCCAATATTGAGTATCAGTGGCATGTTTTTATCTCCCACCTCACAAAGAAACAGTTTTCTCACTCTCTGCGTCCCATATGGTGGAGCTGTGAGAAACCCCACTTCCTGCTAATTCACCATCATGTCTCCCCTTGTTTGACACTTATATATTTATGCTACTTTATTTGACAATGATAAGGTTTTCTTTCATTTTTGCAACTTTTAATAAGGATTATGATTATGGAACCAATGATTTACTTTTAAGTATCAAACTTATAATTCCTATTGTTTCTTCCTTACATTTGATAAGTACAAAGTGGGAAACATAAGAGTTGTTAATGCATTCATTACTTACTTGTCATAAATACAATTAATATTAATTCTAAAAATTTCTCTGAGTATGGGTCTGGAGGAACATTTTATAACAAAACATCAGAGTCATAAAATTTTATATTTTATATTTCTGTTTTTGATTAATTATATATTTTACTGTTTTATTTAGTAGTGAAAGAAAGTCCTAAATATGACTCATTAAGAAGGTATGAATTTATAGATTTTAAATAAAAAATGTCTATTAACTAAGTGGAGAGTGAAGGTAGAAGGATTTCTAGTGTGGGACAGACACCACATTCTGTTAACACTTGTTTCCTAAAGTTATCTTATAAGCACTTGGAAAGTATCTGTGCTATTATAATCTGTTAATTACTAATAAAGAGCTGTCATTCATAGAGGTTGACTATTTGTCCTATATTTGTGTAATTAACAAGTTTTAGGCCTGTGTTTAGACTGTAGTCTTACCTGGCTGACAACTCCATTGTGTTGTTCCATTGTACAGGTTGATACCAAGTGGGACCTATACAGGAAAAATCAATTTTACAATTTTTTCAATGTGTCTGACAAATGTATTCTAATTAACATATATACTCACATTTTAACTTTCAAATTGTGTATCATCAATTTAGAAAGTCAAAGGCAGTTGTGTGTTAATTCTGATTTATATTTTACCTGATAAGCCAGGTTGTAGTCCAAGATTTTGTCCTGATATTGACAGTTCCACTAGTAATCAGGATTTTTTCTTAATATATCAAAAGCTTTTATGGAAAATCTCACAGAGCTATGGCCTCATGGTTTCTAATAAACAAGAAGATCAGGCAAGTGCTGTAGAGAAATTATTTTACTGAAAGTTATGAATAACATTATTTAGACAATGTTGTATTACTTATATTAATCCTTAGATGACATTCTAATTTCTCTACTTCCTGATTTTCCAGTTAATTTCTCTTCAATTACTACCCCTAACAATTTTATGAAGACTTTTACTTTTATACTTTTTTCCTTTTTTATGACTATAACCTTTTATTTAATTTTTATTTGTATTTTCTGTTTTGTTCTCTTTGAGTTTCTGTTTTATTTTGTCAATTGAATATTTTTTTTCTTTTGACAAATCAAAAGTTTAGAAATTTCAGAATTTTAATGAATTTTAGAAACCTTCTAGTCTTTCAGCATGTGTTCTACATGCTAGCCAAATGATAGTTTTGAGGATGTACCTGGAACTTAAATATATTAAAGGGAGTTTTCTGGGTACAAACAATGACAACAAGGAGATTTAAACTCCAGTTTCTTAATTCTGAGCTCAGTACATTTCTGGTTATCATTTTTAAGGTGATTTTTTAAATAATAGATTGAAGATTGACTATAGGAACCCAACTAAAGAGGACTAGACTAGAATTTTAAGTGAACACAGTGGTAGAGGGTCAAAATTTAACTAGTGAAGGAAAGGGCTATAAAAGTATTTACCCAGAGTAACAACACTGTGTTGGGTAGGAATAAGCATTTTAAAAAAGAGACCAAAATCTTAGGGTTTATGATTAGTTTGATGAGCACAAAAGAGGAATGAAGGACACAGAATATTAAAAGCTCTCTATAAAGGCATATTAATACAAAATTTAGAGGAAGTCTTAATAGCTTGTATTTTGCCTGTTTTCATCTCTGCAATGCAAGAATGGATTAAAGACTAGTGAAACAGACTGTGGAAATTGTTAGAATACATGAATCTGTGGCACAAAACAGGTTTTCATTCACCTTCACTTTCTTTCCAGATTGCTGATGTCCTTAAAATGTACATGTAGTGCTGGGCAAAGGAGTGATTGGCAGGGAAAGTGATTACAAAGCTTCAGTTGAGTAGTTGGAAAGGTATTCAGACAGGCCAATGATTGAGACTCCATTTAGTTTAACCTTGTGTCAGAAATCTGAATATTCAAGGGATGTAGATTTCAAGTTTAGAGACTGCCACTGAGTTTTGCAGATGAGTGACTGGGAAATGGATTTCCAGAGGAAGGAGGGTATTTACATAATAGCTAGGGAAACAGAGGTACAAATACCAAGACTCTGCTTTTCTGGCAGTCTTTTCCCCTGGGTGTCTGAGTGCTTGTAAAGGTTTTAAAGGGCTTGCTAGTTTATGAGGACCTGAATAAAGTGAGACTTATACAGGAAAAATCAATTTTATAATTTATTTAAATATTTCTGACAAAGGTATTCTAAATAACATATGTATTCACTTTTTAACTTTCAATAATTTTTAAAGTTCCAGAGAACTCTTTGCATTATTTGTGGGTAGAGGGAATAAATAGTGTATTACTATTGGTGATTTCCATGCTGAAGAACAACATTGCTTAGTATTTGACTCCTGGATATTCACGAGAGAGAACTGTGCCTCTTGTTATCTTGTCTTGTGTTTCCAGAGGTTTGTTTCAGTTCAGGTGAAAAAAAAATGTCAGCCATTAATTGGGTTTTAAATTCAGCCTTCAAGACAGGCAATTTGCAAGAACAAATTATTATCTGTTTCTGCTCATGTATTGGCTATTGCTCTGAATTGGAACTAAGAGTGCCTTGATATCTATATTGAATATTTTATAGATTCACAGAGGTAGAGTCAGAAAGAGGTGAACACAAGCTATTTTTTTAATTGGAGGTCATATTTTAATTAATCAATCAATAAACAACATTTAATAACTTATACCTTAAATTAAAAAGAGTTTATTTTAAAAAGAAAACTATTCACCATTTTTGTTATACATTTTTGCTTTAAAGATCTATCAAAAAATCACACTCAGATGATTCCTTGTTTGGAATGGTCCGGGACAGCTATGAAGCTCCTATTAAGGTAAAGTGATCTTTTGTAAAAATCCTCATGTTCTTGCTCTGAATTTTGTGTTTTAAGATGTTAATGCTGAAAATTTAGCTATATTTTTTCTTATATTTTATATGAATATTTGCTAAGAATCCATTTTAAAGAATTATGTTGATTTTTTTTAAAAAAAATGCTTTTTGTATCACTGTTCTCTCAAGTACTTGGGGATCATGGGAGCTGGAAGTAACAATGGGCTGTGAAATACATAGTGAAAGAAAAATTGCATTAGAAACAGCTTTCTAACTGTAGAGGAAATATAATATTTATTCAAGGATTTTTTGTATCAGTTTTCATTACTGTGTTTTTTAAATCATTCTTACATGACTTACAATACTCATGCCTAAATTAATTTTTATAAAATTGTTGAATTTCCCTGGTGCCATTAGTTTGGAATATATAATATACATTGCACATAACTTTTCTTTTTTTACTTGGACCCTTGATATTTTGGTATCATAGCATTTGAGGAGACCTATATTCTCTATTTCTTTCCATGGCTCCATATTTATACTAAAGTAATATTGGGAACTATGGCAACCCAGAAATCTAGAATCTGTATCTTAATACTTATATTAAAATGGCTTGCATATCCATACTTTGAGTCTATCCACTAAAAGTGGCAGTAATTTTAAAAAAATCTAAGTAAATAGCAGAAAGATTAGAAGAACAGAAGGAAGTACTAGGTCCTGAATTAGAACAAATTATATTCCATGCTTTTATAATTATATTCTAGCATATCACTTCTATTTTGACATATAACTGAAAAGAACCAATAAAAATTCTAAAGAAATTTGAGGTAATAAAATTATCTAAAAATTTACTCTTCATCTAGTCAAAGAATAAATGGTGTGTGCAAAGTAATAACCAGTTCTGGAAACAGAAACACTCAATAATTGTATGGTAATACTTTAGTTTCAGAATTGTTGTTTTTCCATTATAGTTTCTTAAAATATATAGATTCTATGTCAAATTTTGAAATTTCAAATTTTAGATGTTTCTGTATTTACTTACTTTAATGTTTATTGTAAAACACTACAATTTTTATAAACTATTCCAGGTTAGGAAATATATTTGCAAATATCTTGAAGAAGCTAAAATAAGGTTAAGTGTAAATGATATCTTTTGTTTTTAAATTACTTTATTTTTATTTCAGTTGTGAAGAGCTAATGGATAAAATTTATTATTCATCTATTTTAATGTTGAACATTTCCACCTCTAGTTTTCCATGTGAGAGAAATATATGATACTATTTTCCTGAGTCTGGCTTATATGATTTAACATTATGCTTCCCTGTTTTATTCATTTTCCTAAAATTAACTTAGTTTTGTTGTTCTCTATGCATAGAAATCTTCCTTATTTATATATACCACATTTCCTTTATCCATTCTTTTATTAACTAGCATCTAGCCTGATTCTATAACTTGCCTATTATTAATAGTGTCATGGCAAGATGGGCACATGTATATCTCTAAAATAAGCTGACTTTAATATTTTCTGGTAAGTACTGAGTAGTATATTTGAATAATAAAGTAGTTCTATGTTCAGTTTTTGAGTAGCCTTCATATGAATTTCCATAGTGATATAGTAATTTATGTTCCTGCCATTCACATGTAAGAGATTTTTCTCCTCATCTTCCCAGTATTATTTGCCTTCTTGATGATTGCTTTTTTGAATGGTGGAAAATGGGAGCTTGATGTTGTTCTGATTTGCATATTCCCGATTGATAAAGATGTTATGTTTTTTTTTTTCCCTGAAGTGTTGGCCATTTGTATCTCTTATTTTGAGAACCAGATGTGCATTTGCTCATTTATTGAAAAGGTTTTTGTTTTTCTGGTAGTAAGATATTTGCATTAATATTTTTAGGATATTAATCCTCTGTCAGAAGAATAGCTGGCAAAGCTTTTCTCCATTTCTGGAGGCTACCACTTCTTACTGTTTTGTGTTTCACTTACTATGCAGGAATTTTTCAGTTTGATGCACCCTCTCTTATCCATTGTTGCTCTTATTTTCTGAGCTGTAGGGGGCTCTATTCAGGAAGTTATTGCCTAGTACTGAAGTGTTTTCCATATATTTTCTTCTAGTATTTGTAAACCTTCTAGTCTGGTACATATGTCTTTAGTCCTTTCTGAATAAACTCTTGTACAGTGTTAGAAAATAGGCATCTAGGTTTCTTCTTTTACATATAGATATCCAGTTTTTCCAACACTATTTCTAAAATGTTGTTTGTCTTTTCTCCAAAATATGTTTTTGGTCTCTTTGCCTAGTATCACATGACTGTACCCCTGGGTTTGCTCTCTGACTTCTTTTCTATCCATTGGTCTATCGGTCTTTCTTTACACCAGGACCATGGTTTTTATTACTATGGCTCTGTTTTATATTTTGAAATTGGACATTGTGGTTTATCCATTGTTTCTCTTATGATCAGTATCACTTTGTCTAAGTATTTTTGTTTGTTTGTTTTTCTTCCATACAAATTTATAAGTAGTTATTTCCCCCCATTTCTGCAAACAATATCATTTGAATTTAAATGGGAATACATGGAATCTATAATTCATTTATGGTACTATGCCCATTTTCACAATATTAATTCTGCTTCTCTATAAACATAGCAGATCTTTTTACTTCCTATTGTTTTCTTATTTTTTTCTTCAATGTGTAATTTTTCTTGAAGAGGTCATTCACTTTCTTGTTTAGGGTTATTCCTAGCTATTTTAAAGTTATTTGAATGAGCTATTACTCTTGCTTTATTCTCTCTAGGTTTGCTATGGTATATAGTCAAACAGTTTATTTTTATATGTTTATTTTGTATCCTGTTACTCTGATGAATTCATTCATCAAAGTAGAATTTTCATAATATATTATTTATGTTCTTCTAAGAATAGGACTAAATCATTTGCATATGGAAATACTTTAACATTTTAACTTTCCTATTTGAATCCCTTTTATTTCTTTCTCTTTTTCTAAAATTTTAAGTACTGTGATTAGTGAGATTGGCAGCAATGAACATCCTTGTGTATTTCCTGAATTTAGAGAAAATATTCTTCTTCATTTTACTATTGGCTTTGGATTTGGTATAATTGGTCTTTATTTTAATAAAATTCTCCTATTTCTAATCTCTCAGGGCTTTGTCATGAGGGCCATTGAATTTGTCAAAGGCTTTTCCTGCCGCTTCTTAAATGATTATGTAATTTTGCTGTTGATTCTATATGTGATGTATTAGTTCTATTGATTTGCATGTATTGAATCATCCTGGATCAAAATCATCTTTTATGGATTTTTTTTTGTATGTGACTAGAGTCTCAAACCAGGAGCATGGTACAAAGGAACCACATCCCCAGCACCTTTTACTGTTCACTTTGATAACAGGTCTCACTAAATTTCCCAGGCTGGCTTTGAAATTACAGTAATTAATACTTTATATATAAACTGGATAATATAACTATTTTACAGGGTTGTTGGGAAGCTTCAATGAATTGAGAAGTCCTTAATAAGTATTAACAAAGACCTCAATAAGTATTAGTAAACACTATTATGTCTAAATTGTGTACATTATAAATTCCTCAAAAGCAGGAATGCTTGCATTATTTGTAGCTGTGCTAACATGTACAGACCCCTTGAGGTTTTTCTACTTGCTTGGCTCAGCAGTATTAATTTATTAGCAGATGCAAGCATTGTCTTGCTTGCTGGTTTCTCCAACTGCTCTAAATTTAGTACTAAGTAAAGACAGTTGTGGGGGAGGAGGGAATTTTAGAGATCTGTGGTCCAAATCTAATATTTTTTTCTGTTTTGTTCAAAAGCTGTAATTCAGAGAGATTTTTGAAGCATCTGCTGAAGAGCATTTTTAGTCATGTTTTGCAGAAATTTGTAGCATCTATTTAGATTGTTATGTACTTCCCTACTTTGAATCTTCAACCATTTGCATATAGGAGTATCCTAATGTTACAAATTTGCTGTTGCTGAATATGTAGGCTTGCACAATTCTTAACTTATAATGTATGGATATTGATTAACTGGTTTATAAGAAGCATTTCTTTCCTTCTTTATTTTTGTGGGGATTGAATCCAGGGACATTCTATTACTGAGTCACATCCTCAGCCAGTTTTAAATTTTGTTTTGAGATAGAGTCTCACTAAGTTTGCCCAGGTTTGCCTTGAACTTGCCATCTTCCTGCTTCAGCCTCCCAAGTTGCTGGGATTAAAGGTGTGAGTTCCCATGCCTGGCTGTACTTTTTCAATCTTGGTAAGTAGGAAACACACAATACTATAGTCCCAGGCTTGAATAAAGATGTCTAGGACTAGGGCATTATAATTTTACCTTACATTCTTATAGTATATAATAGCAATTTACATTTATGTACTTAGTTTAAATTTACAACCACTCAGTCAGTTAAATAGGCAGGGGAATATCACAAATTCCATGTTAAAGATGAAGAAATTAGAAGCAATAGGTATTAACTGACCTGTGTACATTTACTAAATTGTGATAAATTGTAAATTGTGATAAATCATGATAAACCTGATATATTTATGTGTCCTGATTAGTCACCAAGTGTCCTTTCCATTTTATTTGCAGAGGGAAATAATAGGAATTTCCATTTACTTTTACCAAGTTTTACAGCCCAAATCAAGAAAGAACCTGATCGTACTTACAAATGGTGGTTTTAGCAAAGACGACCTCTAGTAAAGTCTATGGTAAATCCCACCTTGTATTTTCTATAGGCCCATCTTCCTGGAAATGAGGATTTACACCAGGCAAATCTTTTAGATAATAGTGTATGATTACCTGCATCTTCTAGAGCTCAGAAACTTTAGAAATGAAAGACAGGCAAGAATCATCAATGAAGTAACTGGAAGTTCCTAGAAGTAAGTGGGGGGAGAATCTTCTAATTAATACTCAACCTTTTTACTACTCACTTTAAGCTAAAGATGCCTATAACCCCCCACAAAATTTAAAACAGAAGGTATTTTGTAGAACAAAACCTTGAACAAAAGCAATCATATGGGTTTTGCAGCATTTGTTTTCACTGGAAGAGAATTTCAGAATTTCTTGTCATCAAATAGATGTAAAGGAGTAGGAATCAGAAGAAGAAAGAGGGCCTGGGAATGTAGCTCAGGGCTAGAGCATGAACCTAGCTGCACAAAGTCCCTGTTTTGATCCTCAGCAGCACAAAAGAAGGAGGAGTAGAAGGTAGTGAAGGAGGAAGAGAAGAAGTCAGCCTGAACATGCAGTTGCTGGAAAGTGTATGTGGTTGAGCAAGAAAGAGTTCTGTAAAGGCATTAGAATGAGTGGCAGACACCAAAGACTAAAATCTCCACGCAATTTGTATATAAATTCTGATAAGACTAGGGTACACTAGCACAGTCAAGGACGAAGTGGTTGATGTTGGACACAGAAGTAGGTGGAGAGAAAGGCAGACTAGGTGAAGTCTTTATATTTCAAGGAACTAAGAACCAGTTCAATGAACATGAATGATATCAGGGTTTATTGATTTTTCATAGGTCAAAAGAATAGCGATAGTATTAGTAACACATGCATCTGGGTCTAGAGGCTCAAAGGACTAGGGTTTTTCCTCTCTCTCTCTCTCTCTCTCTCTCTCAACATTCGACTCTGCTTCCCTCTGTTTATTATCTATCTTCTTTCCCACTGCAGATTTGCTTTCTCCATCTAGTCAGAGAAGATCACCGCCAGGCACAGCAGACAGTCCTAGCATGGCATCTTTGAGTCTTCAACCAAATTCCAGCCCAAAGAAACAACACTCATCTCTTCTGACTTTCAGATATAAATTCTCAGAGAAGGCTTGTGATTGGCCAATGTGAGCCATAGGTTCATATGTTGACCAGGTTCTAGCTCCAGGGCAATGGAGTGCCATGGTGGCCAATCACATCTCCACACTTGTAGCCAAAGCATATGGAGGTCTGTTATCAGAAAAGCAGTGGTGCAGAATTTGGCTGGGGTTATAAAACAGATGACTGTACTCCCAACTCAGACCTATGGGTTCAGAATTTACAGGGGAGAGGGATGAAAATGCTTATATGCAATAATGATCCCCAAGTATATTAGTTTTCTATTGCTACCGTCACAAATTACAACAAACTTAGTGACTTAAAACAACATGAAAGCCAGGTATGGTAACACACAACTGTAATCCCAGTGGCTTGGGAGGTTGAGGCAAGAGGATTATGAGTTCAAAGCCAGCCTTAGCAACTTAGTGAGGCCCAAAGCAACTCAGTGAGATCCTGTCTCCAATAAAATACAAAAAGGGGAAAAGTGGGGGCACTGGGAGCTAGGATTGTGGCTCAGTGGTAGAGTGCTTGCCTGTCACATGTGAGGCACTGGGTTTGATCTTTGGCACCATGTAAAAAAAATAGATAATAAAAAAGGTACTGTGTTCATTAACATTTTTAAGGGGGGTGGGCACTAGGCATGTGACTCAGTGTATCTGAATGGAGAATGAGCTTATGAGAGAAAAAGTTGAAATGTAGTTGTGTGTGTGTGTGTGTGTGTGTGTGTGTGTAATTGTGGGTTTGTGTGTGTGTGCACCAGAAAAGCAAAAGACACAGGGAAAGAGCTGAACAGATGAATTCTGAGCCAAGAAGAAGAGACACATAAGCTTTCCAGACCTGTGTGGTTCAGTTACCATGGAACCAAGTTTTAGGACAGCATCAAGTAAGGGCAAACCAGCTCCTCACCAGCAGCCTTCAGGTGCCAGGGCTTGCCCCGCCCTCTCAAAAGTGTCATTTTCTTGCTAGGCATCCAAGCAAAGGTCTTGGTTGTGAGTGTGCCTAATGCTGGCACCACCGAAACAGCCAAAAGCTGACTAGGTCTTCTTTAAATAAAAAAACAACAACAAAAAAAAAAACACTCATATATAAGCAATATAACAGAAATTATGGGAAGAGAATTCATTATTCATCATTCATAAAGTTAGGGTTTATATACTCATAGATAATGAATTAAAATCTTCACTACCACATCTACAAGTAAATTTATGCAAATGAATCTTGTTTATTCACTAATTTCTTCCCACAAGGAAAAATAAAACCATTGGAAAATGTTACCTGGTCTGCATTTTGCTTGGTTTTTTTTTTTTTTGCCTTGATGTGCCTCCATCTCTTCCTAGTTGTACTACAGTGACTGTTCTTCTGCCCAGCTGACCATTAGCTCCTGGGCCATCCTGTCATTGCTGTAGGCTTATGGCCAAGACTACTCAGGCTCTTGTAAAAACTGTAAATAAAGAAGAGGCAAAGAGATAAAAAAGAAAAGGGAGAAAAGGAAAGTATTTCTCCTCCATGGATCCAGCTAACCCTATGTGCCACTTCTTATGTGCTCAATTATATTTTGCTTCTTCTTTTCTTTTAATGCTCCTGTGGGTTTTTTTTGTTTTGTTTTGTTTTCATATCTTCTCCTCCCCAATTATCTATGACTTAATTTTAACATGACTTTCCCCATCTCTTCCACAGACCCAAAGTTCACTTTTTCCTGTATTTTTCTTCTTCTTTACATGCTACACATATTGTGTAGTCTTTCCCTTTCTTTTTCACTTACAATGAAATTAAAAATTTATTTTTAACTAATACAGAAAAACATAAAAACTCTATGTATTAATGGGGTAGCTTAGAATGTTTTGAACATTGTGTAATGTTTTAATCAGCTTAAGCATAGCTATCTCCTAGGATATTCACTACTTCTTCATGATGAAAGCATTCAAAATCCTTTCTTTTGACTTCTGAAATATAGAAAGCAATTGTTATCTCTAGTCATGCTACCCAGGAATGCATTTCTGCCTTTAGACGGAAGTCTCATCCAACGTCCTCCAACCCTGGAGACCACAGGTGATACTAAAGGACCCTTGAGAGGCAGGGGTTGCCTGTGACAGGTGTTCGTTTCCTTAGGGAAGTTACAGATTCCAGGTAAGGCGCTCACATCACCTGAGACTTCCCCAGCCACTGGGACCACAGCCCCAAAGTGAGGGGCTTCCCCTGCCCCTCCTGCTTTATACCACCACCCCTGAATGATACCCAGCAGCCTGGGGAGCCTCAAAGACGGCTCCTTCCCCTCAGGGGCAGTCTCCAGGGTTCTTCCACCCCCAACCCCTCTGAGACTTGCTGCCTGCAGCCATTCTGGCTGGCAGCTTCAGGGAGGGTGAGGAAGAGTATTCCAGGGTAGCTGCCCCATGGTGCACCCCAGTGCCATCCCAGGGAGCAGAGAGCCTGCAGCCCTCTGGGATCCACCAGCAGCAGGCAGAATGATTCTCCTCGTCATCCACTGGGCATCAGTCTAGACCTGCTGGTCCCCTGTGTCCCCAGAGAGCATCTCCTGGTCTGCCCAAGCATCCCCTGCTCTCAGCCACACAGGGCCAGGCCAAGGGGGACCTGAGAGGGTGTCCAGGGTGCTCTCTCTGGAGCCAGGACAAAACTCTTCTCCTCCAGCCCCCAAACCTCGTAATAGTCTTTCTTAGTTCTGCCCACTGGCTCATGGCACTCAGCAGAACTGAACCACAGCCACAGGCACACAGATTGCCAGCCTTGTCTCTCTCAGTGTCTAAGCCAGTGTTTCTCAACAGTGGGCTACAAGTACCTGCAAGCTGTGGGGTTGCAGAGAGGGAGGCGTCTCAGAATGCTAAGCTCTTTGTAGCCTTGGTCTGAATTTCCACAGGGTCTTGCCTCACTCTTGAGTCTCCTGCCCAAGCCCTCGTGGTTGGGGTCCTGGGTCCTCATCCTCTACTTGCCTCTTACTTGACACTGTCTTTCTGGACTTGACTTTAGTTTCCCCTTGACAATTTGCTGGCGCATCCCACACACGCCCACCTGGGCATTCTATCTTTAGCAAATTCTCCTCACAGCTCAACCTGGTGCTGACACCCTCTTATTCTGGAAATGTCCCTAGTTCCACCCTTCATCTGCTGTGGGTCATGCTGTGGCCAAGGAAACCATAGTAGGAGCAGGCAACATTGCTAAACTTAGAATTCTGGGTAGGAGGTGTGGAACTAAGGCGGGTTTTACATAAAACTGGGGAGTATTTCCTGGGGGTTTAAGGGTGTGGGGAAAATGGGAGAGTATACTGTTTATCTGGATTTGGTTTTAACATAATCTGGAATAGAAACACCCCGGGAAAGGCATTTATGTTCAGTTCAATTGTATGGATGGACTGTGAGTTTAGGTGCTGGTTCTAGACCTGCCCATGGTGGGGAAGTGAGAAACTGGGGAAAGGCCAGGGGAAGGAAACAGAAACAGGTGCCAGGAAAAAGCCCCATGCATTCAGCTGAGACCATGCTACCTGAAGCTGGTACTACCTGACTACAACAGATAATGGTTTAGGTAAAAAGAGCAGAAGGGGTTTAAATGATGTTGGTGGAGATTCCAGCTGCAAGAAAGAGCTAACACCCCAAAGGTTACATGACTTTCTCTGGCCAGTGAGATCCGGGCAGAAGAACCCTGTATTCTTCCAGGAGGAAGCTTTAAGAACCAGTGAGCTGTTTACTCTTCTTTCTTCCTTCATTGTGGCAGCAGTTATGCAAGTGCACATCAAGAAGAAGCTGCCACCAGCCTGAGTCCCTGTGTGGGTGCTGTGAGCAGAATCCCCTGCTGACACATCCTTGTATCTGTAGCATAAATAATAAATGAACTCCAGTTGGGCTAAACCACTTAGATTTGGGGGTTACTTGTTATGGCAGCTTAACCTAACTTAAACTAGCCTAGCCATTTGAAATTCAAACATTTTCAAAACAAGTTGCTAACCAAACAAGATTGTAGTGATGGAATTTGGCTCATGGTAGGGCTGGCTTATTGCCTTTGGCTAGAAACTGAAAAGACGGAATCTCAGCCAGCTGTTCCAACTTTAAGAAAATAAAGTCCCTGAAATTGAGAACCAAGGGTCTCAACAGAGACAACTTACAAACAAATAGTGCTTCTGTCTTTCCCTGCCTCTTCCTCCCACCCCTTATCTCCTCTTTTTCCTTCCCACCACCAACTCTGTGACAGTTTTTCTTCCTGTCTGTTGTCACTACGACAATGGCCAAAAAGTTTTCCTTCAACAAAACACTGCATGTGATTAAAAAGAATAATCAGAGGCTGGGGTTGTGGTTCAGTGGTAGAGCACTTTCCTAGCATGTGTGAGGCACTGGGTTCGATCCCCAGCACCCATAAAAATAAACAAATACATAAAGGTGTTGTTTCCATCTACAACCAAAAAGAAGAAGAAGAAGAAGAAGAAGAAGAAGAAGAAGAATCACTAACAGCCAACCCTAGTGCCCGAGTTTTCCCATTTCGCTAGGGAATCCTAGAATCATCATTCAATGTTGGCCACTTGGAACAGAGAGCAGTCTGGTCCTGGCAGAGGCAGGCATGGGAGAGGGTTGCCAAGCTTCCAAAAAACTACGAGTTTCCTGAAATCTCAGCAAATATTTTTTCACCCAATCTTGATGATACTTTCAGGTAATGATCAGTACACCAATCACACTTGGCTCACCAAATTTCGTTCTTCTAGGTTGAAGCGTTCGTTTTCAGTAACAGTTTGAATTTTTAGGTTTCACTCTGTTTTCTCCTATATGGATAGATATAGTTGGAACGTTAAATCAAACACGGTTTGTGCTAGCTCTTTAAAACTTGACACAATAAAGCAGTTCCAAGTTCTATCTCTAAGGTTTGTTTCCTATTGATGTAGCCCTAAGCAGAGACTGGCGAAAATCGCTTTGTCCAGGGGTAGATGCCTGGATTAACACTTATCTCTCCACAGTATTCTGATCTGCAGGAGTTACCTCAAGGAAAGGTATTTTGTAGTTAAGTTACAGAAGCAGTGACATCATTAATTTGCTTAGTTTTCTTTGTTCCTTGTATGACTAACTTCCCAAGTAGCAGTTCTCCAGGCATGAATACAAGAAAGCAGCTTTCTATAGATCACACAAACTTACCCTAATTCTCAGCACACAAGAGAGAAAGCCAGTGTTCTTTAAGATAATATATGTAGAAATTCCAGCCATATTGGCTTTTATTTTTCTCTTATCTTGGTTAGGTTTGGGGAGTAGAAAAGGGGCATTCATGGACATAGTGCTCTATAGTCCTCCTTTATTATTTAATGATGACACGACTTGTGAGCCAGTAGTTATTTAAGGGACAGTTACAGATAGCAGCAGTGAGAGAAAAGTCAAATGAGAGACAGGAAAAGCCAAGATAAGGATTTTACTGAGTGGCTCACTGTGGAAGGTAATGGTATTCCATTCTTCTGAAGAGGATGTGATGTGCCTTTCAGCATTGTCCACCTGAGTGAGGATCCACACAAAGAAGCATTTGCCCTTAGGCTGTCAGTTTCTTGGCATGAGTATTACTCAGGGTTATTACTCCCTGAGTACCCTCATGTGTCTGCCCAATGGGATCATGCAGGATTCTCAGAGCACAAAATTGGAATGTCCCGAGCAGTCACTTGGAGAAGGACATGGTCTGTTTGTGTCAAAGCAAGCACTTAATTGATTGCCAAAGCCATAGATAGACATAGGTGAGACCTAAGGAAAATAAGATAGGCCATTTGATAAAAACCAAAACAAGAAAACAAACAAACAATAATTCCAAGAAATCCTGAATTGAGAAGAATGAAAACATTTTTATGACATCTCTACTTGGATTTGAATCTGGACTCTTATTTGTTCTATGGGTCATTTTGGACCAGTATTTTTCAATTTTTTTTTTGTATCAGGGACCCTTAGCTACAGAGCTGCATCCCAAAATCATTTTATTTTTTTCATTTTTTAGACAGGGTCTCACTAAGTTGCTCAGAGCCTTGCTAAGCTGTAGAGGCTGACTTCAAACTTGTGATCCTCCTGCCTCAACCACAGGAGCCACTGGAATTACAGGTGAGCACCACCATGCCCAGCTTGAACCTGTTTTTTTTTTATTTAATAATTTTTGTGTCTCAATTTGTTCATTACAAGGTGGGAAATAATATGTTTCAAAAAAAAAACAGATAAATACTGCTATTATAGGAAATATACTTGGTTCGTATTGTCTAGAGGATACCAAGTCATGTAGAAGAGAGGACTTGTAATCACATCCCATAGATTTAGAAAGATGTTGATAACAAATTATTTGTGTGTGTGTGTGTGTGTGTGTGTGTGTGTGTGTTCATAAAATACTTTATTCTGAGTCACTCCAAGTCTCCTTTTCCCCAAGATGGTCCTTGTTTTAGTTCTTTCATTATTGTGACTACTGTGGAGGAGGACAATTTTATTTAAGGGCTCACAGTTTCAGAGGTCTCAATCCATAGAAGCCAGCTCCAACCCTCTGGGCTTGAACATCATGGTGGAAGAGTATGGTGTAGGGAAGCAGCTCATAGGACAGTCAAAGCAGAGACTTATTCTACTCTCTGGATACAAAATGTATACCCCATAGCCATGCCCCTAATGAGCCACTTTCTCCAGTCATATTACACCTGCCTGCAGTTGCCACCCAGTTAATCCAATCAAAGATTAATTCACTGATTAAGGCTATAACTCAATTATTTCTCCTCCAAACTTCTTGCATTTTCTGACATATGAGCTTTGGGGGGACAACACATCTAACAAATTATTTTTGTTGAACAATACAGCAACCCTTATATTAAATAGGCCAAGAATTATATTTATTTTCTGATTAAAGAACTTACAACACAGAGAGATTATATACTTTAACTCAAATCTCTTACTTAATAAGAGACAATGCCAGTTTTCTGCCTCTTCTAAGCATTTAATCTCTTCCCTTCATTTTTAGCAAATATTAAAAATTCTAATTTGATCTTCAATTTTCAAATTATAATTGACTTACAAACACAACTTATGAGTCCCAGGATTAATTGGGTAGACTAATACTTGTTTACTTATTGAATCTTGTTGAGTAGTTTATTCTGTATCATTTATTTTAATTTTGAAAATGGAACAAGGCCTTCCAACTCATTTTCCATGTCAGAGGTGCATTATAGAAGGGCAAGTGCAATTATCTCTGCTAACTTCTAGCTTTCAACTGAATTAGTGATTCCTTTATTCTTCCTTAAATAAAGTTCTTAGGAAGAAATCTATTTGTCAAATGATTAAGTATGCCCATTTGAATATTAACTTTCTAAAACCCTAAATGACTTTTAGAAAGTGCACAAAATAGTTTATATTTCAGAAAGCCCAAGTTGCATGAACTATGTTAAATCAAAATTCACCATTTAACAGAAATGTTTTTACAGACCACAGTGATTTTACCAAGATTATTCTTGTTGTTAATTTATTTTTGAAAAATATATTGCAGATCTTTGCCACAGCTTTAAAAGTATCCTGAAATGATATCTTTGTAATGTTGATTATGTACCCAGTACCACTCTAAACCTCCTACATATACTAACCTATTTAAACCACACAATAATCTAATGAGATGGGGAAAATTATTATCCCTATTTTATAGATGAGAAAATCAAGGCATGTAAAGGTTAAGTGATTCATTTAAGGTCTCATAGCTGCAAGCCCTTGTGTCAGGGACCTCATCTCCATACCCTTAACCACCTTGCCTGTTTCCTCATATGATTCCTAAAAAGGAGAATCAGAATTCTAGTGCATTTGCAAAAAATAGAAAAATCTAATTAGGGACAGGGATATTTGATCATTGGATCATTGTTTAAGAAAACATATAATAGAATTACCTATTGAAATGTTTAACAAGATAAAAGAAATGGACTATGATAGATAAATGTGCAGAGATGTCTGTGTCTATTTTATTTTTCCTGCTATAGTTTCTTCATCAGAATTTTTGTATTCTACATCATTTTTCTTGTCTTTGACTGGTAATCACAAGTCCAGGTAAGTCGGCTTAACAAGAAAAAAAAATTTATTGAAGGTATAACATATAATACTAAAAGCTTATGCTGTTTTGGGACTTGTTTTACCTGGGACCATATTTTTATTTATTTATTTCCATCTCATGTCTGTTTTCCTCTTTATTGGTTTCAAGAAGATCCCCCTAAAAGCAGTAAAAAGATACCACTGTTGATTCTGGGGGTGTCAAAGTTCTATAATCTTCAGAGCAGTCTTAGAAGGAGAGCTCTTTTCATTCAGGTTCATATTAATGGTCAGAAAAGAACTAATGGGCTCTTCTTGTGTCACAGATCTGCTCCTGGAATAATCACTAATTCCAGAGGAAATGGTACTCCATTGGCCAACCTGGATTAATAGGGACTGACACATGATTAGAATCACATCCAATAAACAAGCCCTGTCAAAAAGAAAAAGAGGATTTAGTTCCCAGAAAGGGAAAAGAAATTTGTGTCACTGATGAGTCATGTTTCCTTGGTGTTCCAAAATCTTCAGATCTCTTCAAAACATTTCATGACAATGGCAACAGTAATAATCACTGTGGGACCCTTATTTCTCATTTTCTCTGAGGGAAAAACAGTGAAGTTGAATCACAGATTCTTCCCATTATTTACCATCTTCATTAAAGGAGGAAAATAATACTTTAAAATTATTTATGATGACTCTTAGATCAGTTATGGTCATTAGTAAAAAAGTAAACTATCTTATTAAAATAAAAATATTATGATCTAACTTGTTGTAGCAAATGTATTACTGTATATAACACATGTCTGATGGGATATAATCTCTCCCCATCTCTCTTAGGCTTACCTATTCTTAGAATCACCTTTATTCTGGCCATAGCAATATATTAGAAATTTCCAAAATGTGCTCTTCTTTTTCACAGAAGCACAATTTTGTATGTGTTGCTCTTGTTGCTATTCTCTTAGAATGTCATTTCTTATCTGCCATGCATACTTTTGATTCCAAGGATATTCCCCCAATTTATAGTCTTTATATCCTTGCATTGATCTAACTCTGATTCATATTCCTTACTCCATATCTCCAGCAGTCATTTTGTAGACTAAGAAAAATGAATTCCTCAATACAAGTACAGCAAATATAGAAATCCCACTATGACACAGATACCACGGTTATACTTAAAGTACATTTGAGAAAACCATGGCACTGAAACACTGCAAAGTTCTAATGAGTAGGAAAGGTAAAATACAAATCCAGGTAGATTAATTTTAATCACTGTAATATCCACTCTATATATTGAGTGGATATTACACTATAATATACTGCCTCTCATTCAATGAATGCTTATGGAATGTATAGATCAATGATTATTGAGAAAAACCTACTACTGTGTCATGACTGACTGGAAAAAAGTAATGAGTTAAAATGAAAAAGAAACCAACACTAATATCTGCTTACTTAAAAACATTAACTCATGAGTGTAATGTAAATTGATTAGTGGCTTTAGCATAATGGGAAGATATTCTTGTTGACCAAGATACATACATACAATTTTATTTTCTGGGAGGAATGTTTGACCTATTAGCATTTGATTTAAATACACACACACACACACACACACACACACACACACCTCTTCCTAATGGGACCTGTAAATCAATATATACATTTAATTTTTAGATTTTTTTCTTGAGACAGGAGTTAAACTTATGATGATCTGCATGCACTTCTTTTGTTAATTCACAATATATTGTTTAATGTTTATTTTTTGACATCAGAGGAAGACCTTCTGAGAATGTTGCCAAGTAGGTCCCTGTTGGGGCTTGAAATTTGACTGTATTTAGTGAGACGTGATGCACAGGCACCTGAAAACTGTCAGGATGTGGTTACTTTTTTCTGATCATACTGAATTCAAGCAAACACTTCAACTAAACTGAATAATAATAAGACTCTAAGGAATGGAAATAAAGAGGAGATGGGTTAGGTTCACGTAAACCAGAACAAACAAGCAAGCAAAAACATTCCAAGCAATCACATCATCTCCACAGTAGCATAAGTTCTGTCCATATGTTAATAAGCTTTTTATTCCAATAAGCAGAGTTGTTATTATGTTCCACCAGGAGAACCTTCTCCTCTACACATTTTACAACTAACTTTAAGAAATTCTGAATGCAATCTCATTTCATACAGCATTATTCACGGCCATTTGTTGCCTTCTTTCCAGCTATTACTAAGTATTCTTATTTTCATATGAACTCTGCCACTTATCTGATGAAACTTTCACTGTCATTTCAAATATATTATTAACTGCCAAGAACTTCATTACCTTTCTTTTATTCTTTAAATAAGCCACTCTATTTTTGGTTTTTCATATTATATGTTTTGAGATGAATTACTAGTCATAGAAAATGTTTTATCTTTAAATAGGCACTTTTTTCATTATCTTCCTCAAATACTTAACATCAGGTCTTTAGAATCATGCTTCTATACACGTAACTTGTTTAAACTCCTCAACAATTACAATTTCTTCAGTGTGTTAATTCATATAAGATGTACAGACATGAGAGGGACCCATGGAGAATTATCCCCCAATACTCAGAGTTGTTTGTACAATCAGTTCTCAAAACAAACAAACGAACAAACAAAACTGATTATTTTGGCCAATTCATCCCATTGAAAAGATATCAGTATAGCTTCCTGCAATATCCTTACCCATATTTCTACTTAGTGTGTTCATATTTCTTTCCCCATAACCTCATGAGTTTGGCCAATGAACAACAGCAATAGTGGTCATCCCAGAGACCCAGGAAAACTTTTGAAAGCTGATTCCTAATGTGTGCTGACATGGAATAGGATTCCTACAGTCCTTCACCACCTTGTGCTCATATCAACTTGCTCTTTCTTGAGGTTTTACAATTTGGTGGATCACTCAAATACAGCAAAACCATCATCTAGAATTCAACAACAAGAAAGACTATCACCAATCTCAAATGGGATTGTTAATGCTAGGGTTTTAGTGCTAAAGACTGGAACTATTAATATTATTGATACCTCTCCTTAACTCCAGACCAAAGGTCTTTTGCTTTCAGTTCTGGTAAATTTCAGTCTGTCAAAACTCTGCACACTGCCTTTCTTTCCCGCCTTTGACATACTAAACTACTTGTAAACCTTGCCCTAGTCCATGTCATCAGCCCCCATTGTTAAAGAGATTTGACTCTGGTTTTAGTGATTTATACATGAACAAGAAATGGGATTTCACAAAGAGGAGAATTTACAAGGGGGGCAATTCAGATTTGTTTTTCCTTTCATAAAACAACAATTATTATTAATGCATGGTTCACATTTGGTGAACTCTGGGTACCCAACTGAAATAACCTCAGCAAGAAGGTTCTGTCTCTAGAATAATAACACCTATATGTATACATATACTGAACTCCAACTTTGTTCCTTACACTAAGAGGAACTTGGCCTGTGCATTTCTATCTGGTCCTAGTAATAACTAGTTACTTGTTCCTGGTTAATGGTGGTTATTACTAAGTTATTATGTCATTTGCTGAGTGCTTCACACTTGAGTGGGTATTTTACACATTTAATTTAAGTTCATTACCAGCATGAAGTCAGTGGACTAGTCAGCTTTCCATGGCTGTTAATAAATATCCAAGACAAACAACTCATGGTTTCAGAGGTTGCCCTCCATACTTGCATGGCTCTTTTGCTTTGGCCTCTAGTGAGACAGAACATCATGACAGGGCGTGCGTAATACAGCAAAGCTGCTCACATCATGGTGGCCAGCCAGGAAGCTAAAGAAAGAAGGAGGAACAGGGATCCCAAAATCCCCTTCAAGAGCATGCCCTCAATGACCTTCTACTAGTCTTCACCTCCTAAAATATTCCTCCACCTTCCAACAGTGCCACAAACTGACAACCAAGGCTTTAACACTTGAGACTTAAGGGGGCATTTCAGACCCAAACTGCAATAGTAAGGCATGATTCCCACATTTTATCAATAAAGATACAGGTTCAGAGGTGTTAAGTATTTATAACAGAAGAGGAATTGTGACTGAATAGATTAAATAATATATGTCTCTACACTGTCTATAGGTAAAGAGATTTACTGTCCTATTGGACACACTTGTGAGCAGTAGTATCCTAAATCTTAAAGTAGCAGAATATGAGCCTGAGCCTGACTCTCTTTATATACAAATTGTTTCCTCACTTTGTGCTCAAATTGTCCTGTTTCTTCTCCTTTTCTCTTTCCCTCCACTTTCTCCCTCCTTCTCCAACCCTCTGTCTCTGTGGAAAGCCAAACCATGCAAATGGCTCAAAATGAGCCATGATAAAATCAGGCACTATATATAAGCAATAATTTTTAAATGTGGCTCATACCATTACTGAACAATTATTTTTCATTGTATCAAACAAGAGGTTCTTGACCAGAATTCTAAATGACAGCTGATTTCTTTCTTTTTAGATATACATGACAATAGAGTATGTTTTGACATATTAGATATACATGGAGTATAACTTATTCTATTTAGGATTCCATTCTTGTGGTTGCACATGATGTGGTTTCACTGGTCCCATATTCATATATGAAAGTAGGAAAGTTATGTCTGATTCATTTTACTCTTTCCTATTCCTCTCCCCTCCCTTCCCTTCATTCTTCTTTGTCTAATTCAATGGACTTTATTAACAATAGCTTAGGTGTAGAACCAACGTAAATGCCCTTCAACAGATGAATGGAGAGAGAAAATGTGAGATACACACACACACACACACACACACACACACACACACACAATGAAATATTAATCAGCCATACAGAAGAATGAAACTATGGCATTTGCCTGTAAGTGGATGGAATTGGAGATTATCTTGCTAAGTGAAATAAGCCAGTCCCCTCCAAACAAAGGCCAAATGTTCTCTGTGGTTATGTGGATGCTGATACACAATAAGCAGGGGTCAGGGAATAGAAATCAGAGCTGATTTCTAAAAACTTTACAATAAGCCTATTGAATTGCTACTGAGATGCAAAATACATGCTAAATCTAAAATTCTGATGTATATTGCTATGGAATGAATGCTGTGACTCTTCCAGATTCATATGTTGAAACCCTCACCCAAAATATGATGATGTTTGAGGAAGGTAATCAATGTTAAACAAGGACATAAGGGAGAGAGTTGCAATCCAGTAAGACAGATGGACTTATAAGAGGAAGAGAGAAAGGTATCTGTATTCTTCCCATGCATGCATGAAGGAAAGGGGCACTTAGGAACACAGCAAGAAGGAGCCATCACCAGCCAGGAAGGGAGCTCTTACCAGGATGAGAGCTTGTTGACACATGATCTTGCACTTCTTGGTCTCCAGAACTGTGAGAAGTGAATTTTTATTGTTTAAATCACCCAGTCCTGTTTTGAACAACCAACAATAAAAAAAGCCCTCAAACCTAACTGTATTGAACTACAAAAAAAAAATCACCCAGTTCTTGAATGAACCAAGACTTTAAATCAAAATATTATATGTTTGTACTTATAATATATATGAGAGGCATACAGAATATGAATCCTGGCTCTGACAGTTGGCAAATTTGTGACCTTGGGAAAATAATGCAATCTCTCTTTCTCTAACCATTCTTATCTGTAAAATGGATTAATATTAACAGCAACATTTTGATGTTATTTTAAGGGCAAAATGAGTTAAGACAGTGGCCTAAACCTGGTGGATGGACATTATGAAGGGTGGTATGAAGAAGATCCATTCCCAGATCCTGACTCCACACATACTCTAACTAACTGAGAACTCGTGGCCTAAGGAAAGGGTCTTGTCAGAGTGTCATGTCCACTTTCCTCTCTGGTTTCACAAATTGTCTTTTATGCATTCCAGTATAAAATACACCTCTTACCAATCTAGAATCTTAATTATGCTACTTTCATGTGATGTATGAATGTTCCAGTGCCACACAGAGGGGTAATATGAAATAATGTTGTTAGCAATCAGATAGTGAGTGGCTGTAATAACTAAAATTATTTTTTGAAAAATATGTTGATTTTCAGTTCTTTGCATTCATTAAAATTAAAGGAGGACTTTTAATTTGAATAATTAAATTTTCAAGTGGCAGTTAACTGAAAATTAGGGCACTAGAGGTTTAGTTCAGTGAAAGAGTGCTTATCTTGCATGTGCAAGGTCCTTTGTTCTGTCCCTAGCATTGCAGACCAACAATAACAACAATAATTAGGGAAGATAGCAGAGAAATCTCTTATTCCAATCTAATTTTGTGTGTAAACCTGATTCTTAGTTTGTCAAGTACCAAGCTAGGAATGGTTATAATTTTTTTAAAAATATTTTGATATATATGTACATATTTTGTACTGAGGATGGGGATTTTGGTTTGCTTTATGCCTAGCCTTATAGACAGAAGATACACTATGGCTGTAATCACATTCCTGCCCCTATTCAAGGATAACACTCATAGGCTCCATCTGTTGGAGGAGACCTGTGAATATCACATGATGAGAGAGTATGAGGGACAGGATCTATTATTGCAACACCTTTGAGTAATATTCATTACCACATGAGAGGAAATACACTATCACTTCAAAGTTTCAAGTTTTTGTTTTTAAGAGTGGAGAAATAATTTGGAATCAATTTCCTCTTTATTTTAAGGAAGAAATACTAGTATTTTAATAGAGATTTTTCTAAGGAAGTTATCCTATTCTGGAATAAAGAGATATGTCACAATGAGAATTAAAATTATTCTGCATCAGAAACAAACATTTCTTTCCTACTCAGAAATGGAGTTACATCTCTAAGCTTTCTTTCCTTTTAGAATTTGAAAGAACATCCCATTTTTCCCTTTCTGAAGTCCTTGAGGCAAGTCCTTGTTTTGAATTTTGGGCTAGACAACTATGCTGAAGGACACTCACAAATGGAAGAGCTAACTCTGATGTGGTATTCAGGTTTTGAATTTTTCTTTCTTCTTTTTATATGATAATTCTATTTTATCATATTCCAAAGACTTTAGTAAAACTTTGGGTTATGTCACACTGCATTTTGAGATGGTTCTTTGTAAAATTAAGGAATATGCTTGTATTAGGATAATCAACCTGTTTTGGTTTGCCAGAAATTTCCCACGTTAGTGCTTAGTCTTGTGCTCAAGAAAATTCCTCATACTTGGGCACACCTAGAAAGTCAATTCCTCTAGTTGGAGATTACACTTGGGGTTCACTTGTTGGGAGAGAAAGGTAGCAGTCTGGGTAAGTATAGTTTCAGTTCAGTTAGAAGTGGATTTGGAGGAGGTGTACCCATCTTCTTTACCAGAGTCCGGGAGGCAGCCCAAAAATCAAATGACTCTTAAGAAAAACTATTGAAATCATGGAAACAGGCACATAAGATTACTTGGGTATTCTTTCAGTTGTTTCATAATGGGTATTGTCTTGCTGAGACTAAGATTTTTTTTATGGGTAAGTACTTTGTTTGAGTTCTCTTCAGAAATAATTAGAACATTTCATTTCATATCTCTGTGAAGGTATATGTTAACTTGTAAAAAATGGATCAAATGGATCTTTCTGATAATGATGCAAATGTTTTTATTCAAGAGATAGAAATGATTTCCTAAAAAAGATGTTGTCCATGATGGAAAACAGATTATCAAAATATGATTTCACAAATCACATGGTTTCTTGCCATACAAAGATAGAATTTTTCTTAGCTTCATAGTGCTTATAAAGGGGAAAGGATGATGTGAAGAAGCTTCACAGAGAATATACTCAATAGGTGAGGTGTTTTAATCACATAATGGGTGAGTTCCAAAATTATGCCTGTCTACTTCTCAATTAAAAAGGAAGCAGACATATATGGAGAGTAAGTCCAACTAAAAGGTATATTAATATGAGCAGTTCTATGGAGAAGTCAGCTTGACAACCATAGAGAAGATCAACAATGACATGTGAGGTACCTTGATGATAGAGGACTTGGCAAGTATCAACCTGGGAGGCTTTGGAGATTAGTTCTGAGGCCGAGAGTGTATAAACTATTATAGCATGAGCTCCTTGTATTTAAAGAAGCATCTTAAAGAACATAGCTTTGCTGTGGTCTAAGTTCTCAAAGGGTGTGTCTGTTATGGTTTAGATGTGGTATCCAAGATTTGCGTGTGTGACATTGCAAAAAGGTTTGGAGGAGAAATGATTGGGTTACATACATCCTTAACTTAATCAGTAACCTAATCCCTGATGACATTACCTGAGTGGTAATGGGAGGCAGATGAGGCATGGCTGGAGGAAGTTGTTCATTAGAGGTGGAGCTATGGGGTGTATATTTTGTATTTGGAGAGTGGAGTCTCTGTTTCCTGATCATCATGTGAGCTGTCTCCCTCTGCCACACTATTCTGCCATGATATTCAGCCTCACCTTGAGCCCTGAGGAATAGACTCTATTGTCTATGGATTGAGATCTCTGAAACTATGAGCCCCTAAATAAACTCTTCCTCCTCTACAATTGTTCTGGTCAGATCTTTGAAGTCACAGCAGAAAAACAAAACAAAACAAAACAAAAAACCTGAATAAAACTGTGTCACACCATTTGAGTTTTGAAATCCAGGAGTTGAGGTCAGTAACTCAGTATGAGGAATCAAAGGATCAAAGGTATGGGGTGACATTCTTCAGAAAACGGAGGTTCACTCTGAGTTCTCTCAAATAAGGTCTAATAAAATTTCATGTTCTTATAGAGAGGCAGGGAATCCTTCAAAACATCAAATTAGGCAAGATATTTGGAAGCATTTCAAAGCCACATTATAAAAATGTCCCCTCAGAATTACTTTATTGCCTGTATGATATTAATCAGATTTGAGCTTAAATTAGCATCTTGTTCAATGCTTCTATTTTTAAGACAGTATAAACACTTTGCTTTCCCTAATTCTTTATAAGACAACCTTACTATTTTGCTAACTCTTCATTAATAAGGTAAAAAAAAAATTTGATATTACTTTTTGTGTTTTTGTGTAAGTGGGTTAGTTTTCAATCACTAACAAATATCTGAGATAATCAGTTTATAATGAGAAAAGTTTTATTTTGGCCTATGGTTTTGGAGGTTGCAATTCATGATGCTTTTGGCTCCATTATTTTGAAATTGTATGAGACTTGTATTACTTGTAATGAAGACTATATATGTATGTAACCATTATATAATGTGGAGGACTTTATAGACTTATATTTTATAGCATATGAACTGAAAATCAAGTATTTCTGCACAGTGTGAGAGGTTTTCCAGATCATATACAATAAATATGTGTATACATTAGGCTCAGAAAAACTGGATAGCAAAGTTTTCAACTGTAATGACAGAATACTTTGCAAAATATACCTAGAGGAAGATCATTTTCATCATATTTGGCTTTTGAAATGTTTTAGACAGGTATGTTGATAGAGATAGAGCTATTGAAATATGCTCAATTATGGTATAATTCTTTTTATTTATTTTTTTTAGTTGTAGATGGACACAATACCTTTATTTTATTTATTTTTATGTGGTGCTGAGGCTTGAACCAGTGCCTCACACGTGCTAGGCAAGCAGTCTACCACTGAGCTACAACCCCAGCTTATGCTATAATTCTTAAAAGTGACTAGAAAAAATACAGGTGGGGTATATGGATATATAAATAAATGTCCATATTTATAGAATTTAAATATCCGAAAATATGGAATATAAATAGTGGATCAAATGATATAATTGATTTATTTTTATTTTTAGATAATAAAAGTTGACAGCAATTTTATGGTTTTACCATTTAAGTTTGTCTTAAGACTTGAGTAACTATTTAAATAAGAAAAGAGGAATTAATTCTAAGAACCATATGTTTTAGGTTGAATATAAAGAATTATTTGTGATTTGATGACACTTTTAAGATGCTAATGAATACTGGTGTCTCCCCTCTTCTTGTTTTTCTCTTCTTTAAATTATTTTTTATTTATATATGACAGCAGAATGCATTACAATTCTTATTACACATATAAAACACATTTTTTCCATATCTCTGCTTATATACAAAGTATTTTCACACCAATTCGTGTCTTCATAACTGAATTTTGGAGAAGGGGAGAGAAAACTTGAAGCTTCATCTAAATATCCTTGTGCAACAACACTCCTTTTTATGGAGTAATAACGATACCCTTTCTAAGATTAAAAAGAAAATATATCCAACTTATTTGGAAATTTGTGCCCCACACCAGCAAATGCTTCCCATCGCTGTGGTCTTCCCTAGGATAGCACTATCTGCCACGGCCACGGCCACAGCCACAGCCACAGCCATGGGCAGGCGAAACTGCACAGGCCCGGCGCTACCGCCTCGGCCTTGCTGGTGCGCCCAGGAGCTAGGAGCTCGTGGTTCTCCGAGTCCGCCTGCCACGCGGGCGATTGTTGGCTGGTTGCCCATCGCTCGGCGCCTGCGCAAATGGCGGGCGTCCGTCACCATGACAGCGCCTGCCGGGCCGGGTAAGCAGGGGTCCCCAGGGCTTCCGGCCAGGCGGGCTCGGTCATAGTGCGCAGCGCGGCCCTGAGCCCCGAGCTCGCCGCCCGCCTTCCCGAGCCAGAGCCCGGAGTTGGGCCTCTCTGAGAGGCTCGTCTGGCAGCAGGGGAGTGTTTCAGGTCTTCTTAGCTCTCCTCACCTAGTTTTCCTTGAACTTAGCGGCTCCTGGCGGCCGGGGATGGGCGCGCGCCCACCATCCTGTGGTAGAGAACCACGGTTCCCGGGAGGGCGTTAAAGAAAGAGCGTTTAGGGCGCCCGAAAACGGCTGGTTTATTATTTGGAGATCTTGGTTGGTTTGAAGGGATCGTGACACTTGCCCAGCCCATAATATCAATGGACAAAATAGGGAATAGCCATGGTCAAGTGTGCTGCTGCTTTGGGAATTGGTTGAGGGTTGACAATGCAGGGAAGGCATGGAGCACGGCCTGCCACCTTCTCGGTGCACGACTTTTGCCAGCTACTAACTAGTGTATGCTGTTGTTTGACCCCTGGAACCCAAGGTGTTTTAAACCGCGGACGTCCAATTCCCCAGAAGGTTACAGTCTCTCTTACATAAGCATGAGTGGTGGCATTGGACAGCCTCGGTGGCGCATTCCTTCATCAGCTTAGATATTTTACAGAATGTAAATATAATAGGTAATCTTTATGGGGCATTTAAAGTATATTGAAGTAGGTCAGAGCTTTCCAGTACCAGGATTTGGACTCATTACTAGTAGTAACTTTTTGGTGTTTTCTCACAATCCTGACTTAGAGTAAGATCATAGTAAATATAAATTTTTTATCCTGCATTTTTCCTAATATCACCATGTCACAAAGCTTTCTATAACAAATAACTTTAAGTGACTGAATTTTTTTATCAAAAATTATACTGTAATTTATTTAACCAATTTCCTCATGTTTCCTTTTTTTAAAAAATTAGAACTCATGCAGTAATGAACATCTTTTTATTATTCTTCCTCAATTCTGATTTAAAAAAATCTTATGCAAGATTTTTGTAACAAGAATTATTGAATCAAAGAATGTGAACATTTTTTAGGGCATAGTTAAGCCTCATAGAATGTTTAATTCTGAAAGTCCAAATCTCAGACTAGGCTCACACTCAAAAAATTAACCACTCTCATTATTAAGCTGTAAAAATACAGATTTTCCTGAATTAGTGCAAGGTTTGCAAAATGTTGGAATAAATGTGTGCTCAGGTGAAAATTTCCAGATTGTGACACACGCCATTAAATAATAATAATGAATTCTAATCTCATGAACAGTTTTTGGCTTAGCTAATTCTTAACCAGTTTGTTTCACTAGGTGAATCATTTTCTTCCCTTAACTTTTTAAAAAATAGTATCTTTTCAGTGTAAAAAAATCAAAAGGCACAATAGGATTTTTAGTGCAAGGTTCCCTGCAGTCCCTCAGTCAGTTCCTCTCCACACAGGCATGTGTTACCATTTCTTGTATATCCTTTAAGAGGTTCTGTGTACAAGCCACATGTAAAATATATAATATGTTAATATATGTAATATGCATAGTCTTTCTCCCACTTTCTTTATATACAAATTAATTTTATAGCACTAGTTCTTAGCAGCTTAGAGTAAGTAAGTTTATTATATAGTTCTAAAAGTCTTCAAAACAGTATAATTCAGTAGTTGGCAGTGTATTCACAGACTTGTGCAACTATCACTACAGTCAATTTTAAACTATTGTCATCACCAAAAAAAGAATTAAAATCCCCTTTATACCTCAAACCATAGCAGCACATCTACTTTCTATCCCTACCTATTTATTTCTTCTGGAGGCTGGGGTTGTGGTTCAGTGGTAGAGTGCTAGCCTAACACGTGCGAGGCACTGGGTTAGAGCCTCAGCACCACATAAAAATAAATAAATATCTATTCTGGACATTTCATATAAATGGAAATGTACAGTGATGTGATCTTGTCTGTATGACTTCTTTCATTTTGCATAGGATTCTTCAAATTGTGTTCATATTGTGGCATGTATCAGTATTTCATTCCTTTTCAGGGTCAAATAGTATTTTGTTGTATGTGCATATGACATTATTTTATCCATTTATTTGTTGATGGACATTTAGATTGGTTATATTTTTGACTATTATAAATTGTTGTAGTTGGTTTTGTGCTGCTATATAACAGAGACCATAGACTGGGTAATTTGTAATGAGCAGAAATGTATTGGCTTACAGTTTTGGATGCTGAGAAAGCCAAGATGGAGGAGCTAAAGGGCTTTCTTGCTATGTCATAATGTGGCAGAAGGAGCATAGCTGAAGAGCAGCAGGAGACAGAAAGAGACAGTGAGGGAGTACAAGACAGAGTGTGCCTATTCCTATTATAAGGACATTAATCCGTTCATGAGGGTGGTGCCCCCAATGAGCCAAACATATCCCATTAGGCCTTACCTCTCAACCCCACTACCCTGGATCATAGGTAATCAGAGGCTTCTTAAATTCTAAAAATATTCATACAGTCCCTGACTTAAGATGATTTGACTTATGATATTTTTGACTTTATATGGTGCAAAAATATACTGGTGCAAAAACATTTCATTTTCCATGTTCATATAGTATTTGATAAATTGCATGAGATTCAACACTTTATAGTAAAATGGGCTTTGTGTTTGGCGATTTTGCCCAAGTGTAGGTCTTCTAAGCATGCTTAGTAGAGTAAGCTAAGCTCAGATTTTCAGTAGGTTAGGTGTATTCAGTGCATTTTTTTTAATTTATGATATTTCCAACTTACAGTGTATTTATTAGGACATAACCCTATCATAAGTTAGGGAGCATCTGTATATAGTTGTGGTTAAGTACAATATAAAAATTTCACTCATTAAAAGGGCAAGAAATTTTTTTAAAATTTTAATTTGTTATATATGACAACAGAATGCATTACAATTTACATTACACATATAGAGCACAATTTTTCATATTTATGGTTGTACACAAAGTAGAGTCACATCCTTCATGTCTTCATATGTGTACTTAGGGTAATGATGACCATTGTATTCCATTGTCTTTCCTACTCCAAGAACTTTTTAATTCTAATGTTTTAGATTCTTCAGTCACAGTATTTGTAAGTGTTTCATCGGTCATTGTAATTATACATAGTAGTGGGATTCGTTGTTACATATTTGTACATGCACACAATAAAAGAATAAAATTTGGCTATTTTGTTGCCCATTATTATTAATTTATAAATTGCCTTTATAAAATTTCAAATGCAGTGTTTAGTTGAAAGGTGCTATGGAAATATCTTATTATGAATCATTATCTAACAACTAGATTCCATTAAGTAACCATTTATTTAAGTCATTTGGTCTGTCTCAAAAACTTTATTTGTAACAGCCACATTAGTAACATATTCTATCATGAGAATATACTATGATTTAATTATCATCCTATAGTTGGACACTTGTTAGGACCAATAATAGGCCTTCTATAATGCCTGGCTTAAATATTTTAAAAATGATAGCTATGCACTGCCATCTAAGTCCGAAAAGTCTCTGACTCTATCCTGTATGCTAAGTAGGGCCATGCATGGTGTGTTGGAGACTGGGGATAGTGGATTCTCCCGCTAACCCTTTCTTCTTTATTCTATTGCCCATCATCTAGGGTGGTTGCTGGGTCCCTATGCATATTAGTAAGAAGTTTAATTATTTGCTCCTCTGTTCACTGATAAAATATTACTTTTATTTATAGTTTCTGATAGCCTTTTTAAGGTTTGTAACTGTTGTTATATGGAGATCAAATGACTTACACATAGGGAATTTGTAAGCAATGTTTAAGTAAAAAAAACAATAATTAGGGATGTTAATATTATGAGAAACTTTTTATGGTGTGGAAGATCAAACTCAGGGCCTCACATGGGTTTTTTCCCTCTTTTTTGCTTTTTAAAGCTTTCAAAAAAGTTCTATATTAGAAAATGGCATAATATGGAGTTGGCCTGGATACAAGTATTTTTTGCCACCACCTGCCTTAGTCTCAGTTAACTTTCATTTTAAAATATATAATTATGAAAAATGTTGTATGCCAAAAGTAGTTGATAGACATGAGAATTATTTATATTTGTACATACTAGATAAATCTATGACTGTTAATTCGAGTTTACTTAATATGAGGGTCTGAGAATCATAATTTGAAGATGAATATGTAGCAAAATATGAGATTTGAATTTTATTTTATTTATTTACTTGTTTGTTTGTTTGGTGTTTTGAACCCAGGGGCCCTTAACCACTGAGTCATATCCCCAGCCCTTTTTATTTTTTATTTTGAGACACGGTCTCATTAAGTTGCTCAAGCTGACCTTGAACTTGTGGTCCTCTTTCCTGGACCCAGTCTCTGGTATTACAGAGCTGCACTACCATGCCTGGCCTGTCATTTGAATTATAAATTGTCAATGGACAGTAAGACTTCAGGTAGAGAAAACAATTAAATTGCACAAAACTTAAAAGTTTTAATTATAGCTTTCGCTTTACATAAATTAGGGTCACATTCATTAGAAGACATTGTAAAATATTCTGCTCTTAAATTTCTGCTTTTTTCTGGTTTTATTTTCTTTCTACATTTTTATGCTTCTGGTGTTCAGACCATCTTATATATCTACTAGTTATATTACTCATATGTATTATATACCCGTCACATCATAAGTATTCTTTGTTTTTTTAATCTTGTATTTTCCTCAGGCTAATTACTTTGTTATCCTCCCTGGATAAGTCTTCTGTTCATTTTTATTATTATTTTTTTTATTCTATCACCTAGCCATCCCTTTTCTGGGCATATACTCAAATAAAATCACTACCTCTTAAAGATATCTCTATGAACATTATTCACAATACTCAAATTATGGAAAGAACTTGGATGTCTAAAGGCAGACAAATATATCAAGAAGATATGCTATGTCCACACATTGCACATGCATGAGCATGCATTGGGTATATGTGCCTATGTGCACATGCATGCACACATACACACACACACATACACACACACACACACACATATACACACACATTCAATGTAATATTATTCAGCTCTAAAAAGAATGAGATTTGCTATTCACCACAATATGGATGAACTTGAAGGACATTATTGTGCTAAGTGAAATAATCCAGACACAGAAAGAAAAAAAAACTCATGACTTCATTCATATGAGGAATCTAAAATTTAAAATTTGAAATATACAAAGATGGAGAATAAAAGTGTGGTTACTCAAAGGAGGAATGATGAGACGTAGGTCAGAGGATACAAAGTGGCAAATACATTGGATGAACAAATATAGAGATTTCATGTTCAACGTGAGGGTATATGTGATATTATAGTGTATATGTGATTTATGCTCAGTGAATAGAGATTTTAGCTATCTTGCCACAAAAACTTTAAAAATAGGTAACTGTATCAGATGACTGATAATGTTAATTTGCCTCATTTTAGCAAGATTTTTACTATCAATATGTATCTATATGATCTATCTTATTATACATAATAAAACATTTTAAAATTTTACCCATTAAAGAAACATTCTTTTTCATGTAAATACTGTCATTTTAGGATTTTGGAGTGAAAATATACTGGAATATTTTCTGAGAAATAACCGGATTACAACAGAAGATGGCACTGAGATCATCTGGTATCATGCAGCTAACCACAAGGCACAGATGAATGAGGCATTGAAAAGTAAGTCAGTCCAGTTTCTGATGTTTGCTTTAAAGAGTAGATTAATTCAATACCTTTTTTGATATCTAACCAAATTTTTTTAGTCCTAATCTAGCAAATTCATTGGACAAAGGAGGGCATTCTTCTCTCTGCTTCCACTTGAACAGTGAGAAACAGCTGTCTGGACATTTGTGTTTGCTAGAACTTTCTTCAAAAGGACTGTTCCAGAATTTGGATTTGGGGATGATGGTGGAAGTTAGAAATTATCTCTCAATTAAGCTGTACCCACTGACCTAGCTTTATAGGTAATATAAGTAATATTTTGAACCCCATCTACTAATTTGGCTACCTTATTTTTCAGAATTCTTTCAGAAAATGAAATGCTGTTTGTTGAGCCTTCAAACTGCATCCATAGCCTGAAGGCCCTGTGCAAACTGGCCTCTTTTTTCAAGTTCTCCTGTCCCAGTATGCTTAGTTTGCGTCTGTACCAGCCTTAGAGTCCTCTCATGGCCCAGCTCTTCTCCTCCTCTGACTGCTATATACATTCTTTCTGGAATGCTCTCTTCTCACACTTTGCCTGGCTAACCTCTTAAACATCCTTTGGTATCAATTAAATTGCCTGTTCCTTTATGAAGACTTTTCTTGAACTCAGAATCACAATTCAGGGTAGCTCCCTGTACTCTTCCTTCACATGTGAACTTCTGTGTCCAATTTCTTTTATTTAGCATATTTTTAAAGTTCATTTATGTTCTAAGGTCTATCATTATTTCATGTCTATTTATGATTGTATCATTTCATTGTATGTATATTGCAGTGTGTTTATCCATTCATCAGTTGATAAATATTTCAGTTTCTTATTTTTTGATACTTTTACTATTGCTATGAACATTCATGTACAATTTTTTGTGGACATATATTTGCAGTTTTCTTGCATTATGTGTCTATAGAGTAGAATTGCTGAGTCATAGTATGTTTAATTTTTTTAAACTGCCATATATTTTTAAAATGGCTCTATTTTTTATATTCCTACTGCTGTGTAGATAAGGATTCTAATCTTTCCACATCTTTGCCAACGTTTGTTACTGTGCGTTTTTAAAAACAGCCATCTTGGACTGGGATTGTAGCTCAGTCGTAGAGCACTTGCCTAGCGTATGTGAGGCACTGGGTTCAATCCTCAGGTGCATACAAATAAAAATAAAGGTATTGTGTCCATCTATAACTAAAAAAGATTTTTAAAGATAGCCATCTTGTGTGGTTTCTTTAAAAAATATTTTGTTGTAGATGGACACAATACTTTTATTTACTTGGAAAAATTCAAAAGTAGAACACTAGTTTAAGGTAAATTCATTTAGCTTCTTGGCATGTTTGCTCATCTGTAACAAATAAGGATTAAGTACAGTACCTGACATGTAGTAGTTACTCAGTGTTAGTTTTCTTTCCTTTCTTTTATCTCCTGCAGTTCTGCAGTTTTTCAGCATTAACTTAAGTTCTTTTATTTGGACAGGTAATGCTCATATGATAGAGGCCGATGTAATTCTTCCAAGTAATGGATCAGAGCATGCACAACCAGTCATGGCCCATCCCCTTGAAACAAACAGTGATAATACTCTATAGGAGTGGCTCACTGAGGTTGTGAAGAGCAATAAAGGCATCAAGCTGGATTTCAAGAGGTATTTGTACAAACATGCTACTGGCTGTTATAGAGTAACTTGGGGGCAAAATTAATAGCCACACATACGTCTGACTATCTACTTCTGTATCTTTTCCAAAATGAAAATGGATTTATGGACTCTAGTATGTTTCAGAGTGGACCTAAGGCCTACTGAGCTGTTTGCTATAATTGTTTCTTTGAGGCTAAAGCTAATTTTTATAAAGGAATTTATCATGCATGATCATTCTGATAACAGATTGCTAAATCTAAAGTTCTTTTGTTAATAAGTAGTCTTGGAAGGAAAGGTTCGGAGAGGTTTTGTTTATGTGTATTCAGTTTGATTTATGTTGATGTGTAAAGGGAATAATTTGGAACTTTTCAGTAACCAAAGAATTGCTTAAAAATACTATTTTGGAGACATTGATAATGAAGAATGAGGCTAAATGTCATTACTTCTATGTGCCCATCATAGGAAATTTTGCTTTTAAGTATTTTGGTGTGAAAAATTATAGGTAAAACCAGGAATAAACTGTGACACCAGAAAAGCGGTGATAAGCCCTATGAAGGCTGCTGCTATTGAAATCCAGGGTTGGCAGTAAACCTGCCTCATCTCTGAGTCATATTTTAAAATTGAATTATCCTCTCTGCCCCCAAAAATAATTATTTGGAGATTTTATGGGATTTTTAAAGTGACTAACCATTTCTTATGGGGCTGACTATATCAATAAGCCTCATTATTCTGTTGGTGAACAAATAAATATACAGAATCTTGACATACAGGGGTTTTAATTGACTAGGTTCAAGAGTTAAAGAGCTATCTTAAAATCATCAGGCTTTTTGAGTGATGACTGGTTCAGCTCTGTTTTATGGACAAAGAGACTTAGTCGCAGAGAGATTAGGTGATTTACCTAAGGATGACAGCTAAGCTTTGCCAGCTGAAGTAGCACCAGATCCTAGGCATTCTCTGCACTATGATAAAGCATCTGATCCTTGATACTTGGCAGTTTAAGGTTTTAGAATGCCTTGCCTTTTCATGTGCTCATTTTTTTTTGTATATCTACTATTGCCCCTTGGATTATCGACTGTGATCTATTCTTTGGCTCCCTATATATTAGCCTGTTTATTCTTTAATTTTTTTAAGTTTTAGATGGACACAATACCTTTATTATATTTATTTCTTTATTTTTATGTGGTGCTGAGACGCAAACCCAGTGCCTACCACACACTAGACAAGCAGTCTACCACTAAGCTACAACCCCAGCCCCTGTTTATTCCTTTGTGTGTGTATGTGGGGGTGGGGTTCTGGGGATTGAACCCAGGGCCTTGTGCATGCAAGGCAAGCACTCTACCAACTGGGCTACATCCCAGCACCCCCCCCCGCTGTTTATTCTTAAATGCTAGCAGCTACCCCAAAAGAACTGGGCCACTGAAAACTAAAATTTTATAGTGATTTTTTTCCATAACATTTGAAGGGTAATGCATGTAAATTAATGGTTATAAGAACACTTATTATGCATCAGACACTGTTCTAAGAGCATTACATGTATTTTTCATTTAATACTCGTAACAATCCTAAGAGGTAGATCGTTGCTGCTATTCTCATTTTCCAGATGAGGCAATGGAGACCGAAGTTATAAGTAGCCTGCCAGAGGTCACATTGATGGTAAAAAGAGCTGTCACCCCAATTGGAGAGTTCATGCCCCTAACCAGATTGCTGCACTACCTGTGTGAGAGGAGCTGAATGATATTTTAGTCAACGTTTAGTAGTTCTTATTTTATGCTTCTAGGTTACATGCTTTAGTATAAAAATAATAAGTTTTTAAATTTTATTTGGAGTTTTAGCCAACTCCAGAGTTTAAGCAAAGAATTATTTTCCTTTAAAATGTAATTTGAAGTTACTTATTATAATATCAAGTATAGTTTATATTTTGTCATCCCCAATGTCTATATAAAACTTGTAGGAAAGTAGGATAAGATATTCAGTACCATGCTATTTTGATTTCTATAGCGATGTGGTATGTTTCGTTGTTTTCTGTTTTTGTTTTTGCAGTGCTGGGGATCAAACCCAGGGCCTCACACATACCAAGCAAGCACTCTACCACTGTGTCACATCCCCAGCCCACCTTAGTAGTATGTTTTGAAATTGGGTCTTATGGTGCCTCCAGCTTTATTCTTTTTGCTCAGCATTACTTTGACTATTCTGGGTCTTCTGTTGTTTCATATGAATTTTAGATTTGTGGTTTTAGCATGGCATTGATACAGTACAAGACAGGAAGAATTTAAAGCAGAGAAATGAGAGTATTTAAATTAGAATCTACAAAGCCAAACATTAGGGCTTTTTGAGCCATTAAAATCTAGGGTCTTCATTTCAGGAGCAGAAGAGTGAGAAGATTTGAATCTCTTTCACTCTGCTGATATGTGGGAGAAGAGGAGTGAGAGACCAGAAGGTAAATGCTAGAGCCTGGTTTCTCTGGTTTATTTCCCAACTTACTGAGAATATTAATTTTTCCTCTTAAGGTAGGAGGCACAAAAGGAGTGGAGAGAAGAAAGATAGAAGCACAGATGGAAGTGTCCTCCCCTAAGATGAGGTAAAAGTGTGGAGAGTGTTGCTGAGTGTTCTCTCCGGCACCCACCTTCATAATGCTTAGCCTTCGCTGCAGTTAACTTTCTTGGAAATGAGCATTTCTATAGGTTCAGAAGGATTAATCTTAAAGGTCAGAAGATAGAATTAGAAGTAGTGAGGTTTTCTAGTACATTATGTGTATAATTTTAAAAAGTAAAAGTGATGTAGGCTGATTAAAACCTTATTGTTTTAAAGTACATAGGTGTCAGCTTCAGTAGATGTAGGGAGAAAAGAAAAAAAAAAGAACCAGCCTTTCAATTTAACTAAAATATCCTTGTCTCTAGTTTATAGAATAGGTGCTTACAGTAAAAGAAAAATAAATGTGGAACTCATAAACGCTTTAAGGAAATATAGTTTTTTTTTTGCTTTCTAGTTATTTTTAGAAATGTGTTTATGTCTCCAAATTCACCCAAAGAATACATGAGGGAAAAAAATATTTCTTTTTTTCCTTTAAGGTCTTGAGCTGGTACTGGAGATATAGTGCCTGGACACACTAGGTATTTCATGACTGTGTATGTGTAGGTTATGAGTACATTTCACATTTATTGTCTTATTTATACATTGTCTGATGTGTGAATATTTATGTCTTATATTGTTTCACACTTAGTGATCCTAATATGGAGAGCTTTGAAACCCCTATTTGGTCCATAAGTAGTGGAATTATTTAAGTACTGATAGAACCTTTAAGTTCCTCTCATGAATAATAAGTATAAATCAACATTTTGAGATACCTTACCTTTCTCTTCTGTGTGTGTGTGATTTTTTATTTTATTTAATTCAGGTATTATTATATTACATTTTTATTACAAATTCAAGAACTTTAAAACCATTAGTCTAAAATAATTTCTTTTTACTCTAGAAATATTTCTCATTGTTACCAAACTATGTTTTTAGTCTGGCAGCTGTGAAACCATCCATGATACTCTTAGAAAATGTGAAGAGGCACCTAAAGTGTCCCGTATGGATTAATGCTGATATTCTCTCTGGTCCAAATGGAAGTAACAAAGTAGTAAATGCAAAACCATTTATAGACACTGTGACATTCTTCTTTCCAGGTGTGACATTTTCCTTGTGTTGGACAACAGGATGGCATCCTGAGAAAGTCAATGAAGGTGATAATGCTAATAATTTATTTTTTGTTGGTCAAATTAAAATATTCTTCAATTATAAAAATAACATCTTTAATATAAGGTAAAAAAAAATCATCCCATAAAATGTAAGAGTAATGGAGAAAAAGACCTGACCCAACAGGTATGTGTATGACCCTTCTGTTATTTTAGATAGATACTGTGTGTATGGTAGTATCTTATCACAGAGCTTCCGTGGCAAATATTTATTTGCAAAGTCTAGAATAACCAAAGTTGCCTCTTTAAATTCTTTGAACAAGTCCTGAATTGGTCTCTTTCAACTTGTTAACTGTTTTAGACACCCCCATCTTCCTTAGAGCAAACTCCATATGTCAGATGTCAAAAGCTTTTCAAATGATATGAAACAAAAAGTGGTTAAAAATTTCAAATGTTTCAAATGATATGAAACCAAAAGAGCACAAGTTCTGCTCCCAAGTCATTGGACAGGGCCCTCATTATGTTCTTTGTGGCTGACAGGAGAGTGGGAAGCCAGAAGACATTCTGTAGGCTGGATCCCTTCTTTTTATTCTTGTCTTTCTACAGGTGGACCTCACATTCAGTTTGTTCCTGGTTGAAACTTATTACACTATTGGGTTTATCTATTTCTTCATACATCCCTATGTAGTGATTTCTAGATAATCAGCCAGTAAGCAACTCTCTGGGCCATCTTACCCACATGTTAAATATAAAATCATCAACTAAAAGACATTAGAGACTATCAAGATTGTCCTGTGGATTTCAGGGTGTTCAGTTTCTATTCATGTGCTTTTTCCTTTTCCACTATGCTGAGAATGGAATCGAAGGTTTTGCACATACTAGGCAAGTGATCTACCACTGAGTTACAACCCCAGCCCCAGATGTAAAGTTTTGCATCCAGAATAAATTTAGAGTAACTACTGTCTAGTGAGTAGTAACATTTAGCTAATAACCAATAATTGGTATAATCGAGAAAAAAAATCATATGCTTTAACCTAATTCCACTTTAATTTTCTAATAATTTAGTTTTTTATTAGATTAATTAAAGTATATAGCCTATAATTTAAAATGTTTGAGGATGATAAACTAGAAACTATCTGATACTGCTGTACTGGTTCTAAACTCCATTTCACTGTTTAGTCTAACTCTAGTCTTAGCCTCAGGCTGAACTGAATGCAGCCACACGTGGGTCTTTGGATGTCTCCAGGCTACTTTTCCCTTCCTAACTTCTCATCATTGCCAACTCAGGCTTTATCCTCCCTTACTTCTTATGTTGCATAGTTTTTTTAAAAAGAGAGGTCATAGGTTTATAATCACAAAGGCATAGCTTCTGTTAGCAATCCCTTCTTCTAATGATAAAAATATTATTTTCTAAAAACATTTCTATTTATCAGGAATTTAACTGCCAAACCAACATATTGACTTAGGATTTCTATGCTGAATTTAACTTATGATACTTTTTACAACCTACTTTTGAGTTGACGGTAATTTTTAAAAATATTTTTATGATGTTGTTTATAAACAGGCAAGTGTGTTAACATGTCCTAACATGATCAAATTTTCCACTATTTCTTTTCTTTTTCTTTTTTTTTTTTTTTTTTTTTTGGTACCAGAGATTGAACCCAGGGGCGCTTAACCACTGAGCCACATCCCCAGTCCTTTCTTTTAAAATATTTTAGATACAGGGTCTTAAAGTTGCTTGGGGCCTTGTTAAGTTGTGCAGACTGGCTTTGAATGCATGATCCTCCTGCCTCAGCCTCCTGAGCTACTGGGATTACAGGCACTGTGCCTGGCACTATTTCTACTTTAGTTAAAATGTACAAATAATTTGGAATAGCCAAAAATAAAACGGATTTGAATTGTCACTTGAACAGCTAGTAAATACCCACCACCTTATTTTGAGAAAGAAAATACAACTAGAAAATCTCAGTTTGTAGAGAATATTAATGAATATCAATGATATAGATATATCTAAGAGAAAAGCTTTAGAACCTTTAAAGTAAGTAAAAATAGTGTCAAATTTGTGTTTTTTAGAGAATAAAATTATGGCATTTGCAGGTAAATGGTTAAGAGTTAGAGAATATCATACTAAGTGAAGTAGGCCAATTCCAAAAAACCAAAGGCCGAATGTTTTCTCTGATAAGTGGATGCTAATCCATAATGGAGATGGGGTTAGTGGAGGAACTTTGGATTGGCCAAAGGGGAGGGAGGGGAGCAGAGCAGGCATGGGGATAGGAAAGATGGTAGAATGAGACAGACATCATTACCTTAGGTACATGTATGATTACATGAATGGTGTGATCCTGTGTACAACAAGAGAAGTGAAAAATTGTGCTCCATTAGTGTACACTGAATTGAAGAGTATTCTGCTGTCGTGTATAACTGATTAGAACGAATAAATTAATTAATTTTAAAATTTTGCTTTTTTTTTTTTTTTTTACACTTGAGAGATTAGTAAAATCTTTTTGGGTTTTTGTTTTGTTTTTTGGTGCTGGGGTTGACCCCAGGGCCTTGTACATGCTAAGCTCATGCTCTATCACTGAGCTGTACCCCCAGCCCCCAGCCACAGTAAAATATTCTTTTTTTTTTAAAGAGAGAGAGAGGAGAGAGAGAGAGAGAGAGAGAGAGAGAGAGAGAGAGAGAGAGAATTTTTTTAATATTTATTATTTAGTTCTCGGTGGACACAACATCTTTGTTGGTATGTGGTGCTGAGGATTGAACCCGGGCCGCACGCATGCCAGGCGAGCACGCTACCGCTTGAGCCACATTCCCAGCCCAGTAAAATATTCTTAATGTTTTAATTTTTTCCTGTTGAATTTGCTCTAGGGTATTTATGGCATGGTTTTTATCTACATTTCCCACATAAAACATTTCCTTGGGCTGGGGATGTAGCTCAGTAGGTAGTAAAGTGTTTGCCTGGCATGCACTGGGACCAGGGTTCAATCCCCAGCACTGAAGGGAATTTTTTTTTTTTTTGCGTTTTATGTTATTTAATTCACTCCAACTCCAAATGGAAAATATATGCAATGAACTAAATCAATCAATCATCAATTTTTTTTACATAAAAATGGAAAGATTCTGGTAAAATAGTACTTTTTATATATGTCAGAGAAGTGTAAAGAATTCTAACACATAGTTTTTACAAATCATCCAGAGAAAGATCTAGATTAATAAATTCATTAGATTGGAGATAATAGCAGAAACTGACATAGATTACTAGAAACAGTGTAAACTGGCCAGTATTTTTTTTTAGAGAAATTGGCAGAGAGCCATGAATTTCATCAGTGAGGACTTATCTTATTAGTGGAAGTTCACATAAGCACACAGAAATAGGTACTAAGATATTCTTGAAGTATTTTAGTTGTGAAAAAGACTTGAGACATTCTAAATCCCTATCAGACAGAAACCAGTTGAATAAATTATGGTACACCCATATGATGGAGTATTATATACTCATTACAGATAGTGCATTAGATGCTATGTTTAATAAGGAATGTTCTCTAAAATAATTTTTAAGTGAATAAGGTACCAAAGATAGGTGTAGTTTGATTCCATATGCATGGGAAAACAGGATGTATAAAAGTATTTTTAGATGAATTTAGAATCATTTGAATCAATGGCTGCTAGCATTATGCTTAAAGAGAAACATTAGATGGTACCAGACAAAGTCCTAGTTAGGTTCTTTGTTTCAAACAACTGAAACAAATTCTGGCTAACTTAAGCAGGAAAGAGATTTATTGAACTACAGGGAGACATCCACTCTTTGCAGTATCCTGTGATGCTATTAGACATTCTCTTATTGCAAACCCATCATTTATTTATTAACTCTGCCTCTGGTTTTGTTTTCATTAACGTTGGAGAACTGCATGGAAATCAAGTAGCATACTGTATTAACTTTTAAAGATTATTATTGAAATTAAAGCATTCAGTTAAATGAAAAATTGTAAATTCTCAGAACTCTAGAGCCCTTGAGAATATATTCTCATGCCTCCATCTGAGAAACATTTATAATACAGATGAACTATATTTTCATGAAAACATAGTACTCAAATAATCAAGCACACAAGCTCCAGAAGACTATGGGAAAACAGGATATATAAAAGTACATATATAAAAGTACACCACATTTGTGAGAAAATTCAGTGCAGGCTGAAATCCATTTCTGTACAATTTATATTGTCTTTTAACAGTGTGTCACAGTGCTTTTCAAATAGTCATGTTCAGTCCTATGGAATTTTCAATTCACAGAGGCATCTGATAACCCAATAGACCTCAATCAAAAATAGATCTTTTAAACATAATCCACATGGGCCTGTAAAAGCTGAATTAACACAGAGTATTCTGTGGACATGATGAAAATTATTAGCTTCTAACTAGATATTCCTGAGCTGTTCAATGTGGCAGTTGATCTAAGAAATCTAAGAGTTTCTCCCCATTAAGCAGAAAGTATTTCTTAAATATCTAGTGTTAGATCTTTCAAACTGGAAAGTACTGGTTTATGCAGAAATAATTTATTTTTTCTATAGTTTTTCACATGTAAGTAGGTCAAAACAAAAAGCTATTTAAATTAATATTACAGCAAAGGTAAAAGTAATTTTTTAAAGCAGGATTTTTTTCCCACAATAAAGTATCTTATCTTTCAAAAGATATTGCAAAAAAAAAGGTGTTGTTGAAACATATATTTAGGCACAGTGATGTGATTATCATCACCCCTTATTCTGAATTTATATAATGCATTTTAAAAATTAATTTAAAATTAATTAATCCTTGACCCATATTTTCAAAATAAGGGTGAGGTGTGACTGGTTGGAGAAAGTTTTTAAGTAACAAATTCTAATATAAACAGTGAATTACCACTATTCAGAATATCGATTAATACAGGCCAATGTATAAATATGTTTAAATAAAATCTTCTAAAAATGATTTAGAAAGCATTTTAGGATTTTTGTTATATCTTAGGATTGTCATTAGAAAAGTTAATTATTGTAGCACTGTACTTAACAAGTAATTATTGAGAGTATCCTAGTGAATAGGATGCCAAATAATAAATTGTATTTTATTATTTGCTTTAGTTATGAAGTGCTAATTGTTTTAAGTATGCATTTTTATTCATATATTGTTTCAACCACTAAGAGTGTGTGTGTTATAAAACTTCCCTGTATTAAAGTGCTTTCATCTAGTTTCTTCATATAAAAAAAAATTGCCAAAGCACTTGGCAGTCTCTATGGGGAGATTTAAGCCTCTTTTTAGTGATATAATACAGATAATTTTCCATTCTCATTCAATTTATCGCCTAAATATATGCTAAAGGAACTAGATAAAAATGTGTAGCTAAAAGAACACTAAATAATCACTACTAATGAAAAAATAATTTAGAATTCATTTCAATACAATCTTATTAATGTACAAAGACAAATATGTTTGTATATTAATACTTAATGTAAGTTAGCATTATAATACATTTTCTTTAACCTCATAGTAGCAAATATTTGAAGTTAATATGTATATTGGAATATAACGCGTGCGTGCGTGTGTGTGTGTGTGTGTGTGTGTGTGTGTGTGTGTGTTGTTGGAGATCAAACACAGTTCTTCACACATGCTAGGCAAGCACTGTACTGCTAAACTACAGATCCAGCCTCTAAATGTTTTATTGAAAAAATTTAGTTATATGTATGGATGTTTTTCATAGTAGCCAGCATAAAAGGCCAACACAAAATTAGTACAATTAATTTTTTTTTCAGTTCTTCTATGAGCATTTATTTAAATGATGTCTGACCAATAGAGTTAGACTACTAAGAAAGAAAACATTTGAAAATTCGGAGGTTGTATCTAGTTATTGTCATACAGCTACTGGTTTCCTTAAATTAAATATCCCCTCAAAAAATACAGTAGGAATACATGTTCTTTGAATAAAAAATACAAGAAATCAAAGATAAATGCAAAAAGTCCGAGTTCTTTTCCCCACACACTGATCTTCATTGTCGGAAGCAACAGACTATAACCTAATAGTCTGGGGTGTGCAGAGACTGTCCATACCACTTTCTCCTCATGCTATTCCTCCAGGTGGTTGCCAAGTTCCACAGATTCTGCTTTGCCACCCTTCCTACCATCATCTCTTATCATTAACTGGTCCCCATGTCTCCGGTCTTGTCCCTTTTTAATCTGTTTTCCACACTGCCACCAACCCATTATAAAATTGAATGTTTTCCAAGATGCAATTCTGATCATGATGTCATACTTGAAAAAAAAAAGCCTTTTGGTAACTTTCTGTCACCAGTGGGATAAATGGCTTATAACTACTGGCGCTTAGAAATTGATGGTCCAAATATACCTTTGGTTAGTACAATTGTTTTTATACTTACCTAGTTACTCTTTCTATGGAGTATAGGATCATTTTCATTCTACTAAGTTTCTAATTTTGTAGTTTGACTGTTTTTCTAATTATCCTATAGAAAAAACTATAAAACATTTTTGTCATTCTTAGAGTCCTGGAAGGGCTTATATTGTTTGAGATAGGAAGAAATAGTAAATTAATTTTTTTTAAATTAGGGCAAAATCACTGAGATATTTATTTAATCATTAGTGATTCAGGCAACAAAATTTGAATAAAATTCTGCCAGAAGACTGAAGGTTAGAATTATCTTCATGGTGGATGTAGGTGTTTTAATTTTGTTCCTAATAATTATCTCTTATTATCTGATGTTTTGGAGCTTACATAAAAACATCAGCCTTGTTTATCTTGATAACATGAATCCTCAGCATTTAGAACAGTGCCTAGCACACTTCACAGGGATTTACTAAACTCGTGTTAAAGGGAAAAACCAAATGCTCATAGGCATTCTTTAATCCTAGAGATTTATAAATCAGTGCCTTCTGGAGAGAATTTTCTGGTTTTTAAATAGTTACAAGCAGCAATGTTAAACAAAGAGTTTTAGAGGTTATTTAGATTACTCTGGTGTCAGGTGCTGCATAAATCATTTTGTGGCATGCTCTAATGTCATTACTACATGATACATGACAAATACAATATAAATATATACAGTACATTATTTGTACAATACAATATAAATAGTATACTACAAAGATGTTATGGCTTGGATGTGTGTGTACCCCAAATGCTCATGCATGAGGCAAAGCAAGAAGATTCAGAGAGGAAATGATTGGGTTACAAAAGCCTAAACCTGCTCAGTGAATTAACCACCTGCTGGTTAATTGAGTGGTAACTGAAGGCAGGTGGAGTGTGGTTGGAGTAGGTAAGGCATTGGGGGTGTGGTTTGGAGGAATATATTTGTATCTGGCAAGTGAAGCCTCTGTTTCTTCTGCCTGATCATCATGTGAGCTGCTTCCCTTTGTCATACTCTTCTGCCATGATGTTGTGCCTCACCCTGAGCCCCAAGGAATGGAGCCAGCTGTCCATGGAATGAGACCTCTGAAATGTGAGCCCTGAAAAAAACTTTGACCTCTACAGTCGTGCTAGTTGGGTTGTTTAGTCACAGCTGCAAAAACAGCTGACTAAAACAAAAGAGGAGTGGCTTCTAAAAAAATAACACTTCCCAGAAGATGCGCAGCAATGTTTCATTCACCTTTAAACAAGATCTTCATCTTGAAACAGTCAATAATGCATAGTACATGAATGAATCTTGTGATGTTGAGAAAGCCATTGAAGTAGGACAGCATTCATTCTTTGTCAGGGAACTATAACAATGAACTGCCAATCAGTTTTTGCTTCTTGCTTAAGCAGCTGGTGAACTCATCCTGCTGTAGAAGCCACGAAGCATGGAGAGGTTCCAATTCTTGACAACATACCTGTTCAAGAACAGTTGCTCTGCTGAGAAGTTGAAGTTTTTTAAAGTTTTTTTTAAATCTTAAACAAGCAAACAAATATACAACCATCTTTAAAAAATTTTTTTAGTTGTAGATGGACACAATATCTTTATTTTATGTATTTTTTTAAATGTGTTGCTCTGGGTTGAGGCCATTGCTTTATATACGTTAGGCAAGTGCTCTACCACTGAGCCACAACTTCAGCCGTTCAACTTCTTTTGACTCTTAGACTATTCATATTATTTTATTTGTATAATGGGGACTTATAGTTCAAGCAGGATCATGGCAGAGGTTTAATTCCCAGTCTTACACCTTTTCCTGGAAAATATAAAAAACACAAGGAGAATGACAATAATATCAACAAAATCTCACATGCTGAATTATCAGCAAACCAGAAGGCAGAAAGAATAAAAACCTCTCTGAATTTCTGATTACTTGTAAATGTTCCAGAAGCAATTGAGACTGATATAAGCTTTTATTAGAATCTTGGCCATGTAGCCAGAGTCTGTTTTCTGATCTCAACTTACTAGGTGTGCTTATGGGACCACATTTTGGCCAGCAAACATCATATCTGTTCACAACATTTTTTTTTCCTTTTTCTTTCAACATTTGTGGGTTAGAATGTGAATAAGATGGTAAATGGCAGCCTTCACTTTTGTGCATGAGAACACTCTTGGAGTTAGTAGAGGAAGAAGATAGAGTAGAGTAGAAACTGAGCTCTAGATGACCATGGAAACAGAGACCCCCAGCCACCTGAGTCCTCATTCCTGCCGTTGGACAATTTGGGAGAGAAATACAAAGTCTGTCATGTCTGAGTCACTGTATTTTGAAATTTCCGTGTTAAAACATCTTAACCTGTGCTCTAAACAACACACTGGCAGCCGGATGCAGTGGTGTATGCCTATAGTCCTAGTGGCTTGGAAGGCTGAAGCAGGAAGATCGTAAGTTCAAAGTCAGTGTCAGAAACTTAGGGAGGCTCTAAGCAACTTAGTGAGACCCTGTCTCTAAAGAAATTACATTAAAAAAAGGGCTGGGAATGTGGCTCAGTGGTTAAGCACCCCTGGGTTCAATCCTCAGTACCAAAAACATGAAACAAAACAAAATAAAACAAAACCAAAAAACATACTGGTTATTTTTGCTTGCTTTCCTCTTCTACTAGAGATTTAGAATCAGCCTATTGGTTCAAAAGTGAAAAACCCTGTTATTTTTTTTTTGAAGAATAATTTGAATTAACATCAAGAGTATTGAAGGTTTATTATGTTAAGTCTTCCTAAAGACATATTAAACATACATTTGTACAGTTCCTTTTTTGTATTTCTCAAAAGCATTTAAGCTTTTCTCTACTTCAATATTTTACATTGTTTATGAAGTTTTTTTTCCTACTTAGTATTTTATGTTAAGTTGCTATTTAAAATAGGTTATTTGCTACCATTTTATCTTGTACTAGTTGTTTTTTTATATATATAGTATACATGGGTGTATGTGTGTGTGCGTGTGTTATTGATTTCTGTAAATTTACACTGTGACCTAATATATATATATATATATATATATATATATATATATATATATATATATATATATATATATACTAAATTCTCTTATTCATTTTTAAAAGTCTTTCAGATTATTTTTTAAAATTTCTAAACAAAAAATTATATTCTTTTCCATCATATTAATTTTATTTGTTCCCTTTCAACCTTTATACCTCTAAAAATTTCTTTTTCTTTTCTAGGTATGTTGCTTAATACCTCTATAACAGAGATTGTCACTATGGGGATTTTAATTCTCCAGAAGACAATGCCTGAGGACCATTTCAGTTGTCAGATCTTGTGTGTGTGTTGCAGGGGCAGGGATTCCTTTGTCTTTTAGTGACAGAGGCCAGCCACACTTCTCTAAATATCCTGTATTACACAGGACAGCCCCACACAGAAGGCAATAGTGTCAAGATTGAGAATTCTAGAAAAGTATTAAATAACAGTATTGCTAGTAAACATATACATCTCTCTACCTTTAATGTAAAAGTTTTTAGTAGTTTCTAGTGATAACAGTCTAAAGAAATATCTGTATTCTTATGGATAATTGAATTTTACTAAATACCTTTCCAACTTGTATAAAAATACTAATGTTTTCTCTGTATCTATTAATAAGATAAATTATCTTGATATTTCATAGTATTTAACCATCCTTGCATTCAACACTTTATTATGATATATCAGTCTTTTAACTTGCTACTCAATTTAATTGCTAATATTGTAATTAGAATTTCTGCATTAGGAAGTGAGCTTAGTCTGTAATTTTTTTTTCCTTTCTCAGTTTTAGGCATGAGTGTCATGCACATTTCATAAATAAACGAGGGATCTTTCCTTTTAGATGTATTAAAATAATAATGAAATGGCCTGAACCTTTGTTTTGGTAAATTCAATAGTAAAATGGTTTGGGGAAAGCTTAACTAAATGATTTTTCTATTTTAACCCCCTTTGTGGTACTGGAGATTGAACCCAGGGCCTTGGGCATGCTAAACACTGAGATGTATCCCCAGCCCTTTCTAACTTTTTGAAACAGGTTCTTACTGAATTACCTAGTCTAGCCTTATATTTGTAATCCTCATACCTCAGTCTTCTAAGTCACTGGGATTACAGGCATGTTCCACCAGGCCCGAGTCTATTTTCTTCTTGGTAAATGATTTTTTTATGTTTTCTGTCTCTTTGGAAACCAATTTTTACAAATTATATTTTCCTAGAAAATTGTTCGTTTCATCCAGGTTTTTAAATTTGTTTAGATATGGTTGACTGAAGTACAGTTTATTACTCTCCACTTCTAAGTCTTTAAGATAATTCCCTTAATTTGTTTATTTGAGCTTTTCCACTAGTGTCTTGATTGGATTATGTGAATTTTTTTCTTTTTTAGTTTATTTTTATTTTTTTAATATTTATTTTTTAGTTATAGGTGGACACAATATATTTATTTTATTTTTATGTAATGCTGAGGATTGAACCTGGTGCCTCACACATGGTATGCAAAAGCTCTACCTCTGAGCCACAACCCCAGCCCCAGTTTATTTTGTTTTTAAGAATCAACTTTTGGATTTATTTATTTTTATGGCTTCTGACTTATTATTTTCTGCTTTTTATCTTTATTAATAGAGATTGTACTTTCTGTAGTTTCTTTTCTTCCTTTGGATTCTTAGCTTACTTATATTCATTTTTATATTTGATAATATATTTATAGTCATTATTTATATTTATCAACGTAAGCATTTAAGACTGTTTTTTTCCCTCTCTCCATTTCTTTAGCTGTATCCTATCACTGTTACGTAGCTTTTCATCTTATTCATTTATAAATAATCTGTAGTTGTAACTTTTTCTCTTTTGTCTCAAAGGTATTTAGAAGGAAATTTTTTAGGCACCTCAGTGGTAGAATTTTTTTCATTTTGTTAATTTCCAGCTTCATTGTCTTGTAACCTGATAATGTCTATATTCATACTTTATAGACTTTGTTGAAGATCAGTTTACTGTAAATCTGTGGATTTATTTCTGGGCTTGGTTCTGTTCCATTGATGTGTGTGTGTCTGTTTTTATGCTAATGCCGTACTATTTTGATTACTGTAGATTTTTTTGTAATGTAATTTAAAATTTTTTTGTAATTTTTATAATGTAATTTTAGGAGTCTGCCTGTATTTTTGAGGATTTTTAATTCATATTCAAGTAATTTTAATGTCATTTTAAATTAAGAGTCAGGTGCCTCCAATTTTATTCTTTTTGCTGAAGATTGCTTTGGCTATTTGAATCTTCCATGGTTCCACATGAATTTTAGGATTGATCTGTTCTTATGAAAAATACCATTGGTATTTTGATAGGGATTTTATTGGCTGCTTTGAGTAGTATAGACATTTTAACGATATTAATTCTTCCAATCCCTGAACACAAGTTATCTTTCTATTTATTTGTGCCATCTTTAATATCATTCATTAATGCTTTGTAGGTTTTGGTCTATAGATATTTCACCTCCTTTGTTAAATTTATTCTTAAGTAATTTATTCTTGTTGATACTCTTGTAATCAGAATGTCTCTTTTAATTTCTTTTTTGGCCAGTGTGTTGTTGGTATATAGAAATGCAAGTGAGGGCTGGGGTTGTGGCTCAGCGGAGCTGTCGAGTGCTTCTCTCATGCATGTGAGACCCTGGGTTTGATCCTCAGCACCACATAAAAATAAATAAATGAAATAAAGGTATTGTGTCCAACTACAACTAAAATAATAATAATAATAAGTAAATAAATGCAACTGATTTTTATATGTTGATTTTTATATCCTATAACTTTATTTATTACTTCTAACAGCTTTTTTGGGGAGTCTTTTAGGAATTTGAGGTGGGTACTGGGGATTGAACTCAGGGGCACTCGACCACTGAGCCACATCCCAGCTGTATTTTGTATTTTATTTAGAGACAGTGTCTCACTGAGTTGCTTAGCGCCTTGCTTTTGCTGGGGCTGGGTTTGAACTCACCGTCTTCCTGCTTCAGCCTCCTGAGCTGCTGGGATTACAGGCTTGTGCCACTGTTCCCAGCATTTTTTAACATTTTATATGTATAAGATAATTTAATCTGAAAACACAGACAATTTTATTTCTTCTTTTCCAATTTGGTGAATTTTTAATTTCCTCCCCCCCTCCTCTCCCCCTCCCCCTACCACTCTCCCTCCCCTCCCCCTCCTCCCTCCCCTCCCCCTTCCCCTTCCCCTCCTCCTCCTCTTCTTCTCCTTCTCCTTCTCCTTCTCCTTCTCCTTCTCCTTCTTCTTTTTTCCATAATAGATTTGATTAGGACTGCCAGTAGTATGTTGAGAACTGGTGAAAATGGGCATCCTTGTCTTGTTCTTGTTCTTAGAGGAAATACTTTTAGCTTTTCACTATTGAGTATGATGTTAGTTATGTGCATATCATATATGGGCTTTATTATGTTTAGGAATTTTCCTTCTGTGCACCTAACTTGTTAAGTTTTAATCATGAAAGGATTTTAAATTTTGTTAGATATTTTTTCTACACCTATTGGAACAATTATATGATTATTATCATCCATTCTATTAATGTGCCATGCCACATTTATTGAGTGGAATGTTTTAAACTGTCTTGCATCACAGGGATAAAGATGATTGTGATATATGATGGTTTGAAAGTGCTGTTGGATTCAGTCTGCCTATATTTTTTTGAGAATTTTTCATTCATATTCTTTAGGTTATCAGCCTGAATTATTCTTTTCTTTTAGTATCATTTTCTAGCTTTGATATTAGGGTAATGTTGGCCTCCTAAAATGAATTTGGAAATATTCTTTCCTCTTTAATTTTCTGGTAAGGATTTGAGAAGAATTGATGTTAATTCTTCCTAAAACATCTGGTAGAATTCACTAGTTAAGTCATCTAGTACGGTGGATATAAAAAGGAAAATTGATATTGAGTAAAACTACTAGCTTCTTTCACACAATTACATGCTGTTTCTTTTGTGCCTTTTTGTTGTCTTTCAGAATTATTTTTAATATAATTATTTAAATATGTAATGCATGGGTTCAAAAACCAAATAAACAATTGGTTACACTATGAAAATCCTCTCTCCATCTACCTAATCCTCCTGCCCAATCTTGCTAACCATCATTGTTAGCTCCTTGTTAACCACAGTTATTATTCTCTTCATGCACATCAGAGTAAAATATGAATTTATTCTTATTTCCCTCTCCTTTTAAAACAAGAGACCTACTTTATACACTTTGCTTCTCAAAGTGGGAGAAGGAGGAAAGGTAGAAGAGGAGCCATGCAGGGAGAGGAGGCTGAGATAGAGCAGGGATGCACAGGTGCCTTCTTAGGTGATGTGCTATTTTTTGCTTTATATTTTGGCTACAATGGCAATCATTTTATAATGATTTGTTAAAATCTACATTTATGTTTTATGTACCATGCATGTTTTTTCACAATAAAAAAAGTTTAATAAATGAAGCCTATGACTTGATTCAAATGAGTTCAATTTAATATTCAGCAATTTTATTTCTCCCATTTCAGTTTAAATACAATAGAGGAATATTAAATGATGAAAAATAACACTGGAAAGCTATTCTTTTAACCTAAATGATCATATATGTGTCTTTTTATAAGGTTTGTCACATGGTGCCCATAAATTAGTAGATTCCATTTTAGCCAAAATAATAATAATAATAATAATAATAATAATAATAATACAGGTTTCAAGACTAATTTTCATTTTTTCTATTTTGAGTTCTTTGATGTAGTTCAAAATTCTTTTTGATTTGTTATATGATGCTGCTATGCAACAAAATCCAAAGTACTTTCTTTTGTTATTATATTTCCAAAATGATGTTACTATTTTTAAGGGCTGGAATTTAAGACCAGATGCCTCAGGCAGTTATTTCTTATCATTAGTAGAAGAAATGCTTTAAAGATTTTTCCCTTAATTCTGACATGTTTATGAGAAAATAAATATGAGCTTAACAGCTTTGCATTTCCCTAGACTCTAATGCAATAGTGGTATTATCACTGGAAGAAATGAAAATGTTGAGTGTAAATAACATTTAGATTCTGAGCATATTCATATATCCATACAAATTTGCATATGTTGTTTTTTAACTCCTCAGAAGGTGATATAAACTTATTCTGTTATTGTTTTTTAAAATATGTTTTTACTTGTAGTTGGACACAAAACCTTTATTTTATTATTTATATGTGGTGTTGAGGATCAAACCCAAGGCCCCTTATGTACTAGGCGAGTGCTTTACCACTGAGCCAGGACCCCAGCCACTGTACTGTTATTCTTTAAAAAAAAAAAAAAACATTTATTTTTTAGGTGTAGATGGACACAACACAATGCCTTTATTTTTATGTGGTGCTGAGGTTCGAACTTGGGTCCTGCCTGTGCTAGACTAGAGCTCTACTGTTGAGCCACAACCCCAGCCCAGTGTTCTGTTATTCTTAATGACATTTCTTGGCATTCTCACATCTCATACAAACCCCCAAAAGGGATAGTGAATGAATGAGTTGACTATGGTGACTATGAGTGTTGGGAATGTCAGTAACATTTATGCTCTTTTCCAGTTGTGCTTTGTACTCTGACCAGGTTATATCTGGTATTTGTATGTGGGGGGATGAATTCCTTGATTAGCAACACAGTCTCTTCAGTTCCTTTTCCCCAAATTAGACCTATTTTCATTACCATCAGTGTGAGTTTCCAAAGCCATTTAATTCACATAGAGAGGTGATATAATTTAGACAACATCAGTGTGAAATTTTTTGTCTTTAGTCTCTTTGATGTTGATGAAGGAATGAAATAGAAAAATATTAATTACACCATTGATTGCTAATTAATTTTTTCATCTGTGTGTTTTTGATTCAGAGACAAATGGGAATATTTTTAGGCTTATGGGAATTGTTCATTTATGTTTCTTATTTTCATTTTAACAATATAGTTCTGTTTTATTTTAATACAGGTACAGTCTGACAATTTGGGCTGGAAAAAATGATAACTATTCCATTGAAGATTTGCTTTATATTCGATACCGTTTTAATAAAAGTCAAGTTTTCTATGACATTTTGGAACCACAAAACCATGAATTTAAACAGGCCATTGGAATCAAATTTACTCTCTAAGAAGAACATCTTCTAAATTATTTTCTGTTTTTGTTTCGTAATCCTCTGCTTTGGTCTGAATTAATTGCCATATCATGATTATAGGCTTATGCTCAGTTTTTCTAATCAAAAAGTGCTTATTATATGCTTACTCTGTTAGACATATGTCCTTGTAATGCTTCATTTATATAAAAGATTTGATAAGGAGACTTCAGTGTATAATAATAATTTACCAAATGTTTTCCAAGCTTGATTGTAAATTTCTTCACAGTAAGGGTACATACATCTGTATCCTTTGCTCTGCCTGGCATGGTCCTGAGCAAGGCATTCAGAAAAATATGTTGCTTCTTTGATTTAGTAAAATTTGATTTACCAGAGAATGCCCTAAGGTATAATTTGCCTTTTGTTAATCAATTATTTTTTTCTCCCAGAAAATCAATTGGTTTTCTATAGAGAAAAAAAGAGTTTTGGTTTTGAATGCAGACAGATTTTCTTTACAGCCCCATTTTTGTCCTTTACTAGCCACAGACTTTGGGCAATTTTAATGACATCAACTCTCACTTTCCTCATCCATAAAGTGGGGAGTAAATTGAGCATTCTCTCAGAAAGTTGTGAGGATTAAGTGAGACTCACATTACACAGACATCTAACTCAATGCCTATCACACAGTTAATGCCCTACAGATAGTTTCTTTAAACAAAAAAGACAACTTATGATTATGTGCATTATAGATAGATGGTTCTAAAAGATACAACACAAAACACTGTAGATATATACTTAAATAGTTATAATATTTCTACTTTAATATTCATCTCTAGTTGAGCACAGTGCTATTTGTCATATAACACCTAAAATTTCATTTTCTGTGGTTGTTTGCCAAAATGAAAGGTGCAATTTCATATTAAAATTTTTACAATTGTAATAAAAATTTTTTAATTACAGTAAAAATTTTGTTTTCTACAATGTCATACATTAATTACTTTTGTACAAAGACTTAATAAATAAACTGCATTTTGATGAAATTTGAAATAAAATTTATTTGTCCAGAAGGAATTGCTATTTGATTATCTTATCCTTGATAATATTTTTAAATATTAATATTATAATTTCTTTATATTGAGAAATCTATAAGCAGAATAGCACTTAGATTAAGATGTAAAGATGTTCTTAGGAACAAAAACACCCAAGGGAGTTATAAAATGTATTCTGTTAAAGTAAATTTTGAATGACTATCCATATGGGAAAAATAACCTTGAATCCCTACTTCGCACCATACATGAGTAATTTGAGATCTTAGGCCTAAATGTGAAAGCTAAAACTATAAAGCATTTAAAAGAGAATAAGAATATTTTTGTGACTTTGGAGTAGGCAAAAGATTTTTTTTTTTGCTTTTTAATAACCAGAAAGCACTAACCAGAAAAGAAAAAAATGATAAATGAACTTTATCAAATTTTAAAACTTCTCATCAAAAAAACCACCATTGACACATACCTGACAGGGCTTATATTTAAAATATATGAAAAATTCCTGTAAACTCATAAGAAAAAGCCAAAAAACTAATTAGAAATCAGAAAAGACTTGAAAAGATGCTTCACAAAAGAATATAGTCAAATGGCCAAAAGAATATGAAAAGGTTCACAATCGAATTATTCATCCAGTAAAGGCAAATTTAAACCACAATGGAATACCAATATATACCATTGAGAAGGGCTAATTTTTTTTTGTACCAGAGATTGAACCCAGGGCATTAACCACTGAGCCACATCCCCAGCCACCTTTTATTATTATTTTATTTTGTGATGGGGTCTCTCAAATTTGCTGATGGACTCACCACATTGCTGAGGCTGGCTTTGAGCTTGCTATCCTCCCGCCTCAGCCTAGGGAGCTGCTGGGATTATAGGCGTGTGACACCCTGCCTTGCAGAAAGGCTAAGAATGTTAATGAGGACCAATGGTGCATTGTAGGAAAGAAAGGAAAGCAGTTTGGCAGCTTCTTATAAAGACAGTATCTATACCCAGGGCCCAGCCATTCTCACTGTAGCATAAATTCAAGAGGAAAGAGCTAATATGTGTGCATAAAAAGATCTCTACAAGAATTTTCATGGGGTTGGGGCTCTACCTCAATGGTACAGTGCTTGCCTTGCACATGTGAGACATTGGGTTCTGTCCTCAGCACCACATAAAAATATTGTGTCAATCTACAACTAAAAAAAATTTTAAAAATGAATGTTCATAACAACTATATTTTTAGCCAAAAATAAACTAGAAACAACCAACTTTCCATCAATTAGAAGATTGCTAAATAGCAAAATCACTAAAAATGTTTGAACTACTGATACGTAAAACAAAAAGAGTAAATATTAAAAACATGCAAAAGGAACAGTTTACATGAGCCACATAGTATAAGCATCCATTTATATGAAGTTCAAAAAGAGCCCAGACCAGTATATTGGGATAGAAGTCAGAACAGTGGTTACCCATGGGCATGGGTAGGTTATTTTCTAAGATGAGGCATATGGGAATGTTTGGGGGTTGATGAAAATGTTCTGTATCTTGTTCTTGTGGTTATTTCAATGTGTATGTAGTCAAAAAATTATTGAACTGTACATTTTACTGTATGTAAATTATATATATGAATTTCATGTGGAAAGATGTTACAATCTATCTTGGCAGGTTGTAAAATAACATTATGGTATCATACTATTTATGTAAAATTGTATGTATTTATATTTATAGAAAAATTTTGGAAAGAAGTTCAAACACGAAAATAGGTAAATGGTTAAGTATTAACTATTTGTCCCTTCTCTAGTTCTCCAGTCTAACGTATTGAAATCCCAAAGCCTCCAAATGCTATTGCCCAAGACTGGCAGAGCAACCCTAACCCTAACTCTGATAAGATATTCATTCAGTTGTTCAAAAATTCAGAATGACTAACTTATGCTATGTGCATGATTTTAGTCAGTTATTTCCCTGATGTGACCAAAAGACCTGACAAGAATAATTAGAGGAGAAAAAGTCTACTTTAGGACTCACAGTTTCAGAAGTCTTAGACCATCTCCTGCCGACTTTTTTTATTTGGAACCCCAGGTGAGGCAGAATATCATGGTGGAAGAGTATAGGGGAGGAAAGCAGCTAGGAACATGACATCAGGAAACAGAGCAAGCTCCACTCTTCAGGGACAGAATATATACCCCAAAGTCACGCCCTCAATGACCCGCATCCTCCAACCATACCCTACTTGCCGACATTCACCACCCAGTTAATCCCTACTAGGTACTAATGCACTAATTAGGATAAGACTCTCATAACTGAATCATTTTGCATTGTCTCATATGTGAGCTTTTGGGGAACATCTAAAATATCTAAACCATAAGAGCATATATGAGTATATCACAATTAATTTTGTAGAACTATTACACACCAATTTAAAAATAATGAATAATAGAAGGAAGACCAATAGAGCAGAGGAAGGGAATCAGGGGAGGGGGTAAGTGAGCAAGGTATTAAAATAGAACAAATGATGTTATATGCATTTATGAATATGTCAAAATGAATTCCACTGTTATGTATGAATATAATGAACTAATAAAAAATTAAAGAGAAGCACAGTTGATTTTGGCCCTGTAAGAGTGATAGAATTGCTAATTATTCAAATATGTACTAATTTATCCAGTGGGAAATTATTAAAAGTAATTTGGAACCGTTTGCTTATTTGCTAAGATTTTGGTTCTTTACACACACACACACACACACACACACACACACACACCCATATTTAATTGGATATCTAGTGAATATATAGAAAAATGCTCTCTAACTTCATTAACTAAGATGTAAGTCTACCTAGTAGGAGCTTATAACCTACTTATAGTCATACAGTCATGAATCAATGCAAGAAAAATGACAGTAGTGTAAAGAAATTTTTTCTATAGAAAATGAGAGGATAATGAATAAGTGGAGCCAAGAACAGCTGATAATGAGGTCTTCAAGTAGTAGGGAGGGATCCTAGGAAGCTCTGGGGACCTCAGCAGCAGGAGTTCAGGGTATAGTGTTTGAGTAGCCCAATCAATGTCAGCCTTCTACTTGCTGTAATTACTTCCCTCCCCTCTTTATACCCACCATCCTTTAGTCTGGGCACCAGTCACCTGTTTTATTTTTTTAATGAGAATCCCATGAATCCTCCCAGCTCAGTAGGAATTCTGAGGAAGGAAAGAAACAGGCATCAAATCTCTCTGTCTGATGTGCTAAGGTTCCTAACCTAAGGAGCTTATGTTCTAATAGGGAGAGAGAGAGAGAGAGAGAGATGGGAATGATGAGTTGCACACTTGCTAAAACTCCTCAGATCTGGGTGTGGTGAGAGCCTGAAGGAGACAGCAGGGAGGGCACACTTGGGCTGTGTGTTGAAAGATGAATGGGGTTCACTCATAGGAAGGGCCTTGCAGTCGGAGGGGGCACACCAGCCAGTGGGGAAGATACTGATCTGACATAGACATTTTTAAAAATTACCTGTGGCATACTAGACTCTGAGGCAGGGCCTGCATTCCTTTTCTGTACTAAACTTTGTATCTTTTGTCTTAAACAGTGGGAGGCATTGCACCTTTCTTTTTAATATTTATTTTTCAGTTGTAGTTGGACACAATACCTTTATTTATTTTTATGTGGTGCTGAGAATCGAACCCAGGGCCTCACACATGCTAGGTGACCGTTCTGCTGAGCCACAACCCCATCCCCCCCATTCCCCCCAAGCCCAGCCCTGCACCTTTTAAGTAGAGAAAGGTTATAATCAATTTTGAGTGTTAGAAAAGTGATCAGAGTGACAGAGGAGGAGAGAGACAAATTAGGAGACTCAGGATTCTCAAAAGTGAGAGAAGATGAAGGACAGAATTATGATGGAAGCAGAGGGGGATGGAGAAGCTCAACAGATAGAGGAAAAGCTAAAAAGGAAGAATTCTACAAAGCTTAAAACTAGTCAAATGAGTATGGGGGGGAGGGAGGGGTCTAGCGTTTTTAGGTTGTATGTCAGAAGATCAGGTGATGCCACTGAACCCAAATAGAAAAGAGGCCAGGGTGTGGCTTTATTTCTCAGTAGCTCACTGATTTTTCTACTTCATACCAACTTTGGGAAGAGGGGGAATGAAAACTCCATCTGCCTGATTCTGAACTTATCTTCTATTTTAAGAAAGATTTTTCTAAAAAAATTAATCCTATCAGTTTTTTTAAATACCATCTTCCCTGCTCTCCCCACTGTGTATATACTTCTCCCCACCTAAGTAATTTTTACTTTACTACATATTTAAATTATTTCCTAATTATTGCGGTTTGGACATGAGGTATCCCCCAAAGCTCATGGATGAGTAGATGCAGGGACATTCAGAGGGGACATTATTAGATTAATTTAGTGATTGATCCATTTGATGAATTAATGATTTGAATGGATTAATAGGTGATACTGTAGGCTGATAGGGCATGGCTGAGGAAGTAGGTCATGGGGGCATGGACTTGGGGACTATATTATGTCTGGCTTCTTTTACTTTAAAGCTGTCTCCGATTCCTGGCTGTCATCAACTGGGCAGCTTCCTGCACCATGCCCTTTCATCTTGATGTTCTGCCTCATCTTGGGCCCAGAGCAATGGAATCATCTGACCATGGACTAAACCTCTAAACCATGAACCAAAATAAGTTTTTCATCTTCTAAGTTGTTCTTGTCAGGTCTTTTGGTCATAGCACTGAAAAGTTGATTAACATAGTAATCTTAATAAAGCTACCCACATGGTCCCATGATTGGAGGGAAAGAAAGCAGGCAGGCTAGAAGGGCTCCTAGCCTCCTGTCCTCTTAAGGAGGTTGCTTATGTTCCTGTCTTGCTACAAGTACCAATCGGACTCACCTGGTGACTGAACTGTCCTGGATCCGTCTTGCTGGTGCTGCAAAAGCTTCAATAAGGCTAGTCATTGTCCCTTTCTTCTTAATCCCTTCTGTGGAATGAAAGAAGAACAGTTTTGGAAATTTAATTGAAATTTTGTTTGTAAAAGTCTGTTGCTACTTTTGCAATTCAAGGGCCAATTAAAACAACAACAACAAATGCTTTCAATGTGTAGGTGTAGCTCAGTGGTAGACTTGCCTAGCATGCATGATGCCCATACAGTCCCCATATAGTAAAAAATAAAAAAGAAACAGCAAACCAAGCAACCTCTGTGTTAGAGTAGAGGGCTTGTGCTCTTCACAGAACCTGTTGAGCTCTGCTTCCAAGCTGGGGCTCCTTCAAGGATTCTTCCATGACTTCCTCAGACAGAGGTGGACTTCTGCTGCTGCTGACAGTTTTGTGTAGGGACTGATAGTTGAAAAAGTGTGTGGTGGTGTGCCCCAACCCTGCAGGTTCTGAGGACTTGAGGATGGTGTTAATGGGGTTGTGATAGTTCATGTTTACCACAGGACATGATAACAGAAGAAGCCCCTGTGTGTGCCTCAGATTCCATCCACATTCCTTCTATCTCTGATTTTGTAGTTCTGAGAATCACTCCAACTAACACTATGACCCCTTTTGGAAAGGAATCCAGAGTGAGTAGTGGAAGAAGTATCATTATGTCCTTTGGTAGAAGTGTTTTTCCCTTGGATGCCAAAGGAAATTTCTTTTCAAATTGACAGGAAGCCCCTTTGAATTGAAATATTTTGCCTGGCAATCAAAATTTGTGCCATTATAATCAACGCTTGATAAACACAAAAATATGGCTAAAAAGTCTTGTGGTGATTGAAATCCCCAAATCTATTTTTGACAATTAGTTTTCAACTTGTCCCAACTTTACATAATGCTATTAATAAGAAAAGGCTATCTCAAAGAACCTTCTGGTTGAAAGGACTTTATAGAATCTCTTTTGTCAAATGTCTGATCAACATCCTCTCTGCTTATTTCTAGAAATGGCAGTTCACATCTTTCTAGAACAGGCTTTTCCATAGAAAGAGAGTTTTGAGTAGCAAAACAAGGGAACTGAAATGTTTCTGTAACTTCATTTTCTGGTCCTAGTTTGTTTTTATCTGGAGGATTCTGGACTAAGTCAATCATCAGTCCTTAGAGTATTGTAGGCCAACTCGCTCATTTCAGCTGAGTCCTTTTATCTATAGGCTAAACAACACTAATTATTCAACCTATTTAAAACACTTCAGGGTAGGTGATGGTGCACACCTATGATCCCAGCAACTTCAGAGGCTGAGACAGGAGGATCAGAAGCTCAAGGTCAGCCTCAGCAATTTAAGGTGTCCCTAAATAACTAATTCTCTCTCTCTCTCTCTCTCTCTCTATATATATATATATATATATATATATATATATATATGTCTGGGGAGGTGGCTCTGTAGTAACAAAACAAAAAAGTGCCTTTACCATCTTTTTCATTTTCTTGTGTATATACTTTGGTTTAAGATTTGATATCTTGAATTAAAACCACTGTTTCAGATATGACCTATGAGTGCAGAATCAGTAGAAGGCACTGATTAATCTTTTAATAACATAGTCTTATCCCTGTTGGCAATCCCAAACATACTTGAATTATATTAAGCTAGGAGTTAAATAAGTGTCATATTTTTCCCTCATTAATTGTCAATCATCTTAATCTTATGCAACTGATTTTCAAAACCTAAACATATGAGATCCATGACTATTAAGCTTTTAGGCTATTGGTTTTGTTCCAGTGTTCTAGCCAATTAAGGTTCTTTAAATTTTTTTTGTTAATGTTGTTAATTGCAACATTAACTATTCTTTCCAGTTTGTTTGTTTGTTTCCTACCTTTTAAGAATTGAAGACATTCTGTATCTGAGGCACATGTTTGTAATCCTAGCAACTCGGGAGGCTGAGGCAGGAGATCATAAGCTAGCCTTGGCAATTTAGTGAGACCCTGTCTCAAAACTTGAAAAACAAAGATTTAGAATATAGCTGAGTGGTAGAACACCTTTGGGTTCTATTTCTAGTACTGCAAAAAACAACAAAACAAACAAACAAACTGTAGAAATGGGCTGGGGTTGTAGCTCCAGTGAGTGCTTGCTCAGCACACGGGAGGCACTGGGTTCAATCCTTAGCACCACATAGAAATAAATAAATAAAGGTATTGTATCCATCTACAACTAAAAAAAAGAAAGAAAGAAAGATACTATAGACACATTCAAAGAAGGTATACAATATAAGGAGTTCTGGCACCAAAGGAGGCTATATAAACTCAAATGTTAATCTATTAAGAATTATGACTTCTCATTGGGCTAGACCCTTCTTGTTTTAATAATGTAGGTTTTGAGTTGGGCACAGTGATGTGCCTATAGTTCCAGCTATTTGGGAGGCTGAGGTAGGAGTATTGCTTGAGCCCAGGAGTTTGAAGTCAGCCTGGGTAACACACAGCAAGACCCATTTAAAAAAAAGTTGTATCATTATTCAGGTAAGAGTATCAACAAGACCCTAGGATGTTAAAGCATCAGGAAATAAAAAAATTTAAAAAACCTGAGGAATATTCTTCTCATCACCCTCACTAGTTCATTCTCTCTCTCTCAAGTAAGCCATATGAGAATCAAATTGGATGCACATTGTCAACACTTGTCTCAGTAACTGACACTGCCTGATGCCCTCTACTGAACAATTCTTACCATTAGTGTCAGCTACATTCTTGGAAGTACCAGTCCCAAGAGATTGAAAATGGTACCTGTAAAACTAGTTAAAGAAGTACCATCAGAATTTCACATGAAATCATACTTACATAAAGTTAAAAATATAATTTAAAATAGATCTTACACACACACATAACACACACACACGTACACACTGCAAATATCTGCACATTGGTACCCACAGTATATATTCCACTTAATGGAGTGAAAAAGTCCCATGGGATCACTTTACAATTGGACTCCAAAAATCTCAGCACCTACAATGTTCTGAAGATGGCTAGCAGGTGAAAAATTCTTCCAAATATGGCCCCAAATTTTTAATCCCATAAAAATTTTGTCATGTTGGAATGAGAATATCAGATTTTTCTTGATTTTGTATTTCTTCAAAGTAACATATATGGCTGTTTCCATTGAAATTTGTAGAAATATTTATTATTAGTATTTAAGAAGTAAACATCAGCAATAATCAAAATGATATTTTAAATTTTTATTGATACCATTTTGTTTATGAACTAATCTATTTACATATTCATTTAAACTGTATCCTTACAACTTGAACACAAGCATTTTTCTTGACATTAACTCACAAAAAACATTTACCTACTTAAGAACTTCTGGTGCAATTTTAAGTTCTGAATAAAAAATATTTCTAGTGTGATGAATATTAATTTTTTCAAAACATTAAATGAAAAACCTCCCATTACTTTTTAAAATAAAAGCCACGAGACATAAATAATCACTATATACATTACAACTTGCTTTTGTCAAATTACCAAGAAGAGCATCATGCCTATTAAGATCTCCCCCATTACAGAATGCAAAGCAATAATATTGTATATGACAATATTTTGGTTAGTACACTCAGGTTTTGTATAGTTTGGTTTATTCTGTTTTAGAATTGCTAGAAAAAAGTAAGTAATCTTTGTATAAACACCATACTTTAAAGTTATGTAGATAATGTAATCATTTTTAAATACTTTATAATAGTAGCATTTATCTTTTTAGAAGTTATGCATAGGTCCTAAAATACTACGTGATTAGAATGTCACACTGAGGTTATCCTTATGTATCTTTATTATATGAATGTCTAATAACTGCATGTTGAAATTAAAAGATATTGCTTAATATTGACCAAATATTTAATACATTTTGCCATTAAGTTTTTACTGGCTTTCTTAATTTTAAGTTTACCTAAACTAATCTAATAATTGGCCTTTCTTTTTTAAAATGAAGCAAGCATGATTTTCTGTTTGTGATAAATGTCAACCTTTTTTTTTTCCTTGTTGGTTGTTTTTTTTTTTTTCTTTTTGGAAGACAAGTATATATTGATGTAATTTAGGAAGAATGCTTTTTGAATTCTGTATTACCTTGTTATTGGAAACCTGTAGATGCTACTTCCAAAAATAACAGGAATTAAAAGATGTGGTACAAGAATGATACCATAAGACAGCAGTTGTATATAAGGTTGTTTAAAAACAACCAAAGCAAAATAAAAAGCACACAAAAAACTTGGCATAGGATATTAGTAGCTTGTAAAATCCCTGACTCTGCCAGATTGATACTGATTTAGCTGACACCAGGAATACGAGTGGCCTATTTTAACTATAGTGTTTTGACCTTTTAAATTTTTAAATTAACTCTTAACTTACCTGCAGTCAACATTTTTTTTCAGAATTTGATCTTTCTTTCTTTGTACCTTGAGTTGATTGAAGTTAGAACATTTTAGAGCTGTCATTTTCTTTTATGCTTTTTGCATTGTGGAAAATCACCTTATTTGTTGACATGAAATGGTAAATAATTATGACTTGAAAACATTGTTTCCTAATAAAAACATTCTGAAAAAATTTTTTTAAATCTTCAAAATATTGTGATTTTTCTTTGCTCATTTTTGTTTAAATGGAAAACCTGGACCACATGAAGGCTGATAAATATTGGAAGCTTTGAGAAAAATAGCTTTCATTTTGTTTGAGAGAATTCCCTCAGCAGAAGCTGTACAATATGCATATGTTCACAGTGCTTAATTCAAAACATAATATTTTAGTCTATCTAACCACAATGGGCTAACCAATTACAAGACATAAAAGGATGGACATTTAAGCTTTCTTTTCTAGGTGTGTATTTCTCTGACACAGACATCTGAAGACAATGTGTTTTGTAGCCTTCTCTTAAAAATTTACCAATTGCTTAATTTGTTCTGTTTGCAAAGACTGTCTCCTTAACAACATTTTTTTAACTTTTTAATTCTTTAGGGAAAATAGGAACTGTTGGCATAAGCACTTTTTGACCACAAGAAAGAAGGCTGCAAATCCTATTGTTGACATTGATATCTGAGATGGGAGGGTGAGGATTTACATTTAAGGGTGGCAGAAACCCAGGCCTGGTCTGCATAATATTGTGATCTAAAGGGAAAGCTCCAGAACCCCGCCTTTCTAAAACTGCAGGATTTCTCCTGCTCAGGGGCCCTGGGGGGATGGTCTCTGACAATTATTTGGAGCCTGACAACAGTGAAGAAGATGGCAAGAGGATCTTCTTTTTTACTGTAAATGCTTTGCCATCTTCTAAAGTTGGTGGAATAAGGCCTTCGGAGAGCTGGGAATCAGAGCTGTAGTGATTTGCCCCTGAGTTTCTTTTTTGAACTATGCTTCTCAAGGTGGAGGTAAATATCGTCTGGTTAGGGTCTGGGTCCTGATCAACAGGAATTTCAGCACATGGCTGATTTCCATCTGGAAACAGAAATTGATAATTTATTTCATCATATGACATATTCCTTAAACCAGCCTGATCAAAGGTTCTGAGCAAATGCGCAGTATCTTTTACATCAATGCTTTGGTGCCTTGTGATGAATCGCTTAGAAAGTGCCAGCCCATTGGTTTTGGAGAATTCTTCCTCTGGTGTAATATCCAGGAGCTCCTCTTGCAAGGAGGCCACTCGGTTCTGGTGCTTTAATAATGGGGTACTTTTGATCCAGGCTGGACCCTGGGATAGCTTGGGCCCATTAGGGAACACTGCAGGCTTCCTCACGGGAGAGCCTGGTTCCCAGGTATCATCACTGCTTCCACAGGCCTCCCGGTCTTTAAAGCCAAAAAGCGTCAGTTCAGTTTCAGAAAAATGTGAAAGTTGCGATGAGGCTGTTTTGATGTCTATCTCAGAAGGAGTGGTGCAGGTGGCTGGGGAGTGACACCCATCGATGTCTGCAGGAGGCATGTTTAGGTACTGTTTGGTAGTGTGCCCCCCAGAGGATGATTTTGCAGTGGTTATAGTGATGACCTCTTTCCCCTTTGCCTTGCAAGCACTAAGGAGAACTTTCAGGGTCTCCTTGTCTTCTGCATTTATTGCATAAACAAGAGCTGAGTAACCAGATTGGTCTTGCAAGCTGAGGTCAGCTCTGCTCTTTAGGAGCAAAGAAACAACTTCTGGACCAGCTTTTTCTAAGCAAGCGTGCATGAAGGCAGTTTTCCCAGATTTGTCCTGTATATTGGGATCGGCACTGTTTTCTAACAGGTACGTCACCATTTTGGCTTTACTGACACTCTGGGGATCCACATGTTTGGTCTTACAAGCAATCATTAAAGGCGTTTCCCCGAGGTCATTGCTCTCATTGATGTAGGCACCACCTTCTAGCAAAAGTCTTGTGAAGCGAAGTCGGCTCTGATGGACTGCTTTGATCAAGGAATTTCCATCACTTGAAATTTTTGTACCTTCATCCATCTTCAAAAGTCAGAAATCAATAGCTGGTTATCAAAGAAGATGAAGACCAAAAGATTAGCGGGAATCAACGTCCCAATTTACATTCATTTTGTCACTCACAATTTCTGAAATAGGTATAAAGGGGACATACATTGGATTATGTTATTAACAAATGCAGAGAAAAATCATGAATTAAAAAGTAAATTTTAGAAAAGAAATGATCTTTAGGGAATTACAAACTAAAATGTATTTTTGAAATCATCCTTGAATATTTATGATGGAATGCCAACATGTTATTCCCTAAAGCTCATTTTTAAATAATAATCCACTTATTTTTTTTTACCTGTTAAAACATATTTTTTAAATTATTTTTAGTTGTAAATGGACACATGGACACAATAGCTTTATTTCTGTGGTGCTGAGGATCAAACCCAGAGTCTCACACATGCTAGGCAAGTGCTCTACCACTAAGCTACAGCCCAGGCCTGTGGAAGAAAAAAAAAAAAAATATATATATATATATATATATATATATATATATATATATATATATATATATATATAATTTTTTGGTACTCATAATATTTTTATTTTACATTTATGTGGTGCTGAGAATCAAACCCAGTGCCTCATGCATGCTAGGCAAGCACTCTACCACTGAGCCACAACCCCAGTCCTTATTTTGTGTTTTATTTAGAAACAGGATCTCACTGAGTTGCTTAGTGCCTCACTGTTGCTAAGGCTGGCTTTGAACTCGCAATCCTTCTGCCTTTGCCTCATGAGGGACTAGAATTACAAGCATGTGCCACAGTGCCTGGCAGTGAAAAGTATTTTTAAATGAATAATAGTAAAAAGTAAATTTAAGTAAAAATGCCAATGTTCTGTATAATTGCAATTGAATCAACTAAAATATAGCATGTTTGTAGTAGCTTAATGTAAAAGCTCTAATATTAAATTACTTAAACATGCCCTTAAATTATGCAAGCGATACTAGATTTTCAATTTGAAAGGCATTTTTATGTTTTGTTAGGTGATGAAAAATTATTTGGTCTACAAAACTTTAAGAGAGCTGACATGATGTCTGAAATTCACACTAAGCTAGCAATAGTGAGCATAATTGTACATTTTTATTAATTCCATTATTTAAATTACATGCTGACTAGACTATGGTGTTATTAACAATTTCTGGGTTAATTTTTTTTGTTCTAGTTAGTTATTCATGACAGTAGAAGGCATTTTGACACATTGTACACAAATGGAGCACAACTTCTCCTTCCTGTGGCTGAACATGATGCAGAATCAGACCAGAAGTGTAACCATTACATGTATATAGGGTAATAATGTCCACCTCATTCCACCATCTTTCCCATCCCCATTCCCCTGTCCCTCCCCTCACTCCCCTCTGCACAATCCAAAGTTTGGGTTAAATTTTAATGGTACTTCATTTGCTCTAAAAAGGTCTTATAGGCAAGAAATCTGAAAGGAGCCCTGGAAGCTTGGTAGACTTAAAAAAAAAACATTGAAACTGAAAAAGATTTACATTTAATTTATTTAAATATTTTAAATTCAAACTCCTTCAATAGATCACTTTAGTCAGGGGTAATAATTATGCCTTCATTAAGGCTAAGGGAAATTTTGTCTTTTATTGATATTTAGATGTAAAATGGATGTCTATATAATATTTAAATCTAATTTAATAGGGTAGTTTTTAGAAATTGAGAACTTATATTTATGCTAATCATTGACTTTTCTCCCCGCCCAGGACTGGGGATTGAAGGATTGAACTGAGACCCTTGCACAAGTTGGCAAGTGCCTCATTACTGACCTACATCCCCAAGCTTTTTATTTTGTTTTGAGATGGAGTCTTGCTCAGTTGCCCAGGTTGGCCTTGAACATGTGATATAATAACCTCTTAATAGAAAGAAAACACAGAGAGAGCAGAAAATTTAAAAAAAGAAAAATATAGACATGCACAAAAATTAATTCAATTGTTAGGTATCCATAAGCTCTTAAATGTACTGGGTACTGAGATGCAAAGACACAAGCCTACCCTGAGGAGTTCACAATCTTTGGAAAATACTGCATAGCTGGATTATTGTATAATCAATCAGCTGGCTACGGGAAGAATCATGACAACACAACAGCTTCAACAACTCTGAAACAAAGGGGGCTTCACAGAAGCCAGCCCTGGATCTGGGTCTTGAAGACTGTGTCAGATAGTGCTGTTAGTGCAGCCAGGTAGTAGAGTGCTTGCCTAGCAATCCCCAACACTACAAAGAAAATAAAAATTAAAAAAAAACAAAGAATTTGGCAGGCAGACAAAAGAGAAAGAGAGAATTAGAGAACACTGTATGCAAAGACCCAGAGGCATACCACAGTAGTTATGAATTACAAAATAAACTCTGTTTACACAGATATAACCAAATTGAGGGAAATGCTTTAGCAGATGGTGAGAGTTAGGGTTAATATGGCAGAACACACACAATTTTGCTTCTTCCTGACCAACCCCCACCGCACCACAAAATGAAAGAATTACGCCCCCACCCCCAAAAGATAGAGGGAAAATGAAAGAAGGGGACAGTGACATTTTGGAAACTAGTAAGCTGGTAAGCCAGTAGCAACTGACTCTATCAACCTGAGAAAGCTGGGCCTTGAGTCAGCAACGATAAAGATAAAGCTGAGAACCAACTCCACACACACCGCAGAATCCTGAAGGCAGTAGCCAGAAGCTTTAGAACTGGGTGACGATAGTGATGAAGAATTCATGGAAAGTAAGGAGGGCCAGGTGAAAAGCTGTTAGAGAAGTCTTGGGTCTTTGCTGCTGGAAGTGTGATCTCACCTCAGACCAGCAGCAAAAAGCTTACTAGACAGCAGATCTCAGACTCAAGCCCAGAGCTACTGCATCAGCACCTACCTCTTCACTAGATCCCATGTGATTTGTGTGCACAGGAAGCACTGCCTTAGGTGGTTCCCACAACTCCAAGTCACTGGCAGTAGACCAGTGCCGCTCTCTCATTCTGGATGTCCAGAATGTTAGGGAGAACTTGACACAGGAATTGCCATTTTGAAACATATCCTTCATCTTCGAACGAGAGTCACCTCCCAGTTACTTCGACTAAACCCCCAGACAATACTCTGTCATCTTGGTTTGGCCTGAAACAATGACCACTTCAACAATGGAGGTGAGACCACAAGCATCCTTTCCTGACAACCCCCTACCAACAGTCTAAATGCAAAATTTCTCCCACTCTCTCAAGTCCCTATAATGACCCCAGGCTATAAGCAGAAGTTGGAATACAGGTCTCAGTCTGCACTGGATCCCCTCCGCAGGTTTGTCCCTAATAAACCTGTTACTATTGGGACATCTCTCCCCTCTCTTTCCTTCATTTGGTTCTTTCCTTACACAGAGGTGTGCTGAAATGGTGAAACAGGTTTCTGGGTTGGAGACACTAGGCATATTTGAGAACAACAGAAAACCGAGAATAAGTGTTTCACTTTTTGACCACTGCCTGGGAGACTCCCCAGCTCAGTTCCAAGAAGGCTGGAAGCCATCCCTTACCCCTGCTATACTCTCCTCTCAAGAGCTGGATCTGCTAAGAGAAAACATCTAGGCAGGTTCCCCTACATGCCACCAGATAATCCCACAGTGAAGCTTACATGTGACAAGCCTCACCTGTGTGCTCGAAAACAAACCAAAGTGCCTCCTACATTGAAGACAGACATCATAGTAAAAGAAATAAGCAACTTGGAGGAAACAGATGTTAGGAAAATGAAAATTTCAAAACTCATTATCCTCACATGAACAAGATATTGTAACTGCATTATAAGAATAATATCATATGAAAAAAAAGAATATTGAGATTCCATAAAAAAAGTTCTCAAAAGGCAAAAACATGATACAGATCTGGGAAATTCAACAGAAAAGCTGGATGAGAAGGCTGATAAGATCTCTAAAGTATCTCTTACTAGACAAAGGCACCATAAATATACATTGGAGAAAAGATAGCTTATTCAACAAATGGTGCTGGGAAAACTGGATGAAATTAAACCCCTATCTCTCACCATGCACAAAACTCAAAGTGGATCAAGGACCTAGGAATTAGACCAGAGATCCTGCACCTAACAGAGGAAAAAGTAGGCTCAAATCTTCATCATGTCAGATTAGGTCCTGACTTCCTTAATCAGATTCCTAAAGCACAAGAAATAAAATCAAGAATCAATAAATGGGATGAATTCAAACTAAAAAGCTTCTCAGCAAAAGAAACAATCAATGAGGTGAAGAGAGAGCCTACAGAATGAGAGAGCAAATTTTTACCACACATACATCAGATAGACAGCACTGATCTCCAGGATTTATAAAGAACTCAAAAAAATACCAAAAAATACAGACAACGCAATCAATAAATGCACTAAGAAGCTGAACAGACACTTCTCCAAAGAAGAAACACAATCAATCAACAAATATATGAAAAAGTGTTCATCATCTCTAGCAATTAGAGAAATGCAAATCAAAACTACTCTAAGATTTAATTTAGAATGACAGTTTTCAAGAATACAAGCAACAATAAGTGTTGACGAGGATATGGGGGAAAAGGCACATTCATTCATTGCTGGTAGCAACCAATCTGGAAAGCTGTACAGAGATTCCTTAGAAAACTTGGAATGAAACCACTATTTCACCCAGCTATCCCTCTCCTCAGTCTACACCCTAAAGACTTAAAAACTGTGTACTATAGTAACACGGCCACTTCAGTGTTTATAGCAGCACAATTCACAATGGCTAAACTGTGGAAGCAACTTAGATGCCCTTCGATAGATGAATGGATAAAGAAATTCTGGTATATATACACAATGGGATATTACTTGGCATTAAAAGAGAATAAAATTATGGCATTTTCAGGTAAATGGATGGAGTTGGAGAACATCATGCTAAGTAAGCCAATTACCAAAAATCAAAGGCTGAATTTTCTCTCTGATAAGTGGATTCTGATCCATAATGGAGGGAGGGGGCATGGGGGTAGGAAAAATGGTAAAATGCAAAGGACATCATTACACTAGGTACATGTATGACTGCACAAATGGTGCAACTCTACATCATATACAACCAGAGAAATGAAAAGTTGTGCTCCATTTGTGCACAATGAAATGAAATGCATTCTGCTGTCATATATAACTGATTAGAAAAATTTTTTTAATGTTAAGTAATTATTTTTAATTGGAAATTTTTTTTAAATTATTGATAGTTGATTGCATGAAAGCTCTGTGTAAATTTAAGATAAAAAAAAGTCGAAGAGAAAAAAAAATCTTTAAAGTAGTCAAACAAAATGAATAGAGTGGGGAAGACAATTAGAGGACCAGACCAGGAACTTCAACATTCAAATAATGGAAGCTGCATAAAGGAAAAAATACTGGAGGGAAGAGGTAGGAACACAGGGGAGAAATCAACGAGATCAAGAAGAATTTCTAGGTCCAAGGAACATGAATAACCAAATTAAAAGGGCCCAATTAGAGCATCCCACAATAAATGAAAGCCAACCATACTTATAACACCTGGTTGTAAATTTCTAAAACAGAGAAGATTCCACAGGTTTAGAGGTAGGGTTCAGGGAATGTGGTGATAAGTTTCATACTTAAGGATCCAGAATTACTATAGTTTCAGATCTACCAATAATAATGGTGAAAAACATTGGAGGAATAGCTTTAAAATTCTGAAGGAAAATGAACCTGTTTCAAATTCTATATTTAGCTAAGCCATTGGACAAGAACTAGGACAAACTCTCAAAAATTTACTGGAGGAGGTAATTGACAAAGATGAAATAGTGAAACAAGGAAAAAGGAGAGCATGAGACACCAAGGGCTAGACATCTTCAGGGAGAAAAGGCACCCACCCCCCAGGAAAATGCTGAAGGGAAATGTTGGGATAATGAGTACCAAAGATACCCTCTCTAAGATCACTTGGTCATTTCTCCATCTGTTAGCAGAGGACCACATCCCAGGGGGAGCCTGCTCTCAGTTCTTGTCTTTGCTTGCTGTGTCCCAACCACGTCGCTCCTCTCTCTTCTATACTTGTCTTCTGTGGCAATCATGGTCCTCATTTCATCTCTAGTGGGCTTCAGAGGAGAAAGACTGAACAGCCCATTCATTCCCTTTAGATACCAGTACTGGTCTCACTGTGCACTGCCAGCAGCTCTGTAATGGTGAGCCCCACGCTTCCCAGGACCCACTCACTCTTGACCTTGCCTACAGAAGCTCTTGTAAGCACACCTGGACGTTGAGCCAGACCAAGATGCAGAGACAGTCCAATTTATCTTCTGAGAGCTGCCATCATATATTGGCAAATATTGCTCTTTCCTGATGTGTATAATTGTGTGCTTGTTGCCCAGTTTTTTTAAAGATACAATTATTTTACTTACAGATCATTTATAAGTAGGAAATAAAAATGAAAGCAAAAAGGAATGATAAACATAAAAGTTAAGAGAAAATGATCATGTTCTATTTCTGAATCTTGGTGCTATGTATAGGGGTGTCATTTTATTATTATTGTTTAAACGGTACCTATTTCATATACTCTTCCATATAATGCCACTCTTATCTATTTATTGTAAAATAAAACATGCATTCAGAAAAAAAAGCATAGCATACATGCAAAATTTACAGAGTCATACGAGGTCTTCTTTTTGCAACATAATTCATGGTGTTATCAATAGTATTTTTGCACAAACTTTCCATTGCAGTTGCCATGAAAGGAAGCATTCTGAAGAATAAACTTGTTCCTCTCCACTTTGGTATCATTCGTGATGCAAACAAAGAACAATACTCAATAAATATATATGTAAACACAACAAAAGTAAACATTTTGATTTTACGTCCTCATTGTCACATTCTGTAAGAACTATTCCAGAGATAAACATACCTGTGACTCAGGAACATAGGAATTTAGAATCTACTAGTAGCTTGGGTTCCAACTCAAAAGATCTATTCTAAAGCAAAACATTTGAAAAGAGCCACAGTGAGAGAGCCATCATAAAAGATACTTCTTTTAGTATTTTTCATTTATAAATGCATTTAATACAGCAAAGAAATTTAGAGAAGTGATTTGGAACATAACATCGAAAATAGAAATCACCTAGTAACTAGTAACTAGTAATAAATCACCTAGAAATAATAGATACAGTAAATGGTCATTTTTAAAAATCTTTGGGAAAAAAGTAGCATTTAAGAAACACTGAAATATGAACAAGTTGCCAGGTACCATATTTTAATATTATACTTTCATATAGGGAAATATGCTTTCTATTTGGGAAATCTTGCTTTGGATTTTTGTTGTTTTAAACTCTCATAAGAACCTATTTGGGAAGTCTCTGGACTTTTCAAGTAAAGGCCTTTGTCCACAACACTAAATCTGAACACTTCCCGTCAAAACTTTTCTTTCACTAAGATTGGTGTCAAGAGGTTCCAGGAGAAAGGGAGCTGGCAATAGGGGCAACCTGGATCCCTGAGTGGCACAGTGTCCACCTCAGTCCTGTGGAAAGCGGGATGCTGTGGGCTGCAGATCTTAAAGAAGCAAATCAATGGTATCAACTGGCTGCCTAAGTTATCTGTCATAAATACAATGGTAGATCCTCTCTCTCAAGGGCTGGAGGGCTGGCTAGCAAAAACAACTCCATGAGGTTTACTCTTTCTTCATTATGACGACTTTTGTTTTTCTTTCTAAGAGACAGGCCTCGCTATATTGTCCAGGCTGGCCCTGAACTCCTGGGCTCAAGCGATCCTTCTGCCTCAATCTCCCATGTAATTTGGACTATAGATCCATATCACTGCAGCTGGCTATAATGACTTTTAAAGTCACTTGGTTTGCTTACTTTTTAACATTTAGTAGGACAATTCTGAACATTAAATTTTTCAGAGAAAAAAAAGCCATAGATATTTTATTCTTTAAATGTATAGTACATATTTGAGTCCCTAAGGTCACATTTTGTAATCAGTATCTTACTGGAATAATCTCCTATCATTAGGACTTCATCCTCTTTCAAGTGTTTTTTTTTTTTAACCTTTCCTTATCTATTTGTACATCCAAAGTGCTGATATTCTGATATTTAAGTCTGACTTATTTTTCATAGAGCTAAATTTACTTTTTAATTAAGACCATTTCTCTTGCCTAGAATGTTCTTTTCTCCTGTCTGAGAGAAACATCCTGACTGAGCACCCAGAGCTGAGATATTAAAATTCAGTCAACTTCTTCATTATATGTAGTGTTTAAGCAACCCCCAAGTTCAGTTTTACTTTCCACACAGAAAACACTCCAACTGGAAGAAGTTCAGACTCGCAGGCCCAGGTTTCAATCCCGACACACCTACTAATGAGCTATATGTCCTGGTAAAGGCTCAGTCTATCAGAGTGTTGGGTTCTTCCTTGTAAGGTGCATCTGCCATAGACATGCTGGGACATGCTGGGACTAACTAAGTTGTTGGCCATAAGGAACAGCAGCCATTGAACTGCTTAGACATGTCTGCTTGCAATTGATAAAGAGCTATAAGGGGCACTAGCCATAGGCATTCTTAGCAATGACTGGTTACATATGATAGGGAGTGCAGCTCCATAAGCATGTGCAAAGAACATGCCCAGTTGCAAATATATTACCTCACTGGATATAACCAATGGACGTTGACTTTCACTGGGCATAACCAATCATCAAGATACACCACCAACATGAAACTATATTTAAATTGCTGGTCCTGCCACATTGAAGTGTTTTGCTCTAAGAAATCAGTGAGAATGGCCACCTTGCCGTCCATCCCTGGACTGACTCCACTATTTCCTGACGTCTAGCCATCGGCTGGAGAGAACCACCAGACAAGGACAACGTCTGCTCTTTGACTAAGAGAAGTCGCGTGGCATTGGAGGTATTTGGGGGCTCATGGTTGCCCTAGGATTGTGTGATTTGTTTATAGTGTTTAATTAATGTGCTTTGAATGCTAGTTGGGGTACTCCAGCACACCCAATGAGCTTTGCATTAACTGTTTGTTTTTGGTGATTGGTGTGACCGAATATATGCTTGTATTTAAAGATAATCCACCTCTGAATAATTATTACTAGCGCTGCTCATGACATTCCCCTATGGAATGACAATCATAATATTCCATGTGGATGAAACATGAAATTAAACAATGCTAGAAGACTTTCTTGTGCCTTCCTACTCACTACATCCTTCTTAAATTTTTTTTTTTATTTCAGGGATCTGGAGATGTAGCTCAGTGATAGAAAACTTTTCTAGCACAGGCGAGGTCCTGGGTTCAATCTTCAGCATCACATACACAAACATTGTCTCATAATTCTGACTCCTTTTATTTTTATCACATCTCTAACCTGAAGCCTATTTAAGTAACAGATAAAATACTAAAAATGCTTTTTCAGAATCTATAAATAATATTTTGTAAACATAAGTGGAATATAATCAGTGAGAAATGGAAGGAACATATCCTTTAAGTATATTTTCTTTATAATTTCTAAATCCTATGTTTTTATAAGGCCTTAATGATTAAACAGTTGCACAAACATTTTTATTTTAAAGTTAGAATGTCTTTAACATCAATTACAATTCATCATGGCATTTTATCACAATCTTTCAGTATCTCTCTCTACAACCAAGACCCCATCAAAATTAGAACTACTTGGTTAATTTTTTTAAAAGAGATATATATATTCTCAAGAACAAAGAAAATTAGAGGGGATGAATCATCAGATAAGTAATTTCAAATAAGCCCTGGAAGAGAGTTGAGCTGGTGGAATGGTAGATAGCTGCAAAATAAAGAGCCAGGGGAGGAGGCCCAAAGAGAAGGGAGCCCACCCATTAACAGGGCCCATAAAGTTGAGCACTCAGAGATTCCAAGCATTGCAGAAAGTGGCAGGGAGGCACAGGACTTAAGATGAGAGGACAGTTGAAAATCTGCAGACAGAGTACCTGGGCCTCCAGCTATTTCACTCTGTCCCAAGTAGCAGACAACTAACTGCAAGAAAATAAAGATTGATAACCTGAGCAAACTGATCAGAAAGGCTCTGAACTTGAAGGCAGCAAGCTGAAAATGTGGATAAAGTGAGAATCTGTAGGCTGAAAGTTGAGATCCCCAGTTCTCTGCCTGCCCTGCTACCAGAAGACTGGAAGCCAGGAAGAAAGAAAATCGTTGCATTTTAAAATTATGAGTCCTATTAAAAATATCTGTGGATAAATGAAGCAGTTCAAACCATAACTATACTCACCCTTCTACACACCCACTCCAAATGGAAATAGAAAGTTACCTGAAAACATTATTCCAAATTTCATACTTCACTTTTTCTCTTCTGTCCCTGGATGAGTCTCCTGGCAGCCAAAGGAAATCAAAGCTATTCAGTTCCTACCAAAGGAAATCAAAGCTATTCAGAGGCACATAAACACCAATGATTTGCTGCAAGCATCTTTCTCATTTAGAGTCTAGTTTTTTAATTCCTTGTTAAGAAATCTCTACAGTGTTTGTTCAGTTTATCATATTTCACCAATTACGAGTTTGTAAAAGCGCCTGGAGTAGATTTTATGCATAGCAAACTGGTGGGTGTCTGTTTGTAGGATGGAGCCTGCCCTGCAGGCCCTTACCTGGTTCAGCCAGGCGAGAAGGCTAAGGAAGAAAAGAAAAGAAAAGGGAATTCTCCCAAGGTCCTTCATCTCATCCACCTGCCTGTCAGAGGTTAAGTACACGTTTCTCTGTCCTTTCTTAACATCTCTTTGTCTCTTGGATGACCAGTTTGCTGCAGAGCATGGTTCTGTCTGGAGAACTTGACTCATGCAGTGTCTAACGTGACAGTGCCATTTTGGCTGAGGTACTTTAAAAGCTGTCTTGGAGGTGACGGGCTAGGCCTTTCCTATGGCTTTCTCTCCCAATATTTCCCTCAGTTTTCCTTTCATTAGGTCAAAAAAGTTGTTTTCCTTTGTTCCTTTTACTATACTTTCTAATTGGATCCATTATCCAACCATAAAGTTAGTTGTCTGGCTATGGTGGAGGAGAGAGGGAGTGAAACATCACAAATAGGTTTGAAGCTCAAATTCAGTCCTTCCCACTAACCCGAGTCCTGCCTTTATGCAGAAGAAGCAGCAAGGTGTGTGTGTCAAGAACCTGGGCTGTCTCTCTTCAAGTTACCAACCTTTGGGAAGTAATTTCTCACCCCTAAAATGAGGATAATATCTATGTCACAGTAGACAGTTCTAAGAATTTAAAAATACTCAAATATACTTATTGCTGAAGAATTCAACATATGACAGTTTCTAAACATGCATCAGCAAATACAGGTCCTCTGCATGTGAATCCTCTGTGCTGGTGGGGTTGGACAATGAGGCCAAATTTCCTCTACCAATGGGTTCTCACCTTTTGTGGGCATAAACATCACAGGGAGAATCTGTTAAAAATAAGATTCCAGGCTCTATTCCTAGATATTCAATACCAGGTGCTTGCTGCCCACTTCGAGAAAATGTGGGGCAGTCTCTTCATTCCTATATGCTATCAACCCCTACCTCTAACTCTTACAGGTCTTCAAGTGGTTTGATGCTCAACTCCTCTGCGGGAGTGAAGGGTAGAGATGGTTAGCCCAGAAAGGAGTTAAGGGAGCCTTTTTCGGTTTCAGAGTACAGCCTTGAGTTAGAACAGGCCATAGGGGTTGGAGGTTTGCTGCCTTGCTCTTCCCAAACAAGTCTGAAAAAACCTGGTCCTTTGGGGAGCCTAAGGCCAGGATGCCCAGGCCAACTTGGAGTAAGGAAAGCCTGCCAGCCACAATTAAAGCATGCCTCTCCTACCCAGCAAGATGCATCTGAGATTGTCCCAGGAAATGTAAGGGACTGGCCAAGAAGAGTGCTCTTCCCCAGCACCAGTTTCTAAGAATTATTGACAAAATGCCTAAGGGAAGGAGTAGCTAGTACTGTTCCCTACACATACCCACAAAGGGCTAGGTTATCTTCTATTACCTTGGGGCTGTCCCCAGGACCTTTAGGAAAAATCCTTGGGATATATACACCCCTACATCTCTGAATAGATTCCCCCTCAACACACACACATACACACACACACACACACACACACACACACACACACACAGGTAACAGAGGGGTGGGTGGAGGACAAACCTGCACCTCCAATCTCAGGGAACCAAGATGACTAGATTTCCGAGCTATTGAGGATGCTGGCAGCGTCTCTGGATCCCCCATGGCGTCTCATCAGGCTTTTCCAAGAACGGGAGGGAGCAAGCCCAAAGTGCTGTCAGAGAAGGGCAAAGGAAGGTGACTGGGGCGACAGCGTTGGGGCACGGATGGGGGCGGGGCGCATGTTTCTTCACCTCCTCTGTGAGCCAGGGCAGCGGCTGGAGGGCTGAAGCTATTGCCATCCACGAAAGGGGATTCTGACCAGGGCCCCTGAAGAGTGGTTTCCTCACCTCCAGCCCTCTGGGAGGATGCAGCCCACCCTTGGGGAATGGCGAGCCAGAGAGGACAGCCATTGCCCTTATCCCAGGGAAGGCGCACCTCTGCACCCCGGCTCTGCGTGAAGGGGGTCTCCAGCGCGCACATCCTTGGTGCCAAGGATGTGTGCGCTGGAGAGCCAAGGGACCCAGCTGCCCACCTCTGTCTGACTCCGGTTGCTCGAGCCAGAGGCTGCAAAGGACTCCTCAAGCCACAACCCACCATCTGCGCCCAGCCTGCACCTCCTGCTGCCCAGCGTCCCCAGGCACCTGCGGAGACGCGCTCGAGCTGGACCCTCCGACCCGCGCGCTCCTGCGGCCGAGCCCGCGCCGCCGACACCCAGCAGTTCCGCGGCTCGGGTACATTCCCCCAGCGCTGTGAGGCAAAGAAGGAGGCGGAACCCGCATCCCGCGGGGTCCAAGCCCCAGCCGCCCGCCGCAAAGCGGGAGCCGAGAACCGGCGAGGATTGCAGGAGGCGAGAGGGTATGCTAGGGCTGAGCGCACCCCGGGGTGGCGGGGCAGAGGCGCTGGGGAGGCCCGTGAAGCCCGTTGCCTCTCGGTGGGCCGGGTCTCATTCTTGGCTAGGGGCACTGCAGTGTCAGGATGCGCGTGAGGTGCGAGATCCAGAGCCTGAGCTCGAGGGCGGGGCGCACGAAGGCCACGCGGCCTCGGGGTCTCGGGCTGCGCCCTCGGTGCCCTCCTCCCAGCAGCTGCCACGGCAACCCAAAGTTTCCCCAAGTGCAGCCGGCAGAGAAGGCGCCGCACACTGACCTGAGACTCTCTGTCGAGTTGGCAGCGGCGCCCGTCGCTTCCCTCAGGCAGCTCTGACCCTCCGAACTGGTGGCCCCAGGGCGCAAAGCCGGACCGAGCTGCCCACCCCAGTCTGCCGTCGGAACTGGGTAATGGTTTTTGGTCTTTGGCGGCGCCAATCTCAGATGCTAGTCGGTGCCTCCCCGTCCCCGCCCCTGGTTGGCAGAGAGAGGCAGGCGGCGGGCTGAGAAGCTTGCAGTGGGAGCCGGGAGGCGCGCACTTCGCCAGACGCTGGGGCTGTGCGGCGATTCCACTGGGAGTGACGGGCGGACTTGGGGATGCGCTGCAGGTGGGGGCGGCGTGCCAGTCCAGTCCCGGGGGCCAGAGGTTTTTCTCCGAAGCTCCGCCTTCTGTTCTCATAAGCTGGGCCCCGCCCCTCCTCTGGCCACTGCGCTTTGGCCCCAAAGACTTGACTCGTCCTAGAGCTAGGGTGGTAGGGTCCCCAAGGCCCCTAGGATCTTTGGTCGGCTTCTGCGCCCCTTTTTCTGCCCAGCTCGTATCCATGCGGCTGGTCAGTGAATCTGCCCTCGCGGGACTCTGCTCTATCCTGGTCACTTAGGCAATGCCAGAGCCTCACTTCTGGTTGGAGTGTTAGTGGGAACAATCATTCTTGCTTTTATTTTTATGAATTCATAACTATATTACACTGCTATTAAGGCTTAATATGACATTCAACAAAAATACAGTTCATATATTAAACTCCGCTGAAAGATCAAGAAAGATGAAATTAAAACAACAGTTTTTGTTGTTGTTGTGGTGGTGGTGGTGGTGGTGCTGGGGATCAAACACAGGGCCTTTTGCACATGAGCCAAGTGATCTACCCCTCATTGAGCTGTATCCCCATACTAAGGAAATGGTTTTAACTCTGTGCTTAGATTGGAGAGTCTGACAGAGAAAAGATTCACTGTTTTCTATCATTCGGAGTCTTTAGAAGCAAGTTCATGGGACATTTTACCCTAGAGGTGGGAGTTGGAAGTCCTGGATCTGGGTTGCCCTTTGCCATGGTTTGTTTGGAGGTTCCCAGAAAGGACTGGGCAAATTTGCTGGAAGTCTTGGGTCTCTTCCCATTGTCTATTTTTAAAGCTTTTTATCTATGTATATGTAGTGTACATATTTAAAGGTGCACATTTCCCAAATTCAGTGATTTTGCACAAATTGAATAATCCAGATTAAGAAACAACACCGCCAGCTCCCCAGAAGATCTCTTTATATCTCCCCCTTGTGGGGAGTAGTGGTTTCAAACAGCATACATTAGTTTTGCTTGTTTGGCACTTGAATCACCTTGTCACCCTGTCACCCTGTTGTTTGACTAATTTACCACAATATTAAATTTTAGAGATGAATACTGTGTGTGGTTGTGGTTTGTTCATTCTTTTTGCTATTTAGTATTCCATGATGTGTATACAGTTCAACTATTTTACTCCTGATAGACATTTGGGTAATATTCAGGTTTGAGACATTACAATATGGCTATAAACATGATACTAGATATCCTTGGGTGAACATATGTACCTATTTCTGTTGGGTACATACCTAGTACTGGAATTGTGAGTCACGAAGTAGGCATATGTTCAGCTCTGTAGATATTGCCAAACAACTTTTTAAAGTAATCCAATTTTTCTTCCTATGTTATTAGTTTCCTATTGCTATTTATTTTTTTTAAAAAAATTGCAGTTGTAAATGGATGGCATGCTTTTATTTTGTTTATATTTTTTTTCTGTGGTGCTGAGGATTGAATCCAGTGCCTCACATGTGCTAGTCAAGTGCTCTGCAACAGCCCCAGCCTTCCTTTTGTTATTTTTTACCACAAACAAATCACTGCAAATGTAGTGGCCTAATATAATACAATTCTTTTTTTTAACAGTCCAAACTGGGTTTTATGTGGCTAAAATCAAGTTGCCTGCAGGGTACCTTACTTTTGTGTGCTCTAGGGGACAATCTGTTTCCTTGACTTTTCTAGCTTTTAGAAGCTTCCCTGCATTCCTTGGCTGGTGGCTCCTTCCTCCAAGCTCAAATCTCTCTCCTTTTTCTCCCCCCATCTCTGTTTCCATTGTCACATGGAAGCATCTGATTCCCCTGCCTTACTTATAGGGAACTTTGTGATTATACTAGGTTCACTTGAATAATCTGCCATCTCAAGATTATTTTTTTCAAAAATTTTTAGTTGTCAATGGACCTTTGTTTTATTTATTTATATGCAGTGCTGAGAATCAAACCCAGTGTCTCACACATGCTAGAAAAGTATTTCACCACTGAATTATAACCCCAGCCCCAAGAGTCTTAATTTAATCATGTCTACAAAAATAAAGCCCTGAGATAAAATCCATAAGAGTATTTTCCCTGGTGACCTGGTCTGTGTTAAGGCTGGTAGGAGAGGGAGCTGATGTTGGAACATCATGTCTGGCCACCACCAACCTGCCACCACTACCATGTCTGAGACAAGGGCTTTCATGTAGAGAATGAGTGTCTGGGTTGCTTGGGCTGGGAACCAATGCTGAGGGAAACATTAGGGAAAGCAGACTCTGCTTTGTGGAGTGGTATGAATACATCTGAATACATCTGCCAAATTCATATACTGAAACTTAATTGCTAAGTAATAATATTAAGAGACAGTGTGTTTAAGAGTTAATTCATGTGGATGGAGCCCTTAAAAATAAGATTAGGAGTCTGGGGTTGTGCCTCAGCAGTAGAGCAGCCTCACATGTTCCAGACCCTGGGTTCAATCCTCAGCATCACATAAAAATAAATAAGTGAAATAAAGGTATTGTGTCTAACTAAAACTAAAAAATAAATATTAAAAAAAGAATGAGATTAGGGCCCTTTAAAAGGGCTTGAAGTAGTCAGTTCATGCTTGTCTGTCCTTTTGCCACGTGAGGAAACAGTGTTCACTATCCCGGCAGCCCCCTCCAGGATATTGCAACAAGGCATCATCATCTTGAAACAGAGAGTAGCTCTTGATAGACATTGAACCTCTTAGTCTTCCCAGCCTCCAGAACTATGAGAAATAAAGTCCTACTATTTGTAAATTACCCAGTCTATGGTATTTTGCTGTAGCAACACTAATAGACTAAGACTTGTTAGTTGTTAACAGCAGGAAGGCAGTGTTCAACACAACATATGCTTCATTGTGGGCAAGGCTTTGTGGTGTGGAATGTCCCCCATATACCATCATGTCCCTTTCCATCCTCCATTTCTGGGGATGAATCTACTTCAGGATTGATGATGGGATTGTGAGGACTGACTTCCTATAGCAGGAGAGGTAAGGTAGGGTGGATGGGATGCCAAAACCTGTCCTTCTAAGCTGGGGTGGAGGTATCATCCTGATGGAAACAGGAGTAATATAAATGTTAGGAGAATTATTTATCTACCCTCTTGCTGCATTCCCAGAGAGTTTGAAGACAGACCTCTCTGCCAGATGCTCCCTCCAAATGGCCCTCAGATTAACCACCAATAAAGTTCATGGTCCAGAAATCTCTCATACATATTCAGAGTTTCCCAAACATCTTTACATTTTCTAATTCTCTTAAACATGAGCTGACCATCTAGGATTTTCTGACTTGAAAAAGTTTCAAATGTAAAAAAATTAAACCAAATAAATAAACAGAAATATCAAAATTTGGGGGAAATAGACAATGTAGGAAGAAGAAAACATAAAACCCGTCACTAATATAATAGATGCAATATAAGACAAGAAAAGGTATTATGTAAAAGAAACAATCAGAAATAACAAAAGTCTTTTGAAATTTTCTTAAAGAGCAGATATGAAAATATGAAGTTGATAATCTCAAGAGAAAGGTTACATAATAAAAATAAAGTCATCTCTGAAGAAAAAAATGGGGAGGGAGAGGACAGTCAGAGAAAGGGAGAGAGGAAAATAAAAAGGCATGGAGGAAAATAAAAAGGCATGGAGGATGAATCTAAAATGTCCAACATCTGACCAGTAGGAGTTTCAGAAAGAAAGGACAGGGGAAAACATAGGAAGAAATTATCAAGAAGCCAATCCAAAGTTGGGTGCAGTGGCACAGGCCTGTAATCTCACCCCTAAGGGGGTTCTCCTTAGGACAAGAAGCTCTGTAGGTAAGTGTTGAACACTGAGCTTTAGTCACACTGAGCAATGCAGAGCATGTTTTGCTTCTTATATTAATAATTTTCTTCTTCTGGAGAATTGCAAATTCAGGGCCAGAATTTAGTAAGAACCTGTTTCAAAATAAAAAATACAAAGGACTGGGTCTCAGCAGTAGAGTACCCCCTGAGTTCAATCCCCCAAATCAGAAAAAATAGGGAAAAAAAGAATCCAAAAAAATTTCTCCAAGATGAACAACATGTTTCCAGATGTGAAGGGCTTGCTTAAGTGCCTAAATCTTTCCATAAAAATAACTGTGGAAAAGGGAACATCTGGAAGAATGTGCTCTCTAAAGCCCCAAATGGGTAACACCTAAAACAATAACTAGTATAAGCACACTATCAAGAATATGGAATCTTCACAGGAAGAATTGAGTATAGGCATAATCATGGAGTTTAAGTGCCTTCATTTGGGGAGTGGCACCATGGTGGGAATGTCAGTCAAAGGCTACTGGTTTTCTGTCCAAGCCCTGACATACAGCAATTGTTTGACTGCACAAGAAATGCACAGGTGTTTCGTCAATAACAACTTAATTTTAAAATTAGTGATAGCTAGAGAGAGAGAGGTAAGATGGGTATGATGGGAGAATCTGGATCAAGCATGTAAGAATTCTTACTATTCTTAGATCCTTTATTAAGCCTCAAATTATTTCAAAATAAAAAGTAAGAAAAACTAATGATATTCAGTGCTCACCATGTATTTAGTACAGGTAAGCATTTGACAAGCACTATTCCTTTTAGTCCTCACAACTCTTATTATCCTCACCTTACAGGTAAAGAAACCAAACTTCCTTCCTTCATTTTTCAATAATAAACATCTGGAATATAGAAACACACATTCTAACTGGTTTAGTGTGTGTGTGTGTGTGGGGGGGTCCACCCCAATACATTTCCCTGTCACCCACCTCCAACCCCACTCCAAATAGTTAAGAAACATTTTTTTACATTTTTTTTGTTTTCTTGTTTGTTTGTTGTACCAGAGATTGAATCCAGGGGTGCTTAATCACTAAACCACATTCCCAGCTCTTTTTATTTTATTTTTATATTGAGACAGGTCTCACTAAGTTGCTTACAGCCTTGCTATGTTGTTGAGGCTGGCTTTGAACTTTTGGTCCTCCTGTTTTGGTCTCGTGAGAAACTTATTTTTATTTAGAAAGCTTTTTCTTTCTTTCAGGAGATAAATAAAATGATTTAAAAAAAAAAAGCCTTAGTGACCCAAATTCAGAAAAGCAACCCTTATTCTTCCCATCTCTAATGACAGGTTCTCAGCTTTTCCTCAGTATTTCCAGATCTGTCCTAGAGAATTGAATGGATCACTCAGGCTACAGGACTTTGCTTGTGGTGGGCCTCGACTTTGGCTTGGCCTCCAAAGCTCTGGCCTCTCCTGCTTTGGGACCACAGGGTATTGTGGAGGTGGCTCCACCTGGATCTGTGGCAGGCAACGTGAAGCTCCATCCCAGTGGAGCCTGGCCCCTGATCATCATGCCCTGGCCCCTGATCCTCTTAGCTTTAAAATACAGGAAACTATTTTGCTTTGGCTCTGGAGATGCAAATACACTTTTGAAGGCCTTTTTCACTGAAGAAAAGATTGCGGTACAGTGACTATGATCTATTTTTGGAGGGAGTTCTCCTTAGGACAAGAAACGCTGCAGGTAAGTGTTGAACACTGAGCTTTAGTCACACTGAGCAATGCAGAGCATGTTTTGCTTCTTATATTAATAATTTTCTTCCTCTGGTTTTTTTTTTTCATGCTTCTCTTTAGGTCCCCCTTTCCCCTCACTGTTCAACATTCTAGTTCAACCTTTCCCTGATGTTCTCTGAATCCTAACAGCTTAAAGTGGGGATTTATATATATATAGTTTTCTTTTTTCTGATTCATCTTTGTGAGATAATTGCTTCCCTGCTCTGAGAAGAAAAGAAATCCTTCTAATGTGCTAGAAATATCAGTAGTGAGGGCTAATGTTTCCTTTCAAGAGTTCTATGCTTAAAATCCACAACCCTTAAACTTGGCTGTGCTCAGTCACAGGGAATCCCAGCTGCATGCACCTCTCTCCTGTGCTGCCCAGAGAACCCTCACTATGAGAACAAAGGAAAAGTGACAAAAAAGATTGGCTTCAGAATAGTCTTTGGGAGTCTCCCAAATAGCAATGGAATATAAATTTTTTGTTCGATTCTTGGTTCTTAGTCCATAATCACTATGCTAGACCATCTTCTCTGCGAAAGGAACTGGGATTTTGTCTGTCAATATTGCACAGCATGTGTATTAATTTGGCTCTTTTTTATTTTTCAGTTTTAGGTGGACACAGTCTCTTTATTTTATTTTTATGTGGTGCTGAAGATCGAACCCAGTGCCTCATGCATGCTAGGTGAGCACTCTCCCACTGAGCCACAACCCCAGCTCTAATTTGGCTCTTTTTTTAATTGAAAACTGTCCTTCAGAGATGAGAGTCTCATTCTTTGGTCTCTCAACAAATTGTCCTGTTTGACTTTATAATAAGGCTATAATTTCTCAAAGTTTAGAAGATGTCTCTGATTCTTTTCTTGGTCTTTATAAAGGGTTTAGTAAATGTAACTTCAGAAGCAGTTGTGAGATGGGGTTATCCAGTTTCGGGATTGCATCCTAAGATTTACATGGCTATATCCAAACTTCTTTTCTGGAATGCAGATGTTCAAGGTCATGAAAAGCTAGTCTGCTGTGCATTAGGAAAAGTTGGCATTGGGCCTGATACAGAGAGAATAAGTCTTGGACAAGAGGACAAGGCAGGTCTAATGAAGGAGAGGCCAGTAGGGGTACTCCTAAAAAAGGACAATTGACCTATGGACTTCAGGATGATCAGGACCAGAGTCCATATTTAAATATCAGTTAAGGTAGCTTTGGACAAATTTCAGTCTTTTAACCAAATGGGACTAAACACACACACACACACACACACACACACACACACACACACACACATACACACACACACATTACATAACAAAGAATCTAAGGCTAATTCTTTCTCTTTCTCTCCCTTTCAGTCATTCTTAGTTCATAGTTTTGTTCTCATGATCACAAAATAGCTGTCTATCTTCTAGACATCATATCCATATTATAGGCCTGAAGGGTAAGGGTCAAAAGGCAAACAATGTGTAACAACTGTTTTTCTCTTATTTTTAAAAACATATTTATTTTTTAGTTTTAGGTGGACATAATATCTTTATTTTACATTTACATGGTGCTGAGGATTGAACCCCCCAGTGCCTCATGCATTCTAGGCGAGTACTCTACCACTGGGCCATAGCCTCAGTCCCATATTTCTCTTATTTGATCAGGAAAAAAAAAGATTTCTTTGGTTCCTTCCTGACCTCTGACTTCTACTCACAGTCACTGGCCTGAACTGGGTCATGTGACTATCTCTGCCTTTAAAGGAAGCAAGAGTCATTTACTGAGCTCAGTGAAATTAGGATTCTATGAGTACAAAAAGTCAGGATTGCATGTTTCTACCAGTGTCCCTGGACAATTTAACCTGTCTTGGCTCTGTTTTCCTCATTTGCAATATGAACATTGGACCATAATAGTGCCTACATCAGAGGGTTATCATGAATATAATGAGCTCATGTTTATAAAGCACACAGAACATAGCACTATGAAAGTATTTTTAGATAAATCAATAAAGGGCAGAATATCCACTGGATAGGCATTTAGTATGGCCTACCATTATGCATGGTTATTCTGCATAGTAATCCTCTTTTGAGGTAAACATTACAGTTAAGCATTGCAATCTGATATTAGCTGTACTTAGAGGATTTAGGGAAGGTCAGATGCCTTCATTCGGCAGAGACACATGACAGCAGCCTGGAAAAGTATTGTGGGTGACCTGTAGAGAAGGGGCCAGGGACTAAGCAACCCAGCTCCTTAGAGTGACAAGGCACACCCACAAGAGTTGTAGCAGAGTTATAGCTGGGATATGGCTGTATTTCCCAGCTTCCCTTGAAACTGCTGTGGTCAGATGACTAAGCTTCTGTCATCAGAGAGTGGAAGTGAAGTGCACAAGAGAAGGTCCCTGACTACTTGCTCTTCCCCTGCAGGAGTGGCAGTGATGGGAACTACCTGGTAGATGACGATGGCACAGTTGTCAGGAATATTAGATTCCTGAACGACTTTGTAGTACAGAACCACCCAATGACCTGGAACACCTACTCTGGATTGTTAAATGAGAAAGAAATTCCTATTTATTTTCTTTTATTTGTAGTGTTAGGGATAAACACAAGGCCTCATGTATGCTAGAAGAAACTTATATTTTTATTTGAGCTTTTTGCATTTTGGATCTCTTCTTCCTAGCTCTTTACTTCAACTAATGTAACTGTTTTCATAATTTAAAATAGTATCTTTAGAAATCTATAATATGCATGGAATATTTCTGAAAAGAGATTTAGAAATTTTAGTAACATTGGCTATGTTGAAAGAGGGGAACTGAGAGGCTGGGGCACAGGAGGAAGTCTTATTTTGTTTTTAATTGATATCTACTTAGAATAGTTGAAATTTGAACCATATAAATGTAATATTTTTCAAAAACTAATGATAAGGGCTGGGGATACAGCTCAGTTGGTAGAGTGCTTGCCTATTTGTGTGTGTTTGTGGGGTGCTGGTTCAATCCCCAGTATCACACACACACACATACACACACACACACACACACACACACACACATAAACAAACAAATAAATAGATAGATAGATAAAAAAGAAAGAAAGAAAAAAATAATGATAAATTTAATTTGAAGTGTTGATCTTGTGCATTGTAGTTTGTACACGTTCATTACTGATTAGCAGTCAGCCTGCATTTGGGTTTCTTATCTACTAATCCAATGACCAGGCAAAGGAGAAAGGTGATGGATGAAGCTGGCAGAGAGAGGAGCAGCCGGTGAATGCCTGAGTGGGAAGGCAGGACTGCAGCGCTCTGCCTGAGCCTCCTCCCAGTGCAGCTCATCTGGGTGCCAGCAACTGGACTGCTCATCTCCCATCAGACAGCCTGTGCGTCAGCTTGAGGGAGGTGATCACTGCATGCAGATTAATGTCACTTCCATTTCTGAGCATCCTAGGTCCCAGGATGGTATCTTTTTCATATGAGGCACTCAGAGAGATTCATTCTGTATTTTTTGTTGGGTGAGCAACGTGGCATTTTTCTAACCAACTGAAGGAGAATTCAGTTCTCATCCTTGCAGTACGAGTTCATTTTTTTTCTGCCTATTTTATGTTGGGATAAGTAATTTATTATTTTCCTATTCATGATTTCCAAAAAGACTTCCATTTCAAAGCCAAAAGGAAAGGGCAGTGTAATGTTTAGTAATTTTCTCCTGAAGCACAAAATGGGGGTTTCTTGTTTAATAAGGATTCAGGAAGGGCATAGTGTGATTGATAGAAGCTCAGAGTTCTAGTGCATATTTGAAATGATTGTTTTATGCTTGCTTTCATACAATGGCTCCGTTTGAAAACTAGGGCCCCTGGGGACACACTGTTTGCTGGAGTACACGGTGGCACTTTCCCCTCCTAGGATTCCTTGAACTCAATTCATTTCCAGAACTGTTAGCCAGGTGGATTCTTTGGTAAATTAGAAACATAAAAAGATTCAAATAACTTCAAAAATTGCTTTTTACTGGCTTGAAATTTAGAATCTTAAAAAACTGATATATTTTTGATAGTATCCATTTGAATTATTCTTATTAATTCTTGGTCACCCAGCCATGCTAGCTCTGGAGGGCCCTTGCGCAGCCTAACCAGGACATCCCAGCCTGTCCATGACTCCCTGGAGAAATTCATCCTGGACCACAGCCAGATTGGATGCTCATAATTTCTAGGTGCATAAGGCAATTGACCCATTTCTCACTTTCCAGATGCCACCTTGTCATGAAGCATTCTCCGTCCCCTCAACCAGGAGCTGCAATTTCAGTTTGTAGCTTTCCTAGGGTATTTATCACTGCCAGTCCAGTATTATAGTTATGTACATCCACATCCCCAAAACCAGACAATTCATATTTGTCTTTGCCATCAGGCCCAGCACTGGGCACACAGTAGGTGCTTATGAATGCAAAATACACTGTGTACAGGGATTTTTTTTAAAAAAAATGCACCAAATTCAATTCTTCTCTGCCAGAACTGTGCTCTTTGGCAGAGATGGACAAACATAGTCCATGGGCCAAGTTCAGCTCTGGTGTGCTTTTGAATGGCCCATGCACTCAGAATGCATTTACGTTTTTAAATGATTTGAAAAATCAGAAGATAACACATGAAAATTATACAAAATTCAAATCTCAGTGTCCATTAATAAAATTTTATTGAAACATGGCCACATCATTAGTTTACACATTGTCTATTGTTGTTTTTGTTCTGCCTATGGAGCTAGGAGTCAAAGCCACTGGGTACACTGAGGTGAGGAGGAATGTGGGGTCCAGGACAGATGACTCTGGGTTGCAGGATGATTATTTCTCTTTGAGAAGGTTTTCTTTGGTTGGTCCCTGGCTGTCTTTAAAAAAATGGGGAGTCTTTTATGCAGTTATGCCCCTGCAGTTCATCAGCCAATCCCCCTTCTGAGATGAACATTCTCTCAGAAGGTCTATCTTGACTCCTGAGCTCCTCAACAAAACTCTACTAATACCTGGGCCTTGAGTGCCATAAGTTGCCGCTTTTGTTTCTGGGTGGAAGAACAGCTTGTGAGAGGTAGCAGGTAGATTCTAGGGAGAGACTGAGAAGTCTTGGCTCTTGTGTCTCTTCAAGCATGTCCTCTAACTTCGAGGTAAGTTAGCTTCCCTGTCTCTTGCCACATGATGCCCTGCCCTCCAGACTCTGCCATTACCAGATGCAACCCTTCAGCCTTAGACCAGAACCTCTTTTCTTTATAAGAAGTATTCCAGGTAACTCAGACACACCTCTCTGACCTATAAAACTGCAATGGAACATCTTGGAAAAACATCACATCAGTTTTGTGAAGAACTTTGAACCAGGACTAAATACCAGGTATTATATTCACTTTAAAAATCAGTGACAGCCTGTACTCAGAACAAAGATGTGGTTTTTTTTTCTTCTTCTGGTGATTCATTATTCACTCTAGATACTCATTTTTGCCATGCATAGGTGCCATGCAAATATGAAAAGCCAGCCTAATAAATTAGTCACTACTTTGATGAATATGTTTTCATTAACAGAGGCAACTACTGATTCATATAAAACACTGAAGAGATGAGGTAATACTGCAATAATTAATAAGATTTTAAAGTTGCTCATAGCATAATCAAACCCTGTACACATGCCTTCATGATGTGTGAATATTTGTTGTTGTTGTTTTTTTTGTGTGTCCAGCATCCAAATACCCTTTCTATTCTGGCAAATCCAAGATTGTTTTTCACGGATCCAGAATCTTTCTTCTGTAGGAGCTCAGAAGAATGTACCTCAAAGTACAGCAATTTGGCATGCTGAGTACTTTGAACTAAAGGAGATTGGAAGGCCTCAGTGGTGAATGTCTCTCTGACCTTCTCCAGCCATCTCTCTCCCTCAAAGTCATAGAAAACAGGATTCTTCTTCTCTAAATAATATCATAGAGACTAGAACCCTCTTCCAAAAAATCAAGCCATAAAATCCAGAAAGTCTTCTCTCTCCTTTCTCCCTTGAAGACTCTCATTTCAGAGTAGTCTTTCCTCATACCTGGGAGGCAGGAAAGCTACAAAGAAAAGCCAGGAAGAATCTAAACATACAGCCCCTCTTAGTTTTTCTTCAGTGAATCCCTAGTAGATCTTTTCTCTTATCTAATTACATTTTTTATGTGGCTGGTCCATTCTTCATCAAAATTAGGCACAAAAACAGGCCTTTTACCATGGGTGTTTATTTCTGAAGGCTCCCATGTCATGCAAAACTTTGATTAAGTAATGATGGGTGAGGAAGGGTTCACACCTTTCTGCCTTCACTTTTTGGCTCTGGAAGCTGGAGAGGAACAGAAAATCCCCCTACAGATCCCTGAATCTTTTGTGAGGACATCTGAGGAGCTCTGTCAATCAGATACTCTTTCCTGGGACTCTGGATCTTCAGGAATGATAAGAAAGCCAGAGATGGCTGGATGGAATTGAGACTTCATGGGTGATGACAAGTGTCCAGGGCTAATGATGTTGGGGCCAACACTCTCTGCTGACTGAGCCTCTGGTAAGAGCCTGGCTGTACTATGCACACCTGATTTCCTATTTCCAAGGCTAATTCTCCAGGCTTTCTGAAATGTTTTGAAACACCCTTGAATTGTTTCAGTAACTTCTTTTTCTGCAGCAGCTCACCAGTGTTGGTTTGATTATCTGCAGAAACTTTGGCTGTTTCATGCTCTTTGTGAGGATAAGACACAGGGTATTATACAAGAAGAAAACTTTATTCTAGACCTGGTTCAATTAGAGGCCAGAAATGATTCATCTTAAAACTACAATTACTTTAAGGGCCCAGCTGACTTGAAAGCATATGTTTTACAAAGAATATTGTTCTTTAACATGTCTGTTCAGTGCATTCAATTGCTACTCACCTCTTCTGTGGCCGAAAGACTAATCAGGGGCAGGTCACCATCTCCAAGAGTCTGACAAGGCAGTAATATTTTGGAATTCAAAGAGACCATACAAACGGTTTCATCCAAACACCTCATTTTACAAATAGGAGAACTGAGGTTCAGACTAGCTAAAATATGATTTACTCTAAATTGTGTAGCTATTTGTAATTACTGAGAGTAGGGATGTCCATTGGAGTTGATGGTGGGGAACCATGTAATTTGGCAGGAAAGATAGGCAGGGTAGGGAGGAGAGAGGCAGAGACAAGTGCTTAGTTTTAAGAGCTGAGATTATGCAGTATGAAGTTAAGAGACCGGGGTGTTGCAGAATCAGGTCAGAGAATGGCCACACATGAAGTGTGAGAAGCTACTGGACAAAGGGGACAGGAGAGTCTCCAAGCCAGAACCAAACTTGACCTTCTCTTCTTGTCCCTAGGGATGTATGGATAAGGAGCCTAAGAATTTGAATATTTTTCTCTACTTCCTGGTTGTTGTTTTTTAATGCCCCCTGAAGTTTGTTGAAACTTCTCACTTTTCAAAAACTCTCATGAATCCAGCTGTAACTTCTGGAACTTAGGCCCACTCTATCTTTGATCTGGGTGTTGACACGCCAAGTAGGATCAGGTTGCCAACGGACATGCCACCAGTAAGTTCCACTGTCTGGTCATTAGGTCAAATCAGTCCTTCAGTTTGAGGCTTTTACTTTATGTGTTGTACAGATAGTAGCTACATGGACTCCTCAAGAGAACTAATAAATTATTTGGAAGGAGGGAATTTGATTCATTTAGGCTTTAAAATAGAGATTTTAAAATAAAATTGCTTTCTTGGGCATCACCATGAGTTAATGTTACATTATTGACAGATGGGACATATTGAAAGCACTGATATACCTTGGGGTAACTCATCCCTTCTGTATGCTATTGCCATTTAGAGTTGATTTTGGTTTTTCATTTGATTTATGCCTTTGTTAGTCAGCTCACCATTACAGCAATAAATATCTCAGATCACTTATAAATTATCAACTTATAAAGATAAAAAATTATTTTGGCTCACAGTTTCAGAGGTTTCGGTCAACAGTCTAGGGCCCTGTCACTTTGGGCCTGTGGGGAGGTGGTGCATCATGGTGGAGGTGGTTGGCAGAACAAAATCATTCACTTTATGGATAGGACATAGTAGAGAGCGAGAAGGGGGCCAGGGTTTCACAATCCTCTTTAAGGGAATGCCCTACTGACTTGAAGACCTCCCACCAGGTCCCATCTCTTTAAGGTTATACCACCTCCCACTAGCATCATTTTGGGCAACAAGAGTTTATAAACAAATGGGTCTTGGGGGAAACACTTATCCAAATCATAGCATACCCAATAGAGATCTTCTTTTTAAATTTTTTTAACTTATGTTGTTGGATGAGTATGGATCTTCAGGGAAAAGGAAATTGTCTACAGAACAGGGTGATGACTATATAGGGAATAGAGGTTTCACAGGACAGAGAAGATGAGATGAAATCCTGCCTAAACTGAGACATGACTTTATGGAGAAAGTTCAGCTCTCACTCTAGGAAAGAAGTGTTCAAAAATGAACTGCTTCTATAAGATTGAGGTTGTCACTCCTACTTAAACATGGTAAGAGAAAAAAATGAAGAAGTGAGTACCTGATTGAGATACGATATTAAAAAAAATAATTTTGAAACTTTGAAAGTCTTTGGTGTTTTTACATCATAGTGGTGCAGCATTTGTAGTAACAATGTGTAACATATCATAGAATCACAACACGCATTCAGTCACTGTGAAAAGGTGAAATTGTTTTAATCTGCATGGAAGTAACGTTTAGGTGATGATAACTGTTCACTGTATAATAGGAGAATTTGATGATTTGTGGGTTTAAGTTGGGGATGTTATTTCTTGTAGATTGGAAAAGTTACGAAATAGAAAATTAGTAACATAACTTTTAGTTTTGCCTCCAACTCAAAGAAAATCATTTTAAGCTTGAAATATTAAAATGGATTATGAGGTCTTCATATTAATATAATATAATCCGTGTCTGCAGGTTCTGTGGAAAAATATGTACGTGTCAAGACTTTGGGTGGAAAAACACCTTTTTTTCCCCATTAGAACCCCTTTCTGTTGACTGACATCTAAATGTTCTTTTGATCCTAGTGAAGATTGTTTATGGTCATCAAAGATATTCTGTGCAGATTTTAATATCTTATGCAAGATTAAGTCAGCAGCTGAACTTAGTTCTCAATGAACAGGAAGATGTTCCCTACATCCTAATGGTTTACCATTCTGACCAACATTCACTAAGAGAGTTAACCAGTGTGACTGGAGCCACGGGTCAAGTCATTTCCAGTCCTGGAATTGGACTGGACACATTCTTTCCTCTGATTCTTGGTTTATGCTGACCCTGTTCCCTTTCCTGCCCTTTATTCCCTATTTTTCTAACTCTGACACCTCCTTAGAAGACCAGCTTAACTCCTCTGAGCAGCATCACTGACCATTCCAAGCACGAGGGCATATGCTTTATGCAAGCTCCTGTAGTTCTTATGTAGTCCTTAGATGTCTTTAGACTTCTTTATCTTCTTTATCTGCCTTATTGTAGTGAAATTCTCAGCTCTCTGAGGGAGTACCCAAATTCAGCATGGGCAAAGAGCATTGGGTGACTGATTGACAGTCCCCACAAAAGCTAGAGTTGGGGAGAGGGTTATGAAGATTAGGACAGGAGAAGAAGGTAGATGTGGATAGGATCAGGAACATGACAGCATCCTAAAATAATTCAAGGAGAAGCCAGCTGATCTGTGATGTAGCATTTGTAGTAATGATGTGTAACATGTCATAGAATCACAACACGCACTCAATCACCACTGGTGAGTGAAGGCAAAGAAGGTGTTTGGCCAGCCTTAATGTCTTTGTGGACTTCCTTAATTGACTAGATACTTAACTTGCATGTGTGTTTTTCTGGGGATGAAGCACAAGGCCATTATACTTGCTCCTTTACAAGTGGCTCTCCACTTTCATGCTCTGCATAAACTGCTCTTCTGGACTTTCTCTCCTCCACCTCTTCTCTCTGATTAGCAAAAGCTACTGTCCTTCAAAACCCAGTGTGAACACCACAACTTCTGAATGCAGTGTTAGAAATGATGACTTAGGTTTCTAGTGACAGCAGCTCAACCCAAAGTAGGTCTGGCAGAAAAAAAAAAGAGGTTAATAGTCTACAAAATGTTTGGAAGGACAGAATGCAACTAGCCCTCTGTGGAATCTATAGCCAGCAACGCAATCTATAGTCAGCAACTTCCCCACTCCATTTCTCATCCTCGTTTCCTATGACATGATGGCTCATTTTAAATCCTGCAGAGAGAATAAAAAAGCAGCATGCAGAGAAGGGAGCCATCTTGAGATTTCTGAATGCAGACTCAGTCTGAAGCTCCTTTGGAGATTCCTGAGATACTTTCATATCCTCATAAACAATATTGCCATGCTTAGATCATTCTAGCATGGGAAGGCTTCTGTTTTTGTTGGCTACAAAACACATGAAAAAATAAACTGAGATCTTGGAATATAATTATAAAAGGAAACATGCAACTCTTCTTCAGATGGTCTTTGATGATATCACCGATGGGAGCAGGAAGCTTGGGGGTCACTGGGTGGACTGCATTACTCAGAAAGCTTTAACTGATAATCTTTTGACCATGGGCCAAAATTCTAGGTATGTGAGTTTAGCAAGATGCTTTGGGTGCCTCAGGCCACATCACCTGGACCATCTCTGATTTTAACCAGGCTTCTATTACCTAAGTGACCTTGAGAATGTATCCTTTTAAAAGACCTTTTCCACCTCTTCCCTCTTTCCACTCCCTAATTCTTCTTCCTTGGTTGCATCCCTAAGAAACAACCTGTTCTCAGACCTAGAGTCTGCTTTTAGGAAAGTTCTACCAAAACAGAGAGATATTTTGTATACAGTACAATATTTTCCCATAAATAACTTCAGCATTTAGAGTATTTGAACAAATATTATTGGAAAATAATAAAATGAAAATAAAAGAGTAGATTTCAATTAAATAACATGTGAGAAGTACAGACTTTAGTCCATTATGGTTGATGTGGATTTTATTTAATTTTAGTAATAATTCTTCCAGTTCTGATAGCTTCAACCAGGAAAATTTGGTTCTTCTCAAATCATTATTTCTTTCAATATTCTATTAATCTCATATCTCACTGAGACACTCTGTTCTCAGCTAAGTATGAAGAGGTGGGATTGGGTACATTTTGTACCATATCCTTAGTGATCTGTAATTATATCCTGTCATTAAAATGCTATTCTAATCAACTTTACAGAGCTTAAATACCCCTTAACATTTTACTTCTTCCTAATACTAAATGGAACACTTAGGTCTTCATAAAATCGTCTAGGAACATGTCATGAGAGTAAACAAAATAAACTAAAACCATCATTTTTTAACTTGGGGTCAGTTATCTAAAGAAAAAGTTTAATTTTCAATTGCAAAAGTAACATAATAATATTAAGAAAAATTCGAGTGAATAAAAGTATTATTAATAGAAACATACTGTCAAAACATTTTAATTTTATGATTATTATGGTTGGTCCTTTTATAAATGCATTTTTATGCAATTGTAGTATTGGCAAAATTTTGTGTTCATTTCTTTACAAAGAGAATTTTTGAACCTCAGAAAAGCATCTTGAGAGGTTCGCTAGTCCTGTGTAGTATTTCAAAATTATATGCAGTCTGTTGGTGCTGTGACTTGAAAGTGTCCACTCCAGAATTCAGTGTTGCTCATGTGATGGTATCAAGAAGCAGGGCCCTTAAGAGATGGTTGAGCCAAGACAGCTTTTTCCTTATTAATGAGGTTTATATAATGGAGGCTTCACCCAGTGACAGATGAGCTTGCCCTTCTGCCTTCTGCCATGAAAGGACATGGCAAGAAGGCCCTCATCAGATCAAACCAGGTGCCTTGACTTAAACTTCTCAGTCCTAAAACTGTAGAAATAAATTTCTGTTACTTATAAATTTTAATCTCAAGCACAAAATGGACTAAGACAAATGGGCTTTAACATCCTTAGGAAAAGTGTAACGGAGGCTATTTTCCCAGTTCCCTTTCTTAGTCCCCTAGCTTGTCTTCTAGACCTGCACAAACTAGGTGCTATAGTTTGGAGACAAGGTGGATTCCCCCCCCCCCAGAGCTCTTGTGTTGATGCAGGAACGTTCGGAAGTAAAACAATTAAATCATGGAAGCTGTAACCCAATCAATGGATTAATCCATTTTATGGATTAATAATTTGAAAGTACTTCTATACTGAGTAGTCACTGCAGGCAGTTACTGGTATGTGGCTGCAGGAGGTAGGTTTCTGGGGGCATGCTCTGGAAGGTTTTATCTTCTTTGAAGACTCTTCCTTCCCTTTCTGCTTTCTGGCTGTTATGGGGTGAGAAGTTTTCCTTTTCCCCTGCCCTTCTGCTGTGATGTTTGTACCTCAACTTAGGCCCCAAGCGATAGAGTTGGACTGAACCTCTGAAACCATGAATCCAAATAGACTTTTTCATCTCTAAGTTGTTTTTATCAGGTATTTTAGTCACAGTGACACAAAGACTAACACATAGGCAATCTTTTAGTTGCCATATTGATGTAATAAGTCATAATAGAATTCCTTAAAATATCAAGTGCTTTTAACATTTTAATGATTTTTTAACATTTTTAATTGTTGAAGTGTAACATTTATTATAAAGGGGCATAGTTGGTTGGTATTTGTGTTTTAGAATCTTGATAAGAACCTTGTTTAGTGCAACATTTTTATTTTTACTTTCTTCCAAGCCCTATGACAATATGCATTTATCTTCAGAGACAATCATGAAGCCTTTTTTTAAATTTATTTTTTAGGTGTAGATGGACATAACACATGCCTTTTATTTTTATGTGGTGCTGAGGATCGAACCCAGGTCCTTCCTATGCGAGGCGAGCGCTCTACCACTGAGCCACAGTCCCAGCATGAAGTGTCTTTTAAATACATATTTTTTTGTGCTTTTAGTGGTAGGACCTTTCATTATAAACATTCCTGTTTTTCAATTTTAGGATTTTTTTTTCTTGTGTTATTTTTTGATAGTTTGTTTTCATGTTTTTTAATTTTGGGGGTCTCTATTTTTAGCACATTAATCCTCTTAGACTAATTATGTGTCTGTGTGTGCGTACATGTGAGTGTGTGTGTGTGTGTGTGTGTGTGTGTGAGAGAGAGAGAGAGAGAGAGGGAGAGAGAGAGGAGAGAGAGAAAGAGAGAGAGAGAGCTCTTCGATTATTCATCTGTTTTTGTTTTTTAGTTCTACTTTTGGTAAGATCTCCTCCAATTTGTTTTTCAACTTCATAGGTGATTTTCTTAATTACTAAAAGCATGTTTCTAAGAACTCTTTCTTGGTACCTGAACGTTCTTTTCCTAAAGCGCCATATTCTTCTTTCACAGATAAATCTTTTTAAATCTCCTTTAGACTATTAGAAAAATCATATTGAATTTTTCATCTCTTCTTTTTATAATGTCTGAGTTCATATTATCTGCATCACATTTTCAAAACTTTGTATCTAGTAGAAGAAAGAGTCTTCAAATTTTGAGCAAAAATCTAAGAGTTTAATTTCATTGGCTGATTGGCCTAACTCAGTTATTTGCTCATTCTTGAATCAGGTACTATATAGGGAGACCACAGTTTTCCAAATGGTTGGGAGTGAATCAGCATTCCTCTCTCAATTAGACAGGATGTTGGCTCTACCAGAACTGAGATTGAGGGAAGAGTAGCCCTTCAAAGAAAACTAGAAGGCATTACTAAGGAAAGAGCCAAAGAAAGCTGGACAGACAAAAAAGAACTTGATCTTTAGGCACCAGGTGCAGGGGTTTCTTTTGCAGCAACCTACCTGACCTGGACATCAAAAGCCAATGTCTGAATTCCTATGGAGACCAGTTACTCAGAATGTCATGGCATCTCAGTCTGTCTCCTGATAGCATTGCTTCTTAGACAAGTCTTCATATTATGTCAAAGTCTGGCTTCCTGTAGCTATCATCCATGACCTAGAGGGCCTTTGGTGCACCCTTCAGAGATATGAAGGCAGATCTCATGCTTTCAGGTTCTTTCTTTTCAGACTTAATACCCTCTTTTGCTATAGCTGTTCCAGTCTTGCAAAGTGTTGAGTCCTTTCCTTTCATCCTCTGTTTTTACCTCAAGGTTTATGCCGTTTGGTACAGCATGAGCAGCCCCGATCACCTGGCACCCTCATTTCCACTTTCACAGTTGATTCACAGCACTTTGCTCAAAATTAGTTCTGAGTATGATCTGAGACTATGTGAAGAGTTCATTTAGTTTCTCCAATAATACGCATTGAACCTTTATCACAGCAATTCTTAAACTGTCATTGCACATCAAAATCACTAGAGAAACACAAATCCTGATGCACATACCACACCCCTGACCAAAACTGGATTGTCTGGGATGGGCAGATGCGAGCTCAGACACCAGTATTTGTTAAGCCTTCTAGAACTGGGATTCTCTTGTACACCCAAAGTGAAGAGTCATCACTCTGCTGTATAGCAGGACTTCCTAAGAATCTAAAGTCAATGGTAACAGGCTTCCTAAAGGTAGATATTTCAGAAAATAAGTATGAGGCTTATCTCTATCATTTGCCTCTAGCTAACCATGTATGTTTTCTTATATAATTATTCATCAACTCAAATCAGGTAAAGCAATCTGGGGATAAAAAAGCTATTTGGTCATAGATAATATCAGAGTTTTTGAAAAAAGTGGTTATATTGGTACTTAGCTAAAAACTGCTTTTATATAATTTACTGTTTGGTTGACATCAAGGGGTGGACAGTCTCTGAGTTTATTTAAGTGACTTTCTGCAGAGTCAAGAGCAGCATTATGTTCTGGTGGGAACTTAAGAAGAGCTTCTTGAAATTATTTTCAACCAAAAAAATGCATTTCTGTCTTTTGTAACTATGGATTAGATGCCATCTGTAGAGCTCCCGAGTTTTACAAAAATCCTACATTTAGACTGACATTTATCTTATAATATGGCAGTAGAAAAAATTCTGAAATATTTACTGAACAAAGGTTAAGGCCAAGCTTTATCAATGTGCTGTTTATAGAGCATAAATCTGCACTAAAATGGGTAGATTTATTATTTATGTTTAACCACAGTGTCTATTGTATATTTAAAATCCAATATTAAATAGATTCAGGGATGAAGGAAAGGAAGGGAGGGAGGCTGAAAATTAAGGCAGAAAAAAGCCCATTGAATATTCTTAGGAGCTTTCTCATCACTTGCTGAGTTCAGAACGTTTTCCCCATTTTTTTAAAAAAAATTTTTCAAACATAAAGAAAAGCTTTCAGAATGTTGTAATGACATTTGATGACCTCATGTATGATCTAGGATTCTCCAAAGGAACAGAACCAATAGGATGGATTGATTGATTGACTTTAATTGGCTCATACAGTCATGGAGTCCGGCAAGTGCTGAGAGCCAGGAGGACTTATGACTTAGTTCTAGCCTGAGTCCAAAGATCTGAGACTCAGGAGAACTGATGGTATTAGTTCCTGTCCAAAAGCCAGCAGGCTCAAGACTCAAGGCACACATTTCTGTTCAGATCCAAAAGGAGGATAAAAGCCAATGTCCCAGTTTAAAGGCAGTAAGGCAGGAAGACTTCCTTCTTACTCAGGGTAGAGTCACTGTTTTGATCTATGCAGGCCTTCAATTGATTAACCAATTCACATCAGGGAGGATGATTTTCTTCACCTAGTCTCAGGAGAAACTTGCTTTTTTGGTTGATGTCTTGGTCTTCTCCTCTAAAACACTCTTGCAGAAACACCTAGAAGAATGCTTAACAAGGGCTGGGATTGTGGCTCAGTGGTAGAGCACTTGCCTCATTTGTGTGAGGCACTGGGTTGGATCTTCAGCACCACATAAAAAATAAATAAAACAAGAATGCTTAACAAGAAGTTCAGCACCCCAGTGGCTCAGTCAAATCAACATGTAAAATTAGTCATCACATTTCATATTAACTTTAAATTGGTTCAAAACAATATTACCATAAACTTAGCAGCTTGAAACAACACATATTTATTATTGCAAGGTTTCTGTGAGTCAGGATCCTGGGCATGGCATAGCTGGGTTCATAGAGTCTCATAAGACTGCACACAGTGTCAGGCAGGTTTTTGATCTCTTCTGAGGCTACACTGGGAAAAGATTCACTTCTAAACTCACTTAGGTAGTTGGCAGAATTCTCTGTGTCTGTAAACTAAGGGCTTCAATTTCTTACTGGCTGTCAACTGCAATCTGCCCTCAGCAGCTGTAGGCTATAGTGGTTTCTTGCCTTGTAGAATTCCCCTACATGGCCTCTTTCTTCCTCAAAATCGAAAAGTCTCCACAAGGACAGAGGGTACAGTCTTATGTACCAAGGAACATAATCATGTACACATAATCATGTACATTCTGTCTTCCTTATATTACTGTTCAGAAGCAAGTTACAGATCCCATGTACACACAAGGGAAGAGGGTCACATAGCAGGACAAACACGAGAGAATATGATCATGGGAACTTCTCCAAGCCTGTGAATCATAATTCTCCGTTTATTTATTTTCATTTTTCTTTTTAAAATTATTACAAAATGTTTACATGTTAGGGGGTACCATGTGACAATTCTTCATTTAGAGTCAAGAATTGTTAGCATTTTGCATGTCTTCTTTCTTTCCTCATGTCTCTTTCTCTTTGTACACGCACACACACACACACACACACACACACACACATACACATACACGTGCACATGTGCATACACACATACACACACACACCCTTTTGCTGAACTATCTAAAAATACTTATCATCACAAAGGTACCAAAAACATACTTCAGAGAAAAGACAGCTTTTGAAACAAATAGTTCTGTGAAAACTGGCTATCTGTATGTAGAAGAATGAGACTAGATCCCTTCCTCTCACCTGCATACAAGTCATTTCAAAATGAATCAAAGACCTGGACATTAGAAGAGAAATTTTGCAACTCCTAAAACAAAATGTAGGGTCAATACTCCAACACAAACATGCAAGCTATGATTTCCTCAATAGGACTCCTAAAGCTCAGGGAATAATACCAAGAATTAATAAATGGGATGACATCAAATTTAAAAGCTTCTATACAGCAAAGGAAATGAGAACATGAGGAGAAGACAGACCAATGGGGAAAAAATCTTCACTAGCTACTGTTCTGACAGAGGATTAATATCCTGAACATATAAAGAACTCAGAAAACTAAACACTCCCAAAACAAATGATCCAACCAATAAATGGACAAACTGAACAGACAGCTCTCAAAAGAAGAAGTACAAATGGCCAGAAATTTTAAATATATTAAATATATTTAAATATATCAGCAAAAATTTAAATATATTTTTTTAAATGCTCAACATCTTGAACAGTTCGGAAAATGCAAATCAAAACTACACTAAGATTTCTTCTCACTCTAGTTAGAATGGCAGGCATCAAGTATACAAATAATAATAAATGCTGGTGAGAATGTGGAGGGAAGAAAACATTTTTACACTGGTGTGGGATTGTAAATTACTACAACCACTTTGGAAATCAGTATGAGTTTCCTCAAAAGATTAGGAATGGAATCACCATATGACCCAATTATACCACTCTTTGGTATTTACCAAAGAATTAAAGTCAGTGTTATATGACAATACTTGCAATTCCATGTTTATAGCATCTCAATTTACAATAGCCAAACTATGGAACCAGCCTAGATGTCCATCAATGGATGAATGGAAAAACTAACAGTGGCACATATACACAATGGAGTTTTATTCAGCCAAATAAGAATGAAATTATGACATTTTTTGGTAAATGGAAGGAATTGAAGAATAGCATACTAAGTAAAATAAGACAAACTCAGAAAGTCAAATGGTTGTATGTTTTCTCTAATATGTGGAAGCTATAGAGAGAAGAGAAAAACAGGTGGGGCAGGATATTATAAAAATAGAAGGGAGACCAGTAGAGTAGAGGACGGGTACCATGGAAGATAATGGGCAGCTACTGGTGAATGAAATTGGCCAACTTATACCCTTATGTTGAGTGTGTGTATGAATATGTAACAAGAAATCACATTGTTATGTGTGATTATAATTCAACAATAAAGAGAAAAAATAAATAAGAAGAATTGATCTTATGGAAAAAAAAATATTGTTATTATCATTTCCCTCAAAATAACATTCATCTTCTAAGAGTAGTATGTATCACTATGCTCAATCATTTCAATCATTTAATAATTTCAATCATTTAATATTCAGATGATATTCACATTTCTCCAATTGTAAAAACAAGACTTGTGTAAATTTTTTAGAACTAAGGTCCAATCAGGCTTCATGTATTATATTTGGTTATGTCATTTTATTCTAGCTCAGTTGTCATGAAGTTAAAATTTTTTTTCAGTATGTCATTCATATATACAGAACAATATGTCATATATACTAGATATTGTAGCAAGCATTATAAGCAAGAAAAAGAAAATAGATCTGAACTTTAGAAAAGAAGAAAGTAAACTGTCTAAACTTACAAATAACATGATTGTTTACAAAGAAAACCCAAAAGAATCCATAAATTTAGTATTAATGAATCTATCAAGGTCTCTTTATACAAAGTCATTATGCAAAAATGATTTCTATGTTACCAACAATGAGCAAAAATGAAATTTAAAAAAGCAATGATAATACTATCAAAAAGTTCTAAATTCCCACAAAATAGACCTAACTAAAGATGTATAAGACCTCTCTTAAACTGAAAACCATAAAATATTGATGAGAGAAATTACAAAGTCAAATAAATAGAGCTATTAACTGTCAAAAAATAATGTCTAAACTGGATCTGGTGGCGCACTCCTATAATCCCCGCTACTCAGTAGAGTGAAGCAGGAAGATGGCAAGTTTGAGGCTATCCTGGGCAATTTAGTGAGACTTTGTCTCAGAATAAAAAATAAAAAAGGCTATATCTGTAGCTCAGTAGTTGAGCTCCCCTTGGGTTCCATCCCCAGTACATCCCCCACCCCACAAATGTCTAGATTCAATTGAAATCCCCAGAGGTATTTTTGTGGGAACTGACAAAATAATTCAAATTTGTGTGGCACTGCAAAGAACCTAGAATAGGCAAGACAATGTGAAGAAGAACAAATTTTGAGAACACATACCATAAGATTTCAAGATTTACTATAAAGTTAGAATCATCAAGGCCATGTTGTTTCAAGGACAAAGTGATCAGTGTAACCAGAGTCTATGTACAGGTCCAAACATATACAGTTACTTGACATGAGACAAAACACCACTGCGATCCAAAGGCAGAAACATGGATTTTTCAATAGTCCTGGTGCAGGGAGATATTTCTATTTAAAAAAGAAAAATACTTGAGTGGTTGGGATTGTGGCTCAGCGGTAGAGTGCTTGCTTGCCTAGCACATGTGAGGTACTGGGTTTGATTATCAGCACCACATATTAATAAAAAATTAAATAAAATAAAGGTATTGAGCCCATCTACAACTAAAAAAAAAATTAAAAACTTGACCCCTATGTCACACTACATACAAAAATTAATTTAAGGTAGATCACAGGCCTACATATATAAGGTAGAATAATAAAATTTCTAAAAGAAAGTGTTGGAACAAGTCTTCCTGATTTAGGGAAGCATTTTGTGTATGTGTGTGTGTGTGTGTGTGTTGTGTGTGTGTGTGTGTGTGTGTGTGTGTGTGTGTGTGGTGCTGGGAATTGAAGTGAGGACCTTATAATTCTAGGCAAGTGCTCTATCATTGGGCCACACCCTTAGCTCAGAATCAAATATTTATAAACAGGAAACAAAAAACATAGCAACTAAAGAAAGAAAAAAGACAAATTATATTTCACTAAAATATAAAATATTTGTTCATCAGAAGATCAGAGATACAATTAAGATCGTAAAAAGAAAGTTCTAGATTGAGACAATAGCTTCAGTGCTTATATTTGATAAAGTTCCCAGATATCCAGGAAACATACAGAATTCCTCACAAATCCATTTTTAAAAAGACAACCCAAGTTTAAAAAAAAAATATGAGCAAAAAATTAACAGGCACCTCACAAAAAAGATATCCAATTGGCTAATAAACTTATGAGAAGATGCTCTGCATCATTAATTATAAGAGAAATACAAATTAAAACCACAATGACATATACACCCATCGAAAGGGCTAGAATTTAAAAGATGACAAATCCAAGAATTTTGAGGTTATAGAAATATTAAAACTCTCATTTTTTTGTGGTTGGTACAACCATTTTAGAAAACTATTTGACATTAACTACTAAAGTTACCATCTGCTTCCCAATGACTCAGCAACTTATCTTACCTTGTCCTCCTCTGAGGTTTATCACCAAAGAGAAAAGAGTGTCTACTGAAAGAATCACGTGTGCAGGGAGTGTCCCTAATTCAAAACTGGAAAGAGCCCAACTAGCCACCCACAGGGAACAGATACACATAATATGCTCTATTCCTACAATGGACTAACAGACCACTAGAAATTAATCCAGTGTGATAGAAGTCAGAATAATGATTATATGTATGTGTAGTGGTGGGGGGTTTGTGTTGACTGGGAAGGGGTATCATAGAAACCTTTGAAGTGCTGTTTTATGTCTTCATCGGAGTAGTGGTTACAGGGTGCATATATAAGTGCATCTAATTGTGTATTTTAAGGTTACTACACTTTCTATAGATCACTACCAATGTTATACCACAATAAAAACATTTTAAAAACAAACATACACAAATCTGAAGTTTGACTCTGAATTTTCATTAATTGAATAGCCCTGTTCTCTTCCCCTAAATGCAACCTCTTTCTTGGCTTCTAATATCATGTATTAATGTAGTGTATTCATGAGCTTTATACAAATGAAAATTTATAGTATTAATTCTTCTGTTTCTGTTACTAAACATATTTGGGGGGTGGATACCAGGGATTGAACTCAGGGGCACTCAACCACTGAGCCACATCCCCAGCCCTTTTTTTGCATTTTATTTAGATAGAGGGTCTCACTGAGGTGCTTAGTGCCTCACCATTGCTGAGGCTGGCTTTGAACTCATGATTCTCCTGCCTCAGCCTCCCAAGCTGCTGGGGTTACAGGCATGTGCCACTATGCTCAGCTAAGCTTTTCAGTCTTATAGTGCAGTTTCTCTTGTTTCTAGTGATGTTGAGCCACTTATCATATGTTTAAAGGTCTTTTTCTGTGATAACTGTTTAAGTCATATCTTATGCCCACTTGTGCTCCTTTTCTTTCTTCATTTTTCATTACTTTTTAAATATATTGTGGAAACTGAAATTTAAAAAAAACTATCTCTCCTGCCAAAACCACAGTCATATGTATTGTCATAGTATTGCCTGTGAATTATTCTGTATTTATTACAGAAGAAACAATGACTTTGGGTCCTTTTCCACTGAAAGACTAAAATACAGAGATTTTTGTCAGTCACAATGTTTTTTTTCAGTGCTGAAGACTGAACCCAGGACCTCCCACATAGGCAAGGGCTCCGTCATTGAGCAACTCCCCAGTTCACATTTTGTCCTTCACTTTCATTCCCAAATGTACATACCTTGACAGATGTACAAGATCTCTGTTACACCCTGTTGGCCTGTCCTGTATCTATCTATGGTGTTTGACCAACTCTATTTCATATTACTGCCAGCCCTGGAGCTCACATTCTTTAAACATGTGTATTCCCCCGTCCTCAGGGAGCCTTTCTCCATCTCTCTATATTCATGGGGACTTCACACATGACCTACCTCTTCTTCCACAAATGCCTTCATCCCTCTTCACCTACGCAGTGAGCTGGGCCCCCTCCCAACTGCTTCCTTCTTGCTTCCTCTCCAAGGCAGTGGGGATCTGGGGTCCTCTGTGTCCTTCACCTCCTCTCTGTGCAACGTCAGTCTCTGCTTTTTAAAGTCTTCCATTTCAGCTGATCAGTCTATCCATGCCTTAAATCCTTTCTAGAATGATGCTCCTTAATGCATTGCCTATGTCCACAATGGAGATAGCCAAGTAAATTATAGGGCAGAGCAATGAGAGTTCCAGACTGGACCAGAACCCCGTGGAACACAAGAAAGACCATTCATGACTGAACTTTCCCCAGAACCTGTAACCCTACAACCATTACACACATGTGAACACACACACGCCTCCGGAACTTTGAAACTGTATTTTATCTTAAACCTCGGCCAGACAAATTCTTGTCTAACACCATGAATCTTTGTCAGAAAATAATGATTTTATTCAGTCCCTGTCAAAGCACACACCTAAGTGGCAGGATGGGAGTGAGTAGCTAGTTTAGGGATGTCGGTTTTTTGCCTTTCTATTTCAGTGAGTGAGCCTCCCTTAACTATCCCCGCATCCTCACCCCTGCACCTAGGGGTGCCCCCCATACACCCCGCCATGGATCCTTTCACTCTCAAACCCACTTTCTCTTGCCCCAGTCTCAGATGCCTCTGCATTCTGACAGCTCCACACCTGGATTCCAGCTCAGCATCCTCCACTGAGCATGGGCCTACCATCCAGCTGCAGAACCACAGCGTCTCTGCCAATTCTGGACACACCTCAGATACCATCTGTCCAAATGGGAGTTCTAACCTCCCTGCCTCTTTCTTTCCTAATCTCCTTTTCTGGGGTTCAACAACCCTCTCTTCCCCAGTCTCTCAAGCCAGAAACCTGGGAGTCAGCTTCTTATTCTTTCTTTTCCTCACTTCCACAATTAAAAAGTTCTAAAACCTGGCTGGGGCTGCTCCCCTCCTCCCCCTCCCCACTGTGGCCCCATTATTTCAGGTCCCCATCTTCTCTCCTTGATGTTGTTACAGTTCTCTCTTGACTGCCACTACTTATGGTCTTGCCCTTCTTCTTGCTCCGTCCCTCAGTGTTCTTTTTCTAAAAAGAAAAATCTGAGATTATTCAGATTGACTATTGAGATTAATTCACCTCTCTGAAATTGTTTCGTGACTCCCCATGGAACACAGGATAAAATTGAAACTGCTTAGCAAGAAGTTCAAGATTCTACAGGAAATTTGGCTTCTACTACTTTTCTAGCTTCATTTTTCACATATTCCTCCTTAAACTTTATGTTCCAGCAATTCTAGTGGGTTTACATTTCTTGGAGTTAACTTTAATCTCTCCAATTACCAAGGGTTGCATGTCATTTTCTTTGCTTGTTCTATGCATAGTTCTATGCATAGTTCTTCTTCCACTACTTAAGCATCAAAAACCTCTTCCTCATGCTTCAAAGATCAGCTTAGATGTTGTCTACTCTGGAAAGCCTTTCTCAAACTTCCTCAGCCAAAGTGACTGTCTCATTTCTAAATCTTATACTCTTCCTGTTAACTTTCTCACCAAAGCCATTTGCTTAAATTTTGGTACTTTAAATAAATTTTGAGTCCTTGAGTTCACAAAGCATGTCTTATTTATCTTTGGATGTCTAGTGTGTTTATGATTTGCAGTGAATATTGAATAGATCCTTAATGAATGAAATAATGATTGCAGAGATCTTAACATTGGGTCTGTAGGTACAAGGTGGGCTCTGTTTTTACAGACATGAGCTCACTTAATTCTGGACTATTGATTCCATTTTGCAGATATGGATCAATTTTATTCACCCTTGTATCCCTATTGCTGAACATAGTACCAGGAAGTAGAAACTCAACAAATACCTGCTTCTTAAATTGGGCTGCCAGAGTGAAATATCATAGATTGAGTGGCTTAAACAACAGAAATTTGTTTCACACAGTTCTGGAGTCTAGAAATTTGAGATCAGGGTGCCAGCATGGGCAAGTTGTGGAGAGGGCCCTTTCCTTGTTTGTAGATAGGTGGCCACCTACTTCCTATGTCCTCATAAAGTGGAGAGAGAGCAAGCTCCATTCATCACCTCCTCTAAGGATGTGGATCCCATCACAGGGCCCCACCTTCATGACTTCATCTAAAACTAATTACTTCTGTAAGACCAAACACCATCACGTTAAGGGTCAGGGCTTCAACATATAAATTTGGGAGTTGGGGAGGAACATAAACATTCAGTCCATATCATTGATATTTAGGGAAGGTATTACCATCATGTACCATTGAAGAAATGGGGTCTGGGAAAGCTTAAAACTTGTCCTTAATCACAAGCTAAGGAAGCCAAGGCTTGGCGCGCCTGCCCTGCCACATGGCATTCAGAGAGAGAAGCAGGATGCTTCTCTGGACCAGGCAGTTCATTGACTGGGGAGAAGCTTCATTCCACAAGCAGCTGTTGGGCTATTACAGGGCCTGACTTAAGAAGATGCGCTGGGACAATCACATTAAGAATTTGAACCAAGAAACTGAAAAAAAATGGGGCATTAGTAGTGAGATCTCAGATAAAAACTTTTTCAGGGTGGTAGGATGGAGTTACAAGGGGGTACGTAGACTAGATTGGGAGACAACAACTGATTCCCAGTGGAACCCTGTGGTCCCAAAGGCATTCACATTCAGGTTCCAGTTTGGTTCTTTATACTCTACACCCTGTCCTGCCCAGCATTCAAGGTGACGCTGGTGTTTGTTCTTTGCAACTAAAGGTTTTAACAAAACTCCAAGGATTGAAGGATTGAAACCCATGCCTTCTCTCTCTCTCTCTCTCTCTCTCTCTCTCTCTCTCTCTCTCTCTCTCTCTCTCGTTTAGAGCTCTGTTCACTGTTTCACAGCTGGAGACATTGTCTTTGTACAGATGTTAACAGAAAGCCAGGCCAAAAAAAAAAAAGCAACTTTTAAATGTATTTTGATGACAATAAGAAAAGCTGTAATTGTGAAGTGAGTGGGAAGAAACAGCCAGCAAGGCAAACCAAATCCCCTCTCAATTTAAGCTAGACCAGTAGGAGGGTCCCAAGAAACCTAAAATAGGCCTTTAATGGAGTCTGTTTGATTAAGCCTCTCTGCTTTCTTTGGATACAAATCCCTAGGAGTTGTGCTGGCCCCCTCCTGCCACCTCCACTTGCTGTCCTGCTTGCCCAACACAGCGGGAGAGGGAGACTGGGGGGATCGGGTGGCTACTCAGCACGTGGACTTCCACACCTCAAGGCTGTGAGGGTGCTAAGAATACACAATGGTTTCTCTCTGATCGTGGCCTTTTGACACACAGCTAATGAATATATGCCAGGTAAAAATCGTTCTTTCCCACGAACTGTTCTGCAGGTCTCCAGCGAAACAATTACCCTGTTCCACTTAGAATGACTCAAGGACGGATCTGAGGGCTGGCTCATGCTGCAGCCTGTTTTCTTGCCCTCTTCCCTGCTTTAGCATTTGCGTTGAAAAGTTAAAATACAAAACTCTGAAGTTCTCCCACCCCACCCCACGCATCTGCAGGCGGGGGCAGCTGGCTCTCCAGTCCTTCTGGTGGCAGCTGGGGACGCTTTTCATGCGCCGAATGGGCAGGTTCACGATGCTGGGCAGTAACAATGGCCATCCCAGAGGGGTTGGTTCACCCCCTCACTTCTGTGAAAAGATCCTTCTACTTGATGTTACCTACTTGGGGGTCACCTTTTGAAAAGTCTGAAAAGAGCTTATCTTACAATCAACATTTCCCAGAATCAATCACAAGCCACAGGCCATGAAAAGAAACAGAATTTGATATAAAGTGCATTCAATGTACATTATTGTTCAAAGTTTGCAGAGCTGAAGGCCAGTCATTGGAATGTTTTCAGAGGGATGATTTTTAGAAGATGTAAATACCTGAAAGCACTGATAAAAATCAAGAGCAAGATGTCCTGTTTGAGCCGGAATTTCAGGGGCTTAGGGGTGACAATCTTAAAATTTGAGTTCATTTTTCATTTTGGAGCTAAGCCTGAACTATGGAAAAAAGTGACAATTAAGATCCAATCATAAACCCCAAACCTCCAGAGTATAGTTCTCATTCTGTTTAGACTGAAACCACAGTATCCTGATAGATGTATCTTTAAGAAAAGCATCTTGGTAGAACTGCAATGTGACTTTCATGTCTAAGAGCATGTTGCCATTTTCCAAGAAGTTTTCAGATATGAAAGCAGAGTAACTCCAAGGAGGCATATATACAATTACATTTCAATTACTTGAATTAAAACTATTTTTAATTTTCTCTGTTAACGTGGCTAGCCCATAATACCAGTTATTTAATAGAATACTAATGTAGCTGTTGCTTGAAAGTATTTTGCTGATGTGGTTAATACCTACAGTCAGTTGACCTCAAATTTAGGACCCTCTAAAATATGGGTGGGCTTCATCCAATACGTTGAAGGTCTTAGGAGCAAAATCTTAGGTTTTCTGGGGAAGAAATTCTGTTTCCAGTTTGCACCATCAACTCCTGGCCAACTATCAGTCTGTTGATCTACCTTTTAGATTTCAGGCTTGCCAATCCTCACAACTGAATGAACCAATTCTTCAAAATACACCTCTTCTTATTTATTTATTTATTTATTTATTTATTTATTTATTTATTTATTTATTTATTTATTTATTTATTTATTTATTATTGGTTTGGTTTCTGTGGAAAACTCTGATTAATACAATCACACTTATTTACAAGTCATACATAATAACTAATAATAAAATTAATTTTTTTTAGTGTTTTTGGAGATTGAACTCAGGGCTTTCTTACATGCTGGTAAAGTGCTCTACCACAAACCTATACTCCCAGTCCAATAGGTAGAGCTAGAAATTCAGGAAGGTTCAATCTGGATGAATCTGCATTCTGCTCCTCTATGAATTTGAATTTAGCACATTGACCACATTCCTAATTTTAACCCCAGTGCCACAAAATTCAAGAGAGATAGGAAGTGAGGAAGATGTTTGGGTTGTCAGGCTGCCTGGGGATGTGCACAGAAGCATGTAGGGTGTAAAGAGCCAGCAGGGGCTTTCAGCAATTGAGGCCACATGGTCACTCTTCCCTCTCACATTCCAGAGCAAGGAGATTTCAGGAGGAAGTTTTCATGCCTATGTCTCTGTGGAGTTGGAGACAGAACCCAGGGCCTTGCACATGCTAGGTGAGCACTCTATCACCTGAGCTATACCCCGGCCCCGGAGTAAGTTTTGGGGACAGAAGGTGGAGAAATCTCTATTACTAATGGACTCTTGGACAAGGAGAGGCTTCCTATTCTAGACGAAAGGTCAAACAAGAATATACCTCACACATGAAGAAATATATTTATATTTTACTAAATATAATGACATAGACAAAGGAAATATAGGTAACACAGAACTAGAATCCAAGCCCAATTTATGTCTTTTAAAAATAAAGGCTCCCTATGATAAAATTATTTTCAAGTATCAAGAATGGAATACTTGTTTCATTTTTTATAAGAGAAATAATTCAATATCTAGTCTCTGCCCATGAGTGAATCACTTTCCTAAAATACACAGTTCTTCCCTAAAGCCTGAATTCTGCTTATGTTTCTCACAACCATAAAAGAACAGTTAATGTTAACTTGTTTGAGACTTTTGTTTTCAAACACCTGGAGGACCTTTGTTAGAAACAAGATGCATTTCTAATCCACCCATCTAAATCTCTTAATCCCAGAACAAAGTCTCAAAAATTGAAAAATGAAGGAAGCAGGAGTCAAGCTGTAAGCATGGTAGATGTCTATTTTTGTTTATGTGTGGCAGAACTTGGCTACCTGTTGACCAAACCTGTTTCCTCTTTCTCCTGACCCATAGCTAGGCTTTATTTCCCAGTTTCCTTGCAACTGGTGAGGTTATGTGACAAAGTTTGGACCAATGGAATGTAAGCAAAAGTGGTACGTGCCACTTCTTAGCCAGTTCTCCCTGCCCAACTTTCCACACGAGGTCCTCCATTCTCCTTTTAATTTGGCAACAACCCTGGAAACCATTGGTGAAGAAAGAAGCCACAGCTGGAGGGAGCCTGGATCCCTGAATCACCAGCTGAAGAGATACTTATTGATCAGAGACACCTGTATTGAAGTTCATGTGAGTAATAAATAAATGGCTATTGTGTTAAGTCATTGAGATTAGGGGTCCATTTGCTAAGACAGCTACTGAGTCCTTAACCAACACAGTGGGGGGATAGCAGTTTTTCACTTTTAACATACAGCAGAGAAGGTGTACATCGAGTTTGCTTAATTTATTGATTGGGAATGCAATTTATAGCAATGTAACTAATTAATGAAATGCCAAATCAACTCCAAATGTGGGTGCCATATAGAATTTATTATCAGGAGCTTGAATATATGATAGACATTAAATATGACATTTCAGCTCTAGATTCTGACCAGGATTTTTTTCTCAAGCACCTGATTAGTGTGTTATGAGTATTCATGTGTCAGAAGGTCTGAAAAAATTTTTTTTATCAGTGTAGAAAGTGGACTCAGTGGTAACCTAGGAAGATACAGGATGGCTAGAGGTATGGGAAGGTATTTACCCTATAGGTATTTGGCCTACACTAAGGGCACATAGCCACCCAGTACACAGTGAATAATGGATAAGTTAGTATGGTCTCCTGCTCATAGAATATAACCAACACACGAACACACTCATACACTGCTGGTGGAACTGCAAATTGGTGCAGCCAATCTGGAAAACAGTATGGAAAACTTGGAATGGAATCACCATTTCATCAGCTATCCTACTCCTCAGTCTATACCCAAAGGACTTAAAAACAGCATACTACAGGGACACAGCTACATCAATGTTTATAGCAGCACAATTCACAATAGCTAAACTGTGGAACCAACCTAGATGTCCTTCAGTAGATGAATGGATAGGGAAACTTTGGTATATATACACAATGGAATATTACTCAGCATTAAAATAGAATAAAATCATGGCATTTGTTGGATAATATAATGCTAAGTGAAGTAAGCCAATCCTCCAAAACCAAAGGCCGAATGTTTTCTTTGATATGAGGATGCTGACTCATAATGACAATGGAAGAGGGGGAGCATGGGAGGAATGGAGGAACTTTAGATAGGGCAAAGGGGAGGGAGGGGAAGGGAGGGGGCACGTGGATAGGAAAGACAGTGGAATGAGTTAGACATCATTACCCTAATAACATGTATGAAGACACAAGTGGTGTGAAAATACTTTGTGCACAACCAATGACTTGAAAAATTGTGCTCTATATGTGTAATATTCTGCTGTCATATAAAACAGATTACAATAAATATATAATTTAATAAAAAAAGATCTGAGCATTGTTTCCTACTGAAGTCTCCCCCCCCAAAAAAATAGTTCATTTGTAAATTGATTGTTTAAAACTTGAAGTTCGGGCTGGGGCTTTAGCTCAGTGGTAGAGAGCTTGCCTAGCACATGTGAGGCAGTGGATTCAATCCTCAGCACCGCATAAAAAATAAATAAATAAAATAGAGGCATTCTTGTCCATCTATAACTAAAATAATATATATGCATATATATATATATGCATATATATATATATATATATTGTGTGTATGTGTGTGTATGTGTATATATATATAAAACAAACCTTGAAATTCATTCTCCTAAAGTAACATTATAAAGAGTTTCTAAAGATAATACACAAATGTTTTATAAGTCATATTGTAATATATATCAATATATTAATATCTTTATCAATCTAATTTACAACATTTTTGAGATGCTGGATATCTTGAGAGGAGACAAAGGTGAATAATGATGGGTTCTGTCCTGAAACAGCTGGCAGTCTGGCAGGGCAGCTATGTAGGAAACAGTAAATAGTGTTAGTTGTATTCTCATTCTATCCTCTTTTCTAAGAGAGATTACTGATTTTGTAGTGTGGGGAGGCTGTATCACCCAGATGCTGCATCAGGACTGGCTAATTTAGACTCTGGATAGCGGGTAAGGCCTGCCTGACATTAAAGAATCCCAAATGTGCATCTAGAGTTTAGACTGACTCTGAGTCAGTCACTGCAACCCTGTGTCCCACGTTCTTAGCTTGCTTTGCAGCTAGAAGTGGCCATGCTCCCCAGTCTGGCCACTGAAATGTAGGAGGAGAGTCTGCTGGGAGAAGTAAGATTTGGGGCAAGTTTTGATTTCTGAATAAAAGGGAAACATGTGCCTAACATTGTTCCTTTTCTCTCTTCTTCTCCCTGTGAACACGGATTTGATCTCTGGAGCAGTAGTAGCCCCCTTGAAGGAAACCTAGAGTAAGAAAAGAAGCATAGAGTAAAAAAAAAAAGCATAGATTAAGAAAAACCTCAATTTGTTTTACTATCAGTTGGGTTTTCTGGGACCGTCAGGTGCAAAGTTCCTAGTTACTAAAGGAGAGGAAATGAGAATAACAGTTGTAAGCCATAACAGTACTGGGAGATAAGAAGGAAGACTTGGTGAAAGAGGTACAATTTGGAATTTGGGTCAGATTTTGAAGAATTGGTAGGATTTAGACTGGAGGATATAAAGGAGGAATTATAGACAGGAAGAATAGCATTAGGAAGGGCACAGGAGTGGCAAAGTTTGGGTCTATCTGGGGAATTTTGAAGAGCTGAGGTAATATATATATATATATATATTTTATGAATATATATATAATAGGTAGGGAGGGCAAATGGTAAGCAGTAAGTGCACAAAGGTTGGTCAATGTCATCTGCAGAATGTCCTTAAGGTCAAGGTGGAGTTTGGCCTTAGTGAGGTGAGGACCATTTGGGTGAGACATTGATATCATCAAGGTACAGTTCAGATAGCATTTGTGACCACGTTTATGATAGATTGATAGGGAGGGAGATCAGACATTGAAAAATCACCAATGTAGGTTACTCCAACAGTCCCAAGTGAGAAAATACACACCTGAACTAGATGTGCTTTTGAAAAAGTGAAAGAACAGAGCAAGGACTTGAGACTTGTGGGAGAGGGCCTGAAAACACCTTTCTCCTGCCTTTTTAAGGGACTTTGCTGTCTTGGAATCTAGAGATGAGGTTTCTCCATGGCTCTCCCTCTGCCTGAAGCATATGTTTACCTTCATCCTGATTTTCAATTACCACCTCTTTAGACCTGTCAAGGCCACGCTCAAATCCCCTCTTACAAGAATCCCTGTGTTCATCGAGAAGAGAATGGATAAACAAACTGGTGCATTCATTCAATGGAGCACCATATAAAAACTCAGTAAAATGGAGACCAAGTCTCTGAATTTCCTAAGCATACAAAACCAGTTAAACCATGGAGACAACCTTGATTGCTTGATTTGCAAACATAAAGTAAACATAACTTGGGCTATTTATTATAAATCTCTCTATTTTTAATTTAAAAAGTGAAATTAAGTTCAACCAACCCAAAGCTGCCAACTGAATTATTGTTCTATAAGCATGGATTTCCCAATGGGATAGACTAAATAAGATGATGATATACTTGCAACCCAGCAATTATTTTCTTTGCCTTGCTTCTGAGTTCATCCTATAGAAAGCCTTGCATTTCCCTGGTGGCAGAGTCCTGAACCACTTTTGGTTTGGATATACCTAATTCATGAATTGCTGTTTGTTCAAACTCTATGATATTTAATATGCCTTAGTTTATCTTTTAATACTACTCAGTAATAAAAAGGAACTAATTACTGATACATACTACCTGGCTAAAACAAATAAATTATGGTGAGTGAAATGAGCTAGATCAAAAGAGTACATACTGTATGATTCTATTCATGTGAAGTTCAGGAATACACAAAACTAATCTATAATGACACAAAAGCGAGAATAGTGATTGACTCTGGTGTCGGGGATGGCAATTGACTGGGAAAGGATATGAAGGAGTTTTTTGGAGTGACAGAGAGAAGTTTGGGTTACAGTGGTCAAATATAGAATGCACCAGGTGTGGCAGCACACACTTGTAATCCCAGCAGTTTGGGAAGCTGAGGCAGAAGGATCCCAGGTTCAAAGCCACTATCAGCAACAGCGAGGCACTAAGCAACTCAGTGAGACCCTGTCTCAAAGTAAAATATAAAATAGGGTTGGGGATATGGCTCATTGGTTGAGTGTCACTGAGTTCAATCCTCCCCTCCCCCCCAAAAAAAAAAAAACCCAAGTAGAATGCTATGCTTAAGATCTGTATTTCACTACACAAATTTTACCAAACAAATAAACAAATACTGTGGTGTAGTTAATGATGTGCAAACTGAAGAATGAAACATGAAGTATTACTTTGAAATACAGCAAAATGCAAGATGGGCAGCTGGCTAAATATGTGGGAGCAGAGATAGCAAGTATTAAAAATAGAATCTAGGTAGTGGATAGATGGGTGCTTATTGTACCATTCTTTCAACTTTTCTGTGTAATTAAAACAGTTCATAACAAAATGTTGGTGGAAAAATAGTATGTAGTTCAGGTTTTGCTAATTCACCTGTCAAGAGTAAAGACAGCTGGCAGCTTTGGGCAGTGCTAGGCAGCTCTAAGCCTTTGTCTTGCCATGAAACCAAGTCTTCTTCCCTTAGAAGAGGACCATGACCAGTGGCTGAAAAGGGGTAGTTTCATTTAGAATCCCAATTTGGGTTTTCTTCAGTTTTTCCTGAGTTACAGCACTGTCAGGTCTAATAGACTAAATTCCATTCTGTTAGGGCTTGTCCTGAGTGTGTGTCCTGTGACTCATGGGGCACAGAATTAGAAAGCACCTCAAATTTACCTTCCAATAATTTTTTATGTACCTTGATTATTGACTATAAAATTATTCCAAGTATCCCATATTGATGTGATTTTCTCTGTTTAGTTCCAGAAAGAACGTGGTTTAAGAGAAATGTCAATGTATTGTCTGAGAACATTTTGGTACACATGAGGTCTCCTGAGGGACAGAAAAGGCTGGGACATATCATTAAAAATGATCACTAATGTAATTTTCCTTTCCACATAAATAGCCCAACTTCATGTAGATTGGTTATAGCCTTTATCTCCTTTGTGAGTACTAATATGTTTTCACTAGAATTTCTACTTCTATTCCAGGTACTCATTTAATTATGCATTTCTTCTTCTCTACAGCCAGAACATCCTTAATCACAGGGTTCAATCTTTCAGAGGTAATTATTTTTCTAAATCCTTTCAGCAGTTGGCCAACATTTCCCTCACAAAGTCATCTTAGCTAATTAGGTCATGTGCTTTGCAATTTTTTGTTTATTAACTATTAACAAATATATTTTGTTGAGACATCTATCACTGAGGTTGCTTACTATGTCTCTGACTTGCTGATACGAAATACTTCCATATTCATTTTTTTACTATATATTTAAGAAGTCTTTAGTTTTTAATAGACCAGCAACATGTAAATCTAATCATTATTTTACTTTTATCTTCTCCCATCTCTACATGTTAACTTATTACACTTTGCATGTTTTCCTTCTCTTAGAACTAGGGATAGAAAACATCATTTTTTTTCTTCACTTAGGCAGGGTGAAAAAGTTCTAAATCAGTGCTTCATAAATTTGAGCAGGATTCTGAATCAGGGGTACTTGTTTGAAAGGCAGATTTTGAGTCCTTTCCTTAATGCAGGTGATGTGGGGAAAATTTTGAGAAACAGTGCTTGTAAGGAAGTAGGTGTTAACAATTACAAGTTCATAGAAACAAAACGTTCTGAGTGTTAGAATATATGTCTTATTATTTACATTTTTGCCATATTTTTTATATTTTAGTATAGTGCTACTCCATAAATCAACCAGGAAAAAGTGAGACTTGATTCTCTATGAAAGATGAACAAAGCAGGCACCATGCAGAAATCCTGACACCTAAAACTGTTCTCTGGGTTTCTGTGTGATCCACAGCTAATTCCTTATGTTTTCCTTTCTACATTTTTAAGCTGACCATGGAGATATACTGCAGTCAAAGTTTCCTTGAAATTTTAAGTGGGGTGTACAAGAAATAACAGAAGCCCAGCTTTCATGAATTAGTGCATTTTTATTAGGAAAAAAATGTTTTTACTAAAGAAATACATGAACATGGATTAGTAAAATCAAAGGGTTTTAAAGTCTTAAAATGAAAACAGTCCCTTTTTTTAAAATATTTTTTAGTTGTAGATGGATACAGTCTTTATTTACTTATTTTTATGTGGTGCTGAGGATCAAATCATATGTGAGGCCGGTGCTCTACCACTGAGCCACATTGCAGCCCGGTTCTGTCTTTTTTTTACCCTTAGTTGCTCTATCCAGGGGTGCTCTTCATTCTCTTGGCTTTCTGGTAAGTACCTTCATGTTTTTTGTTTTTTTTTTTCAAATTAAAATTTCTCCAAGTTTTGAAGCAAATGCATGTATTCATACATGTAAGTATTAAATCCTTTTGAAACTTAATAATGATTGCCTAATCACCTCCCCTCATCAACCTCATGTTTACATTTGCTTTATCTTCAATGAACTTCCTTCTTTCCAAATGTCCCAGATTTGTCAATAAGCTATTATTTTTACTGTTTGTTTTCTAAGCAAGCTACACAGTTGTAAAATTTCCTGTGTTGGATTACATTTATGGCTAATAAATATTTATTATTATTTGAAATTTATTTTATTGATGAACATAAAGGGCCCAGTTTGTTATCTTAAATAAGTCTTTGTGAAAATATGCACAGTTGCCCACAATCCTAATCACAGTAGATGCACCTAAGCCAGACAATAACACTTGTCAAACTCTCATTCTGTCAACTATTTGAAGCGTACTTTCTTCTTAGAAATATTAAAATTAGAAAATCTGTTATTACACAAAATTATTTCATTCACTAAACAACCTCTGACATTATTCTGATAGTATCTCATTCTTTTTAACTGTTGCAAAATTAAAAATAAATAAAATTTATAGACACATTAGTTATTCATTTCTTTATTTATTGACATTTGGGCTCTTTCCAAGTTTACAAGAGAATGCTACAACAAATATTCTGGAGTCCGTCTCTTTGCTCAGGATTGAGTTCTAGATGTGGAAGATCTGGGTCCAAATCCAGAATCTTCTGAATTTGAATTGATATTGCTAACTTGCACTTTAAATGGTGGTATAAGCTTACAAGGCAGAAAATGCCATTTCTTTTGCATACCTAGTTTCTAAATCTTTGCTAACATGATAGCTCAGACAGGTTTTTGTTTTTGTTCTTTTTTTCTTTTTTTTTATTGATTGTTCAAAACATTACAGAGCTCAAGACATATCATCTTTCATACATTCAACTCAATTGGGTTTTGAACTCCCCAAATACATAATACAGACTCACTTCTGTTACATACTCACATTTTTACATAATGGCATATTAGTGACTGTTGTATTCTGCTACCTTTCCTATCCCCTACTATCCCCCCTCCCCTCCCCTCCCCTCCCATCTTCCCTCTCTACCTCCTCTGCTGTTGTTCAATTCTCTCCCCTTTTTCCCCCCACCCCCTTGCCCCTCATAACCTCTTATAATTTTGTGTATCACTGAAGGTCTCCTACCATTTCCATATGTTTTCCCTTCTCTCTTCCTTTCTCTCCCCCCATTTGTCTTAGTTTGCTGGTAGTCTTTTCCTCATGCTCTTCCTTCCTGTTCTATTCTTAGTGGCTCTCTTTATATCAAAGAAGACATTTTGTAAGGTTTAGTTTCTAACTTACTGATTTTGGTATCTAGAAATATCCATTCTCAATTATCTCTTAGAATTTTTAATTGCTGCTAATATACTTGTTATTACATTTCTTTTGCAAAGAGCAGCCCATCAATGTAGTATCTCCTGGAATCTCAATGAAGATCAAAAGCAAATTTTAAAGGTCTCAGAGTTTTCCTTTTGGTAATCTCCTACTTGCTTCTTTATTGTCCATATTTGAGTTCTTAATTTATTCATTCCCTGAGTGAAAACAATGTTTATTTAGAAGTAGGATGTGAAAAAGAAAAAAAAAGGAAAATTCACAGTTTTTACCTTGATCTAATTTTCTTTAAAAAAAATGAGTTCTAGCACTTCTGTTTATAATCCATTTCTGCCCTTTGGACTAATCTATCTAGCTCCTATCTCTAAGGACCCTGGTGCCAACTCATGCTATATAAGTTGACTGCAGCTGTCTTGCAGATAGGTAGGCAGGTATTAGGTACTCAGTCCAGACTTTGGGGGAGAGCCAATGAAGGAAACTTATAGCAAGAAAGAGCAAGAAATGCTTCCTAAATGATATTTTATATGACCTAGTATGACTGATGGAGAATAAAACATGCTGCTTAGAAATCATTAACCATAGATCTAAAGTCCACACAAGTCTTTTTATTCTAATGTAAAAATACAGAATTTTTTAGAGGGAGGGATAACATGAAATAAATCAGAAAACATCTTCACATTAATCAGTCTTTTCATATACTTCAAATTTGTACTTAATGCCTTTCTCCTCCTGGACCTCAGAAAGAATACCTGGGTATCTGTAAAAGAAAAAGATGTATAATTAATCTCTCAAAAACATAGCTTCCCTGAATCTCAACCAAAAAGCATCAACGGTGCTAAAGCAAGGTAAGATTTTTCTTCTTGTAGGTAAGCCACTGTTAAGGTAGACAAATATCAGGCAAATATAATACATATGCAAATAATAAGGAAAAAACCCTACAAAACTATGTATATAAATTTAGAAAATGAAAGTTGTGATTTCTCCTCCTTTTCTTCTGATTCCTAATTCTTTCCTCAAAAACTAACCACCATAGCAGTTCCCTAGTATATTTCTATTCTGTCATCAAGGGAATATGAAAATTCCTAAGAATTCTTTGTAAGTTTTATAGCTGATAAAAATTTCTTATGTAAGCAAAAGAAAATGAAATACAATCTATAGTTGTTTAAAGCAAAAACCGAAGTCATGTTATCTGGCATGGTGACAGATTCTCAATTCCTGTTTACTCAAGAGATGTGCATCATAAGGCTCTAATTCTGCAATGTATGGCACACTGCAATTTCTTGGCTAGAATCAGGATGAATTCAATCTTTCCTCTTCCCTCTCACTTGACTCTTTACACCCTTTAGTTTTCCATTCAAAACCCAGGTTGTAACCCAATCAATAAATGGGCTAAGGAACTGAAGAGATACTTCACAGAAGAACTACAACTGATCAAACATGGAAAGATGTTCAACATCTCTAGTGATTACAGAAATGCAAATCAAAACTACTCTAAGATTCCTTCTCACTCCAGTCAGAATGGCAATCATCAAGAATACAAGCAACAGTAAGTGTTGGTGACGATGTGGGAAAAAGGCACACTTATACATTGCTGGTGGGATTGCAAATTGGTGCAACCACTATGGAAAGCAGTCTGAAGATTCCTCAGAAAACTTAGAATGGAACCACTGTCTGACCCAGCTATCCCACTCCTTGGTTTATACCCAAAGGACTTAAAAACAGCTTATACTACAGTGACATAACCACATCAATGTTTACAGCAGCTCAACTCACAATAGCTAAACTATGGAACCAACCTAAATACCCTTCAACAGATGAATGGATAAAGAAAATGTGGTACATACACATAATGGACTATTAGTCAGCTTTAAAGAAGAATGCAATTATGGCATTTGCAGGTAAATGGATGGAGCTAGATGATACCATGTTAAGTGAAATAAACCAAAACCCCAAAACCAAAGATGGAATGTCTTCTCTGATAAGCAGATGCTAATCCACAATGGGGTGGAGGGGCGGGGAGAATGAAGGAAATTTGGATTGTACAGAGGGGAGGAGGTGTGGTATGGGAAGGATGGTGGAATGAGACGGACATTATTACCCTACATACATGTATGATTACACTACTGGTGTGACTCTACACCATATTCAGCCAGAGGAAGGGGAGGTTGTGCTCCATTTGTATACAATGTGTCAAAATGCATCGTACAGTCATGTATAACTAATTTGAACAAATTAAAAAAAAAAGTCTCCTAAAAGCATCTCCCAGTCAATACTTAACAATCCTCACTCTAATTATTCTTTATCTGGAGGGTAACCCAACCCAACCCACACTTATAATAATAATTCACTTTTGTTAATGATAATAAATTCACTTTTGTTTGCTTGAGGGGAAGGAAAGCCTATTATCCCTCCCCCTCAACACACACACTTCTTTTTTCACAACTTAATAACTCGTCAAGTAAAAAAGTACAATGCAAAACAAAAACAAAAACAAAAAACCCCAGGTTGTCAGCTGAAGACTGCTCTCACCATTCTGCCTCCTATCAACATTTTTATGTCACTCTAGATCTTAGTGTGCTTTCTTAGTGTCCTGGAGGCTGCACCCATTTGCTCCAGTGGGGGTCAGCAGCAGCTGTTTAACATTCACTCTGTGAGTGTCCCTGGATTTGCTGTGTGACCCTATCTCCAGGCCTGACTGGTATAAAAAGGCTTCATTATGGTAAATAATTCTCATTATGGTAAAGAATTCAGCACCATGCCTGACCCAGTAAGTTTTCCACAAATGCTACCCATTACTACTGGTTTATTTTGTCCCCTAACTATTAGACAAGGGTGATACAGGAAAACTTTTTTCTCTCATAATATACATGACCATGACCATTGCCCAGTAAAAATAAGCATTAATTTTTGTTAGCTATGTTTTTATTTTGCAACCATTTCCTTAGCTATTGCTGTCCCACTATTTTAGTAGTAGCCTCTTTTTTTTTTTTGAACAAATGATTTTTACTAGGCCAATTTGAAACCATAATTTTAGTCTCTTTGAAATGAGTCATGAAGAGTAACATTTACATATTTTTTTCATGTGTAAAATTCTCAGGAGTGTCAAGACTGTCAGTTAATAAGACAAAAACAAAGCAGTAAGAAGTTCTTTCTAAAATCATGAATAATAACACTTAAAATGACTGTGCTTTTGGCTGAATATGATCAGTAGCCATGGTATTAATGTAAATCTTCTCTGTGAAAATAAAATTTATTTCTGCTTGTTTCATTTTTCTTTCTCTAATATCTACACATTCAGTCTATTTTAATAACAGTTATAATTACATTTCCTAATCATCATTCCAAACTTTTTAAAGAGCAAACTGTCTGAGATCCACACTTGGATGCTGAGTTCAAGTCTGACAGGATTTGGAAACACCACCTATTTGTTAGGAACCACCCACCCAGAGACTCTCCATTTAGTACCTTCAGGCACCAAGAAAGCCAATAAGTAAGAATCAATATCAGACCTAAACTGACAAAGCGCCACAAGAATAACCCAGAGACGATTTGATGGAAGGTTTAAGAGGTAAATAGAGTTCCTGAAACAGTTTCCCATTAAAAAAAACAAATTGCAGCTAAAATAAAACCAGGAAGCACAGGTGTTGGAGGAAGGGATATAAAAATACTGTGGACAAATATGCCAGGAACTTGGACAGTCAGGAAGTAGTGGGGTCAGAAGAGGAGACATCAGTTCACCTGAAATCTACTTCCACCTATAAGGTTTTCCTGTGTCAGCTCTGGAGCCAATTACCACTTCTGTTATAGTTTGGATATGGTTTGTCCCTGAAGGGTTCAAGTGTTGGTCCTTAGTGAGGTAATATTGGGAGGTGTCTTATGGACCAACTGGGGGCAGGGGGACAGGGACTACATGACAACAATGACGACCCTTGGTGGGAAGAACTCGGATTAATTAGAAGTATGCCCATGGAAGGGACTGTAGGATTCTACTCTTTCTCTGGCTTCTTATTTTGAGATGTGATCTCTTCTTCCCAAGTCTGCCCCTGCCCTTAGGTTCTCACCAGTACCGAGCTGATGCCAGCAGCATGCCTTTGAACCTCCATAACTGTGAGCCAAATAAACCTTTTTTTCTAAAGTTAGCCTGCCTCAGGTATTTCATTATAGTAATGAAAACAGACAATTATAGACTCTAAAGGCCTGTTTTGGTCTTTATCTTTGACTAGGTAGTCACATGGAAGGTTTTTAAGTGGACAGCAAATTCTGTTTGGAGCTCATTAAACAGAAAACTGCTGATATAAAACACTTGGGCCTGCTGGTTGGTTGGGCCTTCATGTGACAGTCTGAGATAGAAAAATTTCTTCCAAGATGAATGAGGACAGAGCTTGAGAGGACAGGCTAGCATAGTGTGGTTGAAAGAATAATTGCACAGAAAATGACCTATGGGGAAAAAAAAAGGGAGCCACAAAGTAGAACCATCTTTGTGAACATCTAGAGCGTTTGGGTCCCTGGGTAAGGGTCGCGAAATAACCGGGACATAGGGGATGCAGAGCCAAGGCAGCAATTGCAACTGCATGCTGAGGTTTATTTGCAAGTTCCTTTTATATTCTTCTTCTAACAAAGCAAGCAATTCTTCAGTAACACTTCACCCACATAGCCCAAATATCATGCCTCAGCGGGTACACAGAGCTAAATTCAGATTGTTCCTGTTCATTTGATAAGTACCCTCCCAAAGTTCTTTGTAGACATTATCTAATCCCCGAATGTACTGTTCCCAGGTCCAGTATGCAGGAAGCTTCTTCCTCTTGGCCAAACCATGCAGAACTTGTGACTTGCGATAAGGGGAAGAGAACTTTTCCTCCTCCTAGCTGAGGTTTGCCTCAGCTGACCTAAATAACAGCCACAGCTCTTGCAGTATGTCAGGCCTGAGGGAGCTAAACTCTGCACACTTAAACCCCAACACATCTTATTTTGTTAATATTAACTTCTGCTCTTCGGTGTCTACCATTTGTGGCTTTATCTATTTTCTAATTTTATTCTCTTTTCATCTCACAATAGTTCTCACTGTCATTTTTATTTCATTATACTATTGCTTTCTTTTTTTTTAAACCAAAAAGTATGGTGTTAATAAAAGACTGTGTTTGAACTGAAACCTATACAAACACAAGAAAATGGGGGTCCAAACTAAGGGGTTACTGTGGGAAAAAGGGGAAAAGGTAAAAAGTGATCAAAGCTCATTTTTGGAGAGTAGGAAACGATAAGTTCTCTAATGTAGACAGATTTGGAGAGAAAGCTCTAGAATTGAGCATGGTTACAGACTTTAGGGACAAAGTACATTTACTTTGCAGGTTTCCTTTTTCTCTTCTCCTTATTTTCCCCTTTAGGAATTCCCTCTACCCCACGTTAAGGAGGCTGTTGTGATGTTAGTACAGGCCCAAAAGTACAGAGGACCATAACAACTTGCAGTGGAAGACTTTCCTTCAAAGACTCTTCTGAAAACAACAGAAAAATGAACACTTTCCAGCTCATTTTGTGAGGTTAGTGTTATCCTGATACCAAATCTAGGTGAAGACATAACAAAGAAGCTCAATATCCCTTTTGATTACAAATGTAAAATTCTCAACAAAATTCTAGCAAATTGAATCTAGCAACATATAAAAAGGCTTATACACAATTACCAAGTGAAGTTTATCCCAGAAATGCAAGATTACCATGAAAATCAGTGAAGGTAATATAGTGTATTGATGGTATATTAAATTATTAATTAGCAAAAGAAAAAGAACCCATGATTACCTAATAGACTTAGAAAGTTACATGGCAAAATCCAACACCTCTTCATGAAAAAAATACTAGATGAACTAGAAATAGAAGGAATCTTCCTCAGTCTGATAAAGGACATGTGTGACAACTCAAAGCTTCTATACTTTATCGAGGAAGACTAAATCATTACCCTCTAAGACATCTGATCTTTTCATCTTCCAGACAACATCATACTGAAGTTCTAGTCAGGCAATTAAGCAAGAAATAAAAAAAAAATCTAAACTAGAAATTAAACTATCTCTATTTGCAAATGACATTATACCTTATAAATAAAATCCTAAGAAATCTAACAATTAGAACTATTGAATTCAGCAAGGGTGTAGGATATCAGATTAATAAACCCAAATCACTTGTATTTCTATTTTTTTCATTTTTTATTGGTTGTTCACAACATTACAAAGCTCTTGACATATCATATTTCATACATTAGATTGAAGTGGGTTATGAACTCCCAATTTTTACCCCAAATGCAGATTGCACAATCACGTAGGTTACACATCCACAATTTTACATAATGCCCTATTAGTAATTGTTGTATTCTACTACTTTTCCTATCCCCTACTATCCCCCCTCCCCTTCCCTCACATCTTCTCTCTCTACCCCATCTACTGTAATTCATTTCTCTCCATGATAATTTTCCCATTCCCCTCACAACCTCTTATATGTAATTCTGTATAGCAATGAGGGTCTCCCTTCATTTCCATGCAATTTCCCTTTTCTCTCCCTTTCCCTCCCATCTCATGACTCTAAACACTAGGAACAAACAGGAAATAAAAGGAAAAATAAAAGGAATTAAACACTAACAAAGAAGTACAAGACATACAACCAAAATTTTACTGACAGAAATTAAAGAGGACCTAAGTACATGGAAAGACATCACTGGCTCAAAGTCTGGAAGACTTAATATTGAAATGGCAATACTCTCCAGAGTAACCTACAGATGACACCTATCAAAATCACAACTTGCTTTCTGGCAGAAACTGACAAACTGATCATAAAATTCGTATGGAAATGCAAGGGGCCCAGAAGAGCTAAACCAATCTTGGAAAAAAAAGCAAAGTTGGAAAAACTATACTTTCTGATTTCACAAGTTAGTAATGAAGACCTTGTGGTACTGGCATGAAGATATACATACATATCAGTGGAGCAGAACTGGGAGTTCAGGAAAAAACCCTCATACTTATAGCCACTTGAGATTGTGCTGATGGTTGTACAACCTTGTAAATATACCAACACTAGTGAATTAAACACTAGTATAATAAATGCTATGATATATGCAGGACATTTCAGTAAAGATGCTACATTTTTTTCTTTAAATCTGGAGAGGCAGAATGGTATTTGTTTTAAATTATCAAAGATTCCAGTTTTGAAAAGTGTTCTGATTAAGAGTAGTAAGACTTGGAAAGATGGAAAGGTATTTAAATAAAGCTGATTCACACAGTTGTTAGCAGCAAAGAGAAAGGTAAGAAATGAAGAAAAGTTGAGCTCAATATCCATATAATGTGACACTCAGCAATTAAAGCAGAAGAGAAAATACGTAAGGTATGACAAAGTTAAACAACTGATATTTACATAAATTTATATAAAATTTCCATATGTGATTTTTCTAAGTAGTCACCTTTGGAGCCTAAGCACAAGCCTGTATTTCAGCTGCTTAGAGTTCTTATGCTTTTCAGTTTTCTTTAGAGTTAAGAGCTCAAGAAAAATCATTCACTTTATTTGATCTAAGGCTATTACTCTGTAGAGTAATAGACTATTATTCTAAAGCTTGGCCATCCATTTATTGACTTTGCTCTGAAGGTTCATTTAGGGGGCATTTCAAAAACAAACTCACACTCAAGGGATAATTACTAGATACAAATGAGAATATCTGAAAGAATGCTCTAAAAGCTGGTCTAAAAGGGTTGATATAATTAATCTTTTTCTCTCTATAGAATATGGCGAAATGTGCTTTTAAACTAAAAATGTTGTGAGCTTTCAAGATTTAGCAGCCTCATGCTGGAGTCACAACTGCACAGGAAGGCAAGTATAACTTCTCTCCACCTCCACTATTGCTACCACCTTTATCTGAGTCCCCTCAACCTTCATCTGAATTACTAACTGGTCTCCTTGCTTCACTCTTGTCCCCCTGCAGTCCATTCCAATAAAGCAGCTAGAACATTGTAACTCTCCTTTCAGACTCACTAAACCTGCACCCAGTTTGACCCTTGTTGGCTTCCCCCTTGCTCCCACTGGCCACAGTAGCATTCAGACTCAGGGAAGAGGCCAATCTCATTTCTGCCTCAGCCTCTGAACTAGCTATTTCTGGTTCCTGGAATTCTCTTCTTGCTATTACATGGCTGGCTTCTTCACATTTAGATCTCACTATAGATGTCATTCTTCTGAGAGGACTTCTCAGACTACTCCATGTCTATCACATCCCAATGTTTTAGTTCTCTACCCAACACCTCTTTTTATGACTGTCACTTGCACTCCCCCTGACCAGAAAGTGTATCTCCAGGGGGTCAGCAATATCATCAGGCCTAGTCAACACTATTTCCCCAGTGCCTATGACATGTCTGACTCTCCTAGGTTGAACTGAATACATTAATTCTAGATTTTATTGACATCATTAATATACCGAGCATTTCCAGTATACTGAAGACGTCTAAAGATTCCTAACTTTATCTATATACAATAACACATTCCTACCCTGAACTCAATTTGAAAGAAGAAAATGTTCTTTTCTATAATTCTTACATAGAAAGTCCAAAAGCACTTTAATAAGAACTTTATACTTACTCTGGAAGAAGTTTATATTTCTCCAAATCAATTTCTGGGAAAAAATGTGTCACTTTCAAATTCCTGCATGATCCTTGTCACAAACAATTTAATATGGCCTGGTTGAATCATGGCTTCCTTTGAAACAAAACAAAAAAGGCATCACTTTCCTTAATCTATATCATAAGACACTCTAAGATTTTTGTTTGTTTTAGTTACTAAAGAAATGCCTTATACTAGGCCTTAAAGACTTGTTTATTATTGCCAAAGTATACTACATAAATACCCTATTCTTAAATCTGGGATCCTCTAAAATGTGCCTTAGTTACCTTAAGAATGGAACTAATCATAATCATAATTATTATATTCTGGTCTCTAGTTTGCTTATGAGAAATACTTTTTGATTTAAGAATTCAGTTTGGTTGTTTTCCTTTGGCTGCTCTTTTAAGAGTTAATCTGTGGCTGGAGTTGTGGCTCAGCGGTAGAGTGCTTGCCTAGCATGTGTGAGGAACTGGGTTTGATTTTCAGCACCACATGAAAATAAATAAAGATCCATCAACAACTAATAAAATATTGAAAAAAAAAGCGTTAATCTGAATATGTAAGACCCAGGGCCACGAAAAATGAATAAACAAACAAACAAACAAATAAATAAATAAGGGACATTAATCCAAAGTTATCAAGTTATTTTCAAAGAAAAACTTACATATGTATATCCATACAAGATAGTACAGTTTCATGTGATCTTGACTACTGAACACCAAGGGCCTACTCAGCACACTCATATAAAATTTAATATTGCTTTCTTTCCTCAATACAGTAATTTAACATGTCTCTTGTTGCTAACAACTATAGCCTTTTTTGTTAAATGATTTTTCTAACTACTATCTACAATTCTATTGACAGTTTCTACGGAAAGGATTGCTCTCAAACAAATATCTTAAAAATTTTAATAAACAGTATGAATCCTTTACAGACTCACCAAAGCAATAACGCTTTTTGTGTATTTTGCTTTGCAGTAATAACTTGATTCTCAAACGTGTATTGATTAAAAGAAAAAATATTTTTATATGCATACATACATATGTAAAACTCCAGGTGTTTGTTATTCTTAAAGTTCCAAATAAGGGAACTGAACAAATTTTATTTTGAAAACTTATATTTATATTAAACCATTGTTATCTTTGCTACAACCAAATAAATATTCTTTTTGTGTGTGTGTGTGTGGTGCTAGGGATTGAATCCAGGGCCTCATGCATGCTAGGTAGGCATTCTACCACTGAGCTACATTCCCAGCCCCTAGTAATTCTTACTATACAAAATCAAAACAAAACAAAACAAAACAAAACAAAACAAAAACAAAAACAAAAAAACAAACCAAAAACCCAGAAAAACTTAGTGGGACACTGAACAAATTTTATTTTGAATACTTACATTTGTATTAAACCATTGTTATCTTTGCTACAACCAAATAAATATTCTATTCTTTTTTTGTGTGGTGCTAGGGATTGAACCCAGGGCCTCATGCATGCTAGGTAGGCATTCTACCACTGAGCTACATTCCTAGCCCCTAGTAATTCTTACTGTACAAAAAACAAAAAAACAAGACAAACAAACAAACAAAACCCAGAACAACTGAGTGGGATTAACCAATCACAGCAGCATTTTAAGTTCTATATCAAAGTTGATGGTGTGAGGCAAACTTTCTGTGAATAGTCAGGCAGTAAACACTTTAGGGTTTGAGGGTCATACGGTTTCTTACTTTTATAGGCAGAAGCAGCCACAGATGACACTAAACAAACAAGTGTGGCTGTGTTCCAATGAAACTTTATTTACGTGGTACTTGGGAAGATCAGCCTGAATGACTGATGAGCAGCTGTGATGAGAGGCACGTGAATAACACAAATCACCTGAAGGCTTTATTTCCTTATACAAAAGTCATTTTATATACATGTTTTTAAGTACTTAGTGCTTATTAAAAAGTACATTTTCAAGTGATATGATTTGAGTCACTCAAAATGTGATAAATAATAAAATGAACTTGTTTTCTAGAAGAAATTCATATGTGGATGGAAAGACTAAAGAAAAAAAATGTTCATTTCCCCTTATTACAATGGGGAAAAAAGAAGAGATTGTGGAATCAGGAACATAAGAAACTGAGAGTTTCTAAAATCCCTTCTAAGATCCTGGAATACCTCTTCTTTCTCAAATAATTTCAGTGTATATTTTACCCTAAACCCCAAAAGGTAGGGACTGATTTTTCTTTTCCCTCTAAATGTTACCCTTTCAATAGTGCTTTTTTGGGGGGAGTGGGGTGTACCAGGGATTGAACTCAGGGGCACTCATCAACATTCTCAGTCCTTTTTATTAGAGATTTAAAGACAGGGTCTCACTGAGGTGCTTAGTGCCTTGCTGTTGTTGAGGCTGGCTTTGAATTTAATATCCTCTTGACTCAGCACTGTACCCAGGTCAAGAGCTAAAGAATTCTATTTAGTATCCTCATTTTTTTAAAAAAAGCTGGAAGTCAATTTGTATCAGAAAAAAGAATTCTTCATTAACACACTATTTACCCCCCCTCCCGTTTTTTTAAAGAGAGAGAGAGAGAGAGAGAGAGAGTAGTTTTCGGCAGACACAACATCTTTGTTTGTATGTGGTGCTGAGGATTGAACCCGGGCCGCAAGCATGCCAGGTGAGCGTGCTACCACTTGAGCCACATCCCCAGCCCAACTATTTACCCTTTTGATCTGAAATCATGAAACCCTTCTCTTATGTCCTTACATTAAATGAAAATTATTGAGGAAAAGCTTTCTGCTTTTAACAAATTCATATATATCTAGTAAGTATATATCAACTAGACCCCTACTCTTTTCTCAGTGAGATTTTCATCCTGTAAGAGAAGGTATATAACAGCTTATTTAGGGCATGGGGATGGGGGTGGAGGTAGAAACTAGTACAGTGCAAATGCAAATCTTGGGGAGACATTTAGAATGGTTCTTAAGCTGTAAATATTAACTAGTATTTTGAATTGAAAATAAAGTGGTATGTGGGGAGATGTTGTTTAAAGGACACAAAATTTCAGTTAAATAGGAAGAATAAGCTCCAAAGGTCTATCATGCAACGTGATGACTTTAGTTATTACCAACCTTATATTGTACTCTTGAAAATGGCTCAAGAATGATTTTAAGTGTTCTCACCATAAAAAGTGAGGTGTTATTTATATGCTAATTGGCTTGATTTAGCCATTTCACAAAGTATACATATTTCAAAACATGTTGTACACAATAAGTATACAACTATTAGTCAATAAAAAGAAAATAGACTCATATAGACCAAACATTTTACTTTTACATTTTTATTTAGTTTACGTTGCAGGGACAAAATCAAATAATTCAGAATGACAAAATATCTAACTTTTTTAGAGATAATGTACTGTTTCTTATGCTTATGGCTTAATGTTTCCTCCCAAACTCCCTTTAAATGTCAAGAGAACTAAAAGAAAGTAGGGAACATTTCTTTTTATTTGTAGATAACTCTACTTACCTTATAAACAGAACTGCCTCCTACTATCCAAATCATGTCTATTTTACTTGCTAATTCTGGCTGCTCAGTAAGTTTTAAGGCATCGGTCAGATTTTGGCAAGAAAATGAGCTCCTTTTGGAAGTTCTCTAAAAGTAAAAGAATTACATACAATTTTTGTAAAACCCATCCATATTAATCAAATTATATGAATAGGAAGCAGTGATTATAAAACCAAAATCATCATAAATATGAATCCTTTAAAAAATAGTATGGCCTACAATCAATACCTACCTACATTTGTACATCTAGGGTCCATATGTTAATCAAAATCACATGTGATATAAAGTCACAACAGTAGTCTCTAAAGTAGTGGCATAAAGAATTGTGAGGGGACATGAGACAACTTTCTGGGCGTTATCTTTTCTGTATCTTTGATAGGGGCTGGGTTACACAGGTATACACATTTGTCAAAACTTTAATAAATGTACATTTAAGACTTGTGCACCTCATTGTAATATTTACCTTAAAAGAAAAAAAACTGTAGAGAAATACTGAATTCTAGTTATTTATATGTATGAAGAATAGAAGGCTGCAATTAATTTTGACATGCAAATATGAACAAGACAAGCTGAACAGATGGATATGTGATAAAGTTAACACAAAAAAATGTTATTCGTAGAATCTAAGTGGTGGTATATAGCTATTTAAAGTTCTTTGTGTATGTTTGAAAATTTTCATAATAAAATATTGGAAAGAGAATGTTTGAGTGTAGATAAGTTTGCAGCAATATTCAAACTGCTAATACCTTTGGGGAGTGGAAAAAAAAACTTTACTGTTCCAAACAAACAGAAATGGTTGAACTATTTGAAAATCAGTTCTTTGCTACTTATATAATTAAAGACCCAAAAGGGAAAAGTTCAATAATTTTACTGTTTATGTGAACTAACAATCTCTCTCAATCTCCAAACCAATTATTGTTTTGGCAGGGGGTCTAATTCCATTTATAAATGAGAAAACATGCAGAACTAGGCTTTCATAGTAATTAGATATGGAACAAAAATTACAATTCAATGTCAAGGTCTTAGGCTGGTGCTTTAAAAAGATTACATAACTGCCTTTGAACTAGAGGTTATAACAATGATTAATCAAGAACTAATGGGGATTATTCATTCTCTTGGTTGCATCCTCCCTCTCCTCCTGAAATTTATTTTGCTTATTTCACTCTTTGTCATCTGGTAAAGAAGTTAGGATAGAGCAAAGAATATACTTTGACTCAGCCTAGAAAAAGAAGTGGAGACCAGGGTGAAGTTAAATGAACTATCTCTTAAGGAATCAGGGCAGTCATAAGGGCTGAGTTGGACTAGGCTGTTCAGGGAGAAAACTTAGACTTCAAAAATTTGGAATTGGAGAAGATAGTCTAGTTAATAAAGTACAGGACAACTGAAATAGTCATGGTGGTTTTAGTAAGTAAAGATGCTGAAGTAAGGATGGATAACAAAGATGGAGTAGAATGGAAAATGGTGATACAGGAACTGATATGAGGAAAAACTGAAAGAAGCATTCTTTTTTTTATTTGTGGTACTAGAGACTGAACTCAGGGGCACTTTACCATTGAGCTACCTTCCTGAAATTTCCTAAAATTCTTTATTTTGAGACAGGGTCTCACTAAGTTGCCTAGATTGGCCTTGAATTTGTGATCCTCCTGCTTAGTCTCTTGAGTCACTGGGATTACAGGTGTGTGCCACCGTGCTCAGACAGGAAGCACTATCCTTAAAGTGGATGTATAATAGCAATATGACTTCCAAGGTGTTATAAATTGTTGGTGTGGACCTCAGAGAAAGGGGTGATAATTTTGTGAAGATTTCATTGCCCTTTGTAGTGAGTTTGCAAAAGCAAAAACCTGATTAAGGATTGGTTTCAGATTTAAGTTTTAGCAAAGGCTAGAGGAAATGCTTCTGAAAAATGTTGCTAAAACATTAGTTTAGAAATGTTTCACAGGAAACACTAGACCCCTAGATGGCTAAAAAAGAACAGGCAAAAAGTCCAGCTAATATTTGAGTCTGTTAGTCCCTTTGCAGCACACATTATAGAAAAGAACAGTGAATAACACATAGTAAACATTTTATATCATGCCTTGTTTCAGTGCTAATTTCCTGCCTATAATCTTTCTTCAAACCAATCTAGATTGGATTTTCCAAGAAGGGAGAGCTGGTTTGTAACAGTACATGTATTCTGTGTCAAGACCCAAGTGGGTATTCTTGGTATCTTATTTCTGACCAAGAGTTTTGTGATGATGAAATAATATAATGCACACAGTAGGCATTCCACTTAATATAAATACTAAACTTACGTAGGTACTATTCCTTTTTACAGGTGAGATTAAAGATGAGGGGTTAAGTAACCGATGATCACACAGCTAGGAATTGGTGGGCATGGTAGTTGAACTCCAGCAGCTTACATTACAACAGATATTTAATGGGTGACCAGGGGCTTTAAGTGCCTGAGATACCAGGCCTGAGACATTGGGATGCTGGGGCTTAGATTAGGCAACCTCCCTACTCCATGTCCTCTGGCCTCAAGCAGCCTTATCTGATTACTCCAGGCTACTATAGAGACCTTATCCCTTCCCACTGTGCTTGATGTAAAAGATAAATGCATTGCAGATCAAATTCTGGCCTGATATCTTTGGGGACTGCTGGGATACTACTTAATCACAAAAGCTTCAGGCTAGAATGGTGTCTTATGTAGAACTGAGAAATAATGTTCAACTTGAGACCATTTATACTCAGCTTTTAAAAATTTGATTTCCAACAATTACCAACTATTTCAAGTATGATCTATCCTCATGTGACCACTACAGATATTTATAAAAATTTATTTTCTGTAAATAATTAAGTGGGGAAAAAAACAGGTTGCAAACTTTTCCCAAGTGGGATTATTCTCTTTCTATAAGTAACTTGTGGAGCATTCCTTTTGAAGAGTTCTGAATCCCTACTATGCTATATCTATGTTAGATACTGGGACAAGAGATTTCAAAAACAAAACAGTAGTCCTGGCACCCAAAAGATCATGATGGTAGTCAAAAGAATATCTCAGCAGTGGCCATAACATATGAAAAAGACACACAATGAAGATGCGCAGAGGATACTTCAGGAGACCAGAAACAGTGCATCATCTGGGTTGGGGTGAAGAGGGAACTCTTTAGCTGGGTGTCAAAGAAGATAAAGACGTGCAAAAGCACAGAGATGACAGACTACCCACAGATACTATTGATAGTTACAGTGCAGTTATTTAACACAAGAAAGCTGAGACAAAGTTGAGGGTAAAAGAATGTAATCTGTGGTGAGGATTAAAATGCCAATGGATGGGGCAATAGTACAAGGTCCTGAAGTCAGAGAAAAATAGAATTTAGAAAAAAGTGGGAGTTGAGGAAAATAGTAATTTAGATAGGATGAGATTTTTGTCTCACAATCAACAAAAAAAAGAACAAAGTGTTTTATTAAAATGAAAATGAGGGGATGGGGTTGTGGCTCAGTGGTAGAATGCTTGCCTGGCACATGTGAGGCACTGGTTTGATCCTCAGAACCAAAGAAAGAAAGAAAAAAAATATTAAAAAAAAGAAAAGAAAATGAGATCATGAATGTGTTCATTGTGATTTTGTTCATGTTAATATTTTCTAGAAGCTATAAATTTACAAGGTGTAGGGGTAGGAACTGACATGTAAGGTATCTTGTGAGCAGAAACTTTATATATAAAATTTCAGTGAACCTTCAAAAACTGTCATTATTAATCTACTTAGTATGTAAAGAAGTTTAGGTTTAGCAAACTTTTAGGTTTAACCTGCTATAGGCCCCAAAGTTACTAGGTACCAGAGTAGATTTAAGAAGCAAGGTCTGTCAGTGTTTGCTATGCTAAATTTATGAGTTGGAGAGATAGACTTTAAGAAGCAGAGAGTGTGTTAATCACTAGAAAAGATATGAGAGTGAGATGAAAAATATATATATATATACATGATATAAAATTTAGATAACTTTCATGGATTGAAGATGATTTACAACATCTTAAATCATGGAAGATATTTTGGATTTTTTAGAGATGGTGTCAAGATGCATTGTAGTAAAAATTCTTTACTTAATTTTTGGTACCAAATACTTTAAAAATCTGCTTTGTGTGATATAAATCACAATACCACACAATTCACCCTTTTAAAGTGTAAAAATTGGTGATTTTCAGTATATTTAGATTTGTGCAACTACCACTAGTTCACAACAAAAAGAGACCTATTAGTAGTCACCCTCTCCATCCTTGGTTCTCTTAAAAAGTCACAATTTGTCCAGAAAGCTTTGGAAAAACACTTTCCCCCATTCCTCATTAACTAAATAGTTACCACAAATAAGTATGTTTGGCACTGAATTGAGGTTACTTAGAGGATTCAATTTCTTTCTGTACTGGGGAGGAGGTTAAAAAAAATTAAGTACCTTTAAAAACTTGCACAAAAAAATAGTGGTTTCTGATTGTTAAACTGCCCTTTTGTGCAGGACCCAGCAGGTTCTCAGTATATGTGTGGAACTGGCTAACAAGCAGGGAGACAGGAGAACAACAACAACAAAAAAAAACCCTAGTAAAATATTTTACTAACTGGCATTACTGTTTCTCTGGTATGCTTGATAATAAAGACTTCAAATTTTCTCAGCCCTAAAAAAAAGTTAAATACACCAAAAAATGTTATATATACATACGTAAGAAGCAGCTAAACCCAATTACATACACCACAGGGGGAATCATAAAAAAAAATTAGACTCATCATTTAAGGAGAAATCCTGGCTCAACTGAACATCCTCCCCACTGAGATTTCTTTATGTTTATTTTAGTTGAAGATAGTCATAAATAAACTTGAATAGTATTCATGTTATTAAAAGTCTCTGGGAATGGCAATATACTCTGTGAATTTGGTTTCTATGAAAAAAAGATATCATCAGAATATCCTAGCTACCAGGAAAAGGAATAGCATAAAGACCAAGGCAGATGGCAGGACACACATCAATGTATTTCCCATCACCCCGAGGCAATCAATGCAAACACCCTGGTAAATCTAGTTTTTTACCTATGACATTCTAGGACAGATGTGGCAGAAAATGTCTATGAGCCTGAATCTGTTAGCCTATAACTGTACAATTTTTTTCTTTCCCAGGGTATATTAACTTGGGTAGGCCATAGTTACTGGTTATTAAAAGAGTATTTCAAGTGGTGCTGCCAAGGTATTTTGTAGATGTGATAACATCTGTAATTAATTGACTTTAATCTGGGTAGGCCTGATTCATCAATTCAAAGGCTTTAAGAACAGAGCTGAAGTTTCCTAGAAGAAGAAATTTTACCTGTGTTGCCTTAGCCCTGGCTAGAGAATTTCAGCCCAATGGCCTTCTCCAAAGAGTTTTGGTTTCTCATACAACTGTGAAAGCCAATTCCTTGCAATAAGACTGATAAAAGTGCCTGTATCCATAGTGACTCAGAAGGTTGAGTCAGGAGGATCACAAGCTCGAGGCCAGCCTTGGCAACATAGTGAGACCCTATCTCAAAATTTAAAAAATAAATAATCCTATGACCTGGGAGACTGAGGCAAAAGAATTGCTAAGCCCATGGCCATTCTCGATAACTTAGCAAGACACTGCCTCAAAAAAAAAATCCATATAGATAAATATTTTCTGGTTGAACCCTAACTGATACATGCAGGAAAGGAATATTATGACCATTATGACCACTGTTGTCAAGCAAGTAGTACCTTATGATACTGCACTCTTTTTGGTAACTACATTATTAGTTTAAGGAAGAATGCTTAACATTTTGATCCCAAACTTTCCCTTAAGTTTAATTTGCATTACCCCTCCACCAAAGCAAAACCATGAGGTATGGAAAATTATTTTATTAGGTTAGGATCAATGCCACTATCAACAAAAAGAAACAAAATAGAAATCAGGATATACTACATGTGGTGTAAATGACATGGAAGCCACCGGAGATGACTTCATGGGGCAATAATTCCACACCCTGCTTTTCGCCTTGGCATTTCTGGTGTCAGGAACTATCTACTCCATTGTTAGCAGAAACCAACTAGACATGCTCCCTTCTCTAGACAATCCCTAGAGCCATTTTCAATGCTTTAAAATATTTTGCCTTCAGACACGGGGAAATGAACACAAGTGCAGTGATATTCAGGTAATCCAGTTAACTAGGAATAGCAGGGCATAAGATTATAACCACTTTTAAAATCCTAAAATTCATATCTTCTTATGTTTGTGTTAAGTCAACTGAAGATAGGATAATTGCTTAATTTTGGCAAATCCCAAAACTTGAATATTGTGATTTTATGTGAAACTAGGAAAAAGTTATTGATTACATTGTATAACTGATATTTAAGTTTATTGAAGATTCAAGGTAACTTGAAAATCTATCAATATAACATTTCAAGGTGTTAAAATCCATTAGTCACTTAAGGAGCAGAATAAGTTGCCATGTGGTGTAACAACTTATTCATTTTCTGTAATCACCTTTGTGATATTAGGTAGCTTCACTAATAGCTACTTTTATACTATTTCATCTTGTCATATACTGGTATGCACTTTAATAAATGGAACATGACTTTCCTGTAGTGACTTTATGTTATAGTACTTACTTGAGTTCTCTACTGAGAACTATATTAATTCTGTCCTTTAAAGGTCGATTCTTTTCAGGAATAGAGAACCAGGTCTTCCTACCCATAATCACCAGATTCTGTTTACCTATAAAATCACATGGAAAGGATAAATATATTTTGGGACTATACAAATATTTTTAATCATATACATGTAGATATTTGTCATAGTGACATCTAGTGGATTTGCTTTAAAAATATTAAAACTTAAAACAGCTTTACCAAAATTTACATTTATCTTTCCTAACCTAAATATAGTATTTATTTTCCCCTCGGACTTTACCCAACTTGTATCCAATATTTAATTATAATCAATTGCAACTACATATGATGTAGTAAAGAGGGAAGATTTTTGGGTTGAAGTGTTCTAATCCAATGCATTCTATCATTATTAACCAGGCATCCTCCGTCTTAACCAGTACTCCTCCGTCTTACTTTCCTTGGCTATGAAATAGGGATAAGAATAGTGCATACCTCTACAATTGTTGGGGTGATTAGACTTAGAACAATGTTCAGCATATGAGTAGTTATCATTGTTGGATAATCACACTATTCATATTTGGGTACTTTGTAGATTTCCATAATCATATTTAAAAAAACAGTTCCTTAACAGTTTCCTCAATTTATCTTAAAACAGGTTACGTTGAACTCTTGCCTTTTCAGCATTATACTTCCACAGATAATGCTTTTGTAAAAACCTGATATATATATAGATTCCATTTTTGACTTCTTAGGAGGAAAAAAAAAGACCTTGAGTCAAGACATTTGGATCAAAGAAACATTAATATTATCAGATCATACTTAAGGATTCTTGAGAGGGATTTGTGTCCCTGGAGCTTTCCGCTCTTGCCATTTTGTCTCTACCAGCGACATAATAGCCAATTCCAAGGGCCTTATATCTTTTATTAATGTTATGCAGCATCTGCTCCCTCTGACTTTCCTTATTTATTCTGCCATTCCTCTTCCTATACCCACAAATACACGTTTCTTAGGTTTTAAGCAGGGTATTCCTCCATTTTCATATTTTTTTCTTTGTTTATCCTCTTTTCTCCCATAGCTCAACTCACCTAGCTCTCTCTGTCTGAAATTGTCCTGAATGTCCTTACAGACAACTCAAAATCATCCTCATCACAATCGCACACCATTCTCCATTCCTTAATTCTTCTAGTCACTGAGACTCTCCCACACTGAAATGCTGAGAGTTCATCATTGATGCCTTCATGCATCATAATTACATTCCAAATAACTCATGTGGAGGATCCTGTAGCCACTCTCTTCATCTTTGCCCCAGTTCAGGTTTACCATCTCTCCCAGCAGCTCTTCCAAAGACCTCCTTTGGCCTCCATTTGGAGCGCTAACCTCCAATGTGAAGACCTCTGTTCAGCTGCCAATTTTGCAATACCTGAACTGTACATGTGCCCAGAATTTTTAAAAAAGGGACGCTTAATGAACCTTGGGAACTTCAGACAGATTTTTAGTAAGATTAAAGATCCCAGATTAATGTGAAGCTTTCCATTTAAAACAACAATTGCATTGGAAAACTTCAAGAAAAATCCTTGACAATCCCAAACATTTAAAAATGCCTTCATTACCTTCTACTGAAGGGGTTGTCATCATTCTTTGGAAATACTTGAATTCATTCCTGCAAGTTAGAGAAACACAGCGTTACTCAAAACATTATCTGGTTGGCTCAGGTTCTAAAGCGCATGACAAACATTGTACTTTGCAGAGGGTGGTATTCTCCAGGCAAGGGACTTTGCCCTAGGCCAGAGCACCACAGGGCAGAGGCCGTGGCAGGGAAGCAGGATCCCGTGGGAAATCAACAATTTGGCTTTGTGCTATAGCCGCGGAGGCCACCTAGGGTCTCCATGCCCTTGTCCATTGGAACTGGCTCCAGTTGGCCTGTAGGCCCTGTGCGTCCGCACCCAGGTGACTAGATTTAAGCCAGTGAGCGCAGCCTTTGTACCCTCACCTCCAGCCCGGCTGATACCTGAGCGGGGGCCAGGGCAGGTCCCCCGTTCTTGCCGATGCCCATGTTCTAGGACACGGCGACAATGCAGTTTAGCGGACGAACCATGACAGCAGCAGTGATCACCCAGCTCCCCAGCTACACCCGGATTCCGCTTGGATTTTGGCGCAAAATGATAGCCACTCCGCCCCCTCTGTCTCATTTGAGGAGGCAAGGCCCCGCCTCCGCCCCGCCTCAGGGCAAGGTCGCGGCGTGCTCGCTCCCGCAGACTCCCTGGAACTGGGGCGGGCTCGCGCTACCGGCTGGGCCCTGTAGGCGGGCCACCACTACCCGTCCTGCAATGTCTCCGTGGAAGCCTGTATCGGGCAGTCTTTCTGCAGCCGGCCCAGCCCATGGGAGACAAGCAGTTTTGAGCCAATTCTTTCACTCCACGGGAAGCCTCAAATCCACTTCGTCTCCCACGGAAGCCGCCACGAAGGCAAACCACGGCTCTGCAGCGCCCTCAGCGTCCACCGCCCAGCCTCATTTGCCGCCACTGGTGGTGGGTTCGGTCCAGGGCGGGGCAAGGCCATCGGTGGGGCAGAGCTTGTGAGAGGAATAGGAGGAGGTGGCGACTGTGTGGGACAATCCCCGAGATGCTGGGGCCGGAAGAGAACGGGAGAGGCGGGGCCGCAGAAGCAGAGGCTGGGAAAGCCCAGCTGGGTCCACATCGAGGTGTGGCTGAGAGATTGCATTACCTCTTTTTTTTTTCTTTTTTTTGCATCACCTGTTTTGAGGGAATAGATTTGAGGCCAAGGTCCCTCTGGTTGTTAAGAGGAGACCTGAAGGGAATTTCCATTCTGACGAATGGAGAGTGCCAGTTGGTCTGGCATACTTGTGTCTTTTAATTCTCCCTCTTCTTTCCTGGACTGATGTTTGAAAAGGGGCTTCTCTCCACACGCTTGGTTGGGTGACTTTAAGAAATCTGCTCATATGTAGTTCTTATCACTGAACAGCATTGCTGAATATTTTAAATCACTGTGGGCTGAAGCTGAGTAGTGGTCACCATCTTATAGTTCACGTCTTAATGTGTGACGTTCAATTTGGATGTATGAAGTGTCTATAAATGCCAATGGTTAATCATTGGATACTTTGTTGTTTGCCAGTCTTTTTTTAAATATTATTTTTTAGTTATAGGAGAACACAGTATCTTTAATTTATTTTTATGTGGTGCTGAGGATGGAACCCAGTGCAGCACGCATGTTAGGCGAGCCCTGTAGCTCTGAGCCACAACCCCAGTCCCTTTTGCTTTCCAATCTTTAGTGAAATAAACTAAGATTTTTTGTTTTGTCCTTCTTTCCTTCCTTCCTTCCTTCCTTCCTTCCTTCCTTCCTTCCTTCCTTCCTCCTTTCTCTCCCCCCTCCCTTCCCTCCCCTCCCCCTTCCCCCTCCCCTCCCCCTTCCCCCTCCCTTCCCTCCCCTCCCCCTTCCCCCTCCCCCTTCCCCCTCCCCTCCCCCTTCCCCCTCCCTTCCCTCCCCTCCCCCTTCCCCCTCCCCCTTCCCCCTCCCTTCCCTCCCCTCCCCCTTCCCTCCCCTCCCCCTTCCCCCTCCCTTCCCTCCCCTCCCCCTTCCCCTTCCCCCTTCCCCTTCCCTCTTCCCCTTCCCCCTCCCTTCCCTCCTCTCCCCTCCCCCTCCCCCGCCCCTTCTCCCCTCCTCCCCCTCCTCCTCCTCTGGGCTTTCCCAAGAGGGAGTCTTCCCTAGGGTACCCTGTATGCTTCCCAAACTAAGGGTGTGTGGAAGGGGATTACAGACTGAATTTTAATCACAAACCACATTTTAATGGAGTTACAACTAACCTGCTTTAAAAAGTTCTCTTCATTTACATTTCTTTCCTATAGTAATTGCTCCTCTCTTTTCCTTTTTTTTTTTTTAAGGATGACCTAATTTTCACGAATTCACCAAAATTTTATTTTGCGTCTACCATTTAGAGACTATTTGGTGAAGGACTTAAATTTTTGTCAGGCTTCCTGCCAATAGATAGTTCATAGTCTTGTGGCAACTTTAATGGTGAACATATTGTATTTAAACAGGACATAGTTAAATATTGATTAGTATTTAAAAAGTGATATTGTATATTTAATCTTTGGCTCCTAATTTTGGCTTTGATAAGTACTATTTTATTTCTTAGGGGTATTTTATTTAACATGTAAGTGGGGTGAATCAGGTTTTATAATTTGAGATAAGTAAAGGCTGATTGAGTAAAGGAAGGTATTATATGGCTTAGTTTCATTTATTCTAGCAGGACTAGAGGTTCTGAGGCTCATGACCTGCCAGTTTCCACCCTGTCCTTGATGGAGGTAAAAACAGTTAACTCAGGACTTTCCAGAGCTAACAATAATTCTATGAGGAATGGATTGCAGAGAAGTTGGTGTCATTCAGAAATAATGTTTAAATTACTTCACATACATCAAGCTTTCACAGAATAGATAACACCTCATTTTGTGACCTTTGTCTGTAGGCTACAGAAGTTAACAAAGGAAAAAAAGACAGCTGGATAAAGATGGGCCTGTTAAAAAAAAGCAAAGAAAGTCCAAGAAAAGGAAGAAAGAAATGACTTGGTAATGCCTGGTAACCCTGGTGAGTCTGGGCGATGATTCTTCTCAGCAGTCATGGCTCTGATATTCTTGAGTTTTTCTGGATGGCAGAGAAAGCTCTTGGAGGGTTGAAACTTTGTTCTTTTTGGACAATGATCACTATTGTGCTTGAGTTTGTGGTGATATGTATAGGAGGTGAGGGGGACAGTGGAGGAGCTGGAGTTCTGCAATTTGGCTGTAATTCTCCCAACTTTCTCTTTTTTTCCACTCTAACCATTTTTGTCATGTTTTTAAAAATGAGATATTCTTGTTATAAAAATTTCAAACAGTACACAAATTTGGATGGTAGACAGTGAAAGACCTTCCCTTTTAGTGAGGTCTACTGCTCATTGTTTGGGTACTGTGTGTTGTTCCAAATTTTTCTATATTTACACACACACATGTGTGCACAACATAGACCCACAAATTAGTTAATTAGTAATAATTTCATAGTTTACATATTATATTATTAACAAGAAATGTTAATTAAAACAAAACAAAACAAAAAAACAGCATTGCTGAGCTGCTGGACTTCCAGAGGTGATTTTGGGTGTAGATGATTGAGTGAGCAGATTTTTTCTAGTTTTTGGCTCCAGAGATTTTGTGATAAGAAGAGACAGGAAATCCATCTTTATTCATAATTCCCAGAACATAAAACAAACAAATTAACAAAATGTCCCATTTCATTGAAGATAACTTGTCTATACGGCTAGAGATAATAAGTCGGATACTTATTTTTCCATATAAATGGTAAAATTTGGATTTAGGGCCAACATGAATAAGAACTAACTACAAAAATGGAGATGTATGACTAATGAGAAAAATATATCTGATAACATCTGTTAATACCATAGTCCTTTTCTTTTCTGGAGGGGGCTCGAAGGAGGCATGACTTGACAGATTTGCCACTGGTTAATTTTGCATTTTCTGGGGCTCTTTGCCTTTTTTCTTTTTGTTTCATTGCTCTATATAGACCTGATTGTTCAGTTTTTCAGTAAATTCTATTAGCAGTGAGTGCTCTTTTTTTAAAGTCTGCTTTTATTCTAAAGCTTCTTGTAGCTCATTTATTCTTCCTAAAAACTTGGTTTTATTTTCTTTTATAGAGGAAAAGGTAGATGACAGGTGAGGAGAACTGAGGGCTGCCATAGTTAAGTGGCTTAACGGGGGCCACACAGGACAGTTGAGATTGGAAATTGTTGAAATTAAAATGCTTGTCATTTGTTAATTCAGGGTTACTGGGGTTGTGACTCAGTGGTACAGCGCTTGCCTAGCATGTGTGAGACACTGGGTTCAATCCCCGGCACCACGTAAAAATAAACAAACAAAGAAAAAGGATATTGTCTCCATCTATAACTAAAAAAATATTTTAAAAAATTGGCATTCAGAAGGTGGGTATCTGTTCTGTCCCAGGGTGGTTGTCATCATCGTAGTCTCCTCCTCCTCCTCCTCCTCCTTCTTCTTCACGATCATTAAAATACAGTTCTCATACCATATAGTTCACCAATTTAATGACTTTTAAGTTGTTTCAAGATTTGTGCAAACATTTTCAAAGTCAATTTTAGGGCCTTGGGATGTGACCAGTGGTAGAGAGTACTTGTGTAGCATGCATAAGGCCCTGGGTTTGATCCCTAGCACTGGGGCTGAAGGCTGTGGCAGGGAGTCAATTTTAGAACATTTTCATCATCCCAAAAGAAGACCTATACCCAGTCGCAGCTACCTTCGTTTCCTTGTAACACTCTCCAGCCCTAGCAGCCACTAATCTACTTTCTGCTGTAGATTTATCTATTGAAATAATTTCATATAAATAGAATCATACAATTTGTGGCTTGTTGTATATGGTTTATTTTCTTTAGTATCGTATTTTCAAGGTTCATCTGCGTGGTAGCAGTACTTCATTCCTTTTTTAAAATTCATTTTTTTTAAGTTGTAAGAAACATAAAATTCACCATGAACCATTTCTAAGTGTGCAGTTTAGTGGTATTTAGTACAATTAAATTGTTCTATCATCCCTACTATTCATCTCCAGAACTCTTTTTTCCTTTTGCATTTCTAAAACTCTACCCATTGAATAATAACTCCCATTCTCCCACCTCCAGTTCTGGCAGCTACCATTCTGCCACAACCTGCCAAGCATCAACAAAGGATCTTGAGTAGGGGTGACTGGAGATGGAGAAAAACACAAAGAAAAAGAAAACATTTTTAAGCAAAGCTAAGGCCAGGTGGGACACTGCCCTCTAATGGAGGAACAGTGACCTGGAACTAGCTCTGCAAATTTATTATATAGAGTCTCATAATCAGGAAGTTAAACTATAGGGGCATTGTAAATTGTTCAAGGCTTCTGAGTTATCAAGAGGCTTCTTTGTGCACTAAAAAGTTACAGAGATAGAAACATTTTTATGACTATCCTGCTGCACCCAGGAAGCCCACTGTACTGGAACGTCTCATAACTGTTAGCATCAGAGCCAAGTGTCAAGGCTGTTAACCTCTTTGCTTTTTGGCAAGAAATGTTTCCCAGGCTTGGCTTTTTCCAACACTGCAGGATCAGCCAATGACTATGGGTTCATCTGCTCTCCACACCATTCTACTTTCTGCCTCTATAATTTCGACTGCTCTAAACTACATTCATTCTTTTTATTTCTAGGTAATATGCAACTGTTTAGATTCATCTCATTTCTTTTTATTTTTTATTTGTTCTTTTTAGATATTCATGACAGTAGAGTATATTTTGACATATTATACATACATGGAGTATAACTTTCCATTCTGTGGTTGTACATGATGTGGAATTACACTGGTCATGTATTCATATATGAACATAGGAAAGTTATGTCTCATTCATTCTACTGTGATTCCTATTCCCATCCCCCCTCCATTCCTCCATTCCCTTCATTCCTCTTTGTTTAATCCAGTGAACTTCTATTCCCCCTCCCCTATTGTGTGTTAGCATCTGCATATCAGAGAGAACATTTGGCCCTTGGTTTTGGGGGATTGGCTTATTTCAGATAGCATGATAGTCTCCAGTTTCATCCATTTACCAGCAAATGCCATAATTTTATTCTTCTTTATGGCTAAGTAATATTCCATGTGTATAGATAGCATATTTTCTTTATTCATTCATCCGTTGAAGAGCATCTATTTGGTTCCATAGCTTAGCTATTGTGAGTTGAGCCACTATAAACATTGATGTGGCCTCATCACTATAGTATGCTGATTTTAAGTTTTTTGGCTATATGCCAAGGAGTGGGATAACTGGGTCAAATGGTGGTTCCATTTCAAGTTTTCTGAGGACTCTTCATTACTGCTTTCCAAAGTGGTTGTACCAATTTGCAGTCCTACCAGCAATGCATGAGTGTACCTTTTTGGCCACATCCTTGCCAACATTTATTGTTACTTGTATTCGTTATAATTGCCGTTCTGACAGGAGTGAGATAAAATCTCAATGTAGTTTTAATTTGCATTTCTATAATTGCTAGGGATGTTGAATATTTTTCATATCCGCCTCATTTCTCAATTTTTCAATTTACAAGGGTATTTTTTTTTTTTTTTGGTGCTGGAGATGGAATCTATGGCCCCATACATGTTAAATCACATTCTTTACCACTGAGCCACATATCCAGTTTTTAAAATTTTTTTTATTGTGTTTTTTTTTTTAATCTGGTTTCCACAGGAGAGGAAAACTTTGTATTCACAAGGGAACTTACATGCTTTTGAAAAGTTATTTTAGAATGTATTTTGGAAATCATGGAAATAATCAAAGGTAAAACATACCTTGGAAAATATACTAAAAATATGCTTTTAAAATAAGAGAAATAATAGTAAACAAGGTAAAGTATATATTAAATAATTCATGTATTTAGAAGAAAGAGAGTCACCATGTTCAAGGATTTTTGAATTTTAGCATGTGACAATCTAGGTTTTTTTGGTTTATTCATTTGTTTTGTTTTAATTATAGAGGGCCAATTTTCCTGTCCATTTTCTCTTGGCTAGGATTTTCTCATCATTATAGATTTCCACAGATTAGATTTTGTTGGGCCTTAGGCCACTTTGAATTGATTTTTATCCTGTTTGAAGCTCATTTAAAGCTTCTTGGGTCTATGGGTTTAAAGCTCTCATCAAATTTGGAAAGCTCTTTTAGGCATTATTTTATCAACTGCTTTTTTTCTGTTTCCTTCCTCTCTCTTCTTCTCAAAGTTTATTTCAGGGATGTTGAACTACTTGACATTGTCCCTGAAATCACTGAAGCTTTGTTTTCAGGTCTTATTTCTCCTCGTGTTTCATTTTGGATAGAATGCTTTCAAATTCAGTGATCTTTTTTCTGTAGCATCTAATCTGCTATAAAGCACTTTCAATAAATTTTTGTTTTAGATATTTTATTTTTTTAAAAAAATTTATTTTTTAGTTTTCGGCGGACACAACATCTTTGCATGTGGTGCTGAGGATCGAACCCGGGCCGCATGCATGCCAGGCGAGCATGCTACCGCTTGAGCCACATCCCCAGCCCTGTTTTAGATATTTTAGATGTTATCTCTGAAGTTCCTTTTTTTAAAAATAATATCTTCAATTTCTCTGTGTGAATTATATTTCAGTAAAACTATTAATAGAAAAAAAGTATCCTTTTACCCCTCTTTTTGCTTATGTTTTTCTTTGCCTTCTCGTTATGTGGAGTGTATTTATAAAACATGTCTGTATATATTAATTTCATCATATCTGTCCTCTCTGGATCTGCATCATTGAATTGATTTTTCATACTTTTCACATGTCCAGCAATTGATTGGATCGTGGCTGTTTTGAGTTCTTTATTATTTTCTACTGGATTTTGTATTTCTTTAGAGTGTTGTACTTTATTCTTGCATTTAGTTAACTTCCTCATGGGTCATTTTGATTGTTTTCAGGATTGTTTTTAAATTTTGTCAGAGTATGTCTAGCACTAGGTGAGCCTGTCCCTAAAGCTTCACCTTTCTTGAATCAGAAGGGTTGCAAAGTAGCAGCAACATACCATAATGCGTATTTCCACCATACAGAGATAAAAGACACTAATAATGTTAAGACATAAGTAAAAATAAAATGTAATACAGCTTTTAGGAAGTGATGAAGTTTGAGTTTTACTCAATCACAAACATACACCATGCAGTAGAGCCTTAGTACTTCACTTCTGTTTTCAACACTTCAACTAAAGATCCGTCTTTTGTTTTGTTTTGTGTTTTCAAAAACTACAACCCCAAGATTTTCACTGACCTACATTCTGGGAAAGTTTTTTTTTTTTTTTTTTAACCACAGGAGGGAAATCTGTGTACACACTTAAATTATGAAAGTTTTATACTTTCAGAAATGAACAGAATGCCCTCAGAATGTTCTTGCTTTCATAGGAAGGGTAAAAGATGATAAATTCATGCAACCCCAGTTCCCTTATATTTGCTAATAGCTACCTAATACTATTGCTTTAAATAGTGAAATAATATATTGTGGTACATGGTAAAGATCCAATAAATGATAGATCCCTTCTCTATGGATTGCTTGCTTATAAACAACTCCTACTAGGCAGACTGTGTACTATATAAAAATTTGAGCTTCTTATAGGAATGTAAAAGAAAAATGATTTAAAGCTGGGAGAGTTAGAGAATTTCATGGAAAAGATAGCTTTGAGATGGAACTTGAAGAATGAATACAATTTTGATACGTAGAAAGTATAGCATGTGCAAAGCTTGGAAGCAGGAAAACAGGTGTTTGAGTGGGGTGATTGGATTTCCTTGGTGAACCCTTGATGTCATTATCTAAGACTTTCCCCTTAATCTGTTCAGATTCTTCAATTAGAAACCTCCTAGCTTCCTAGGTTCTGGAGAGCTTGGGGTGTCAGCATATAGTCAACGTACATTCCCATCACCCTTCTGAGTTGCTGCTCCATCAGCTATGCCTGTTTTGCCTTTCCAGAGCTATCTCCCGTGTGCTGCTGAGGTGAGGAAAAGATAGTTGCCTTTAACTTTGGAGTGTGTGTGGGGTGTCTAGAAACCAAATTACTTGAATTCAGTGCCTTTATTTTAGATCTTCCCGTATTCCATTTCTACAGTTACTGGTGTAGTAATTCCCCAGTCTCTTGATCATTTTGTGTTGCAAATAGGATTGGTCCTTGGTTTTCTTAACTATTGACTTAGGACTTAGCTTGAGTTGGGTGGGCTGATTGGTGAGAGCTCATCTATTTTCCCTTCTAGCTTCAGATATTTCATTTGCAATTGTTGCCTCTCCTCTCCTGTCTGTCCTTAAATGTGAAAACAAACCAACAAATAAAAACCAGAATCAAACTGCAGTGTAGTTTTCCTTTCTTTCTCTCTCTCTTCTTTTGTAGTGCTGAGATAGAACCCAGGGCTTTGCATGTGAGCAGGAGAAGCAAGAGCTCTACCACTGAACTCTAGCCCCAGCTTGCTACTGTAGTTATTCAATGGGGTCTCAGCAATGAGTGAAATCAGGTGTATGCTTGAATATGCCACCTTTACCCTGAACTTGATGTTCTTTATTCCTTTATTACATTATAGTTCAGTCCATTAATGGGAATCTCCCTTTTTAGAAAATTCTGTGTTTATTATAAGTTGACATAATGAGACCAAAATACCGTGGTTATATTTTCTTCTCATTTGTTTTCCAAGAGCCAAAAAAATGTCTGAGGACCAGGACTGTCTCAAAGTCTCTGGAAAAACTGAAAGAATTCTGCTGCGATTCTGCCATTCATCAAAATAGAGTCCAGATAGCACCTCTTCAAGAGAGGTTTGCAGTTCTACCAAAATGTACTGATTTTGAGGATATCAGTTTTCAACGTGCAAAGAATGCAGTTTCTTCTGAAGATTCTAAATCCCAAGTGAACCAAAAGGTATGTAATTGTTATATAGATGTATTTCCAGTTACCCAGAACAGTATGTTCTGAAATCCTTTAGTTTCTGTGTGGTCACTGAGGACACTTGACTGATCATCTGAGTTACCTGACAGATCTTTTGTTTCACAGATATATTGTGAAACATAAGAAATTCTAACTAACATATGTATATTCTAATTTGCTGTGTATGATGAGGGATGAATTGGTTTGTGTTCAAACAAAACAAAACAAAAAATTAAAAGACTCCCAAATTATTTTGAGCCAATACTCTTTATTTTAGAACCTCCCTTATTTCACAGTCTCTGATTGTGATGTACTTACTGCCTGTATTAGGAATCACTGACTTGGGGGAATTTTTTAGATTATTGATACATGCATAATTTTATTATAGCTCTCCTTAAAGTTTTCATGATTTGCATGGAAAATAATGTTGGGCAACATCTATCTATCAATGTTTTGAGGTTTCCAGTTGAAAGCTTGTCATGTATTAAGTAAACTTAGAGATAAACCAAATAAATATGTGTTTTTACTTCTTCTACTGTTTATTTTGTGACTTATTAATGGTTCCTATCATTACAGAATCTTGTCTGGCACCATCATTGAAATCTATAATTCAGACAAATGGTTGACTTTCAACCTTAGCTTTACATTAGACTCATCTGGAGAAATTAAAAACAAAACAAAACAAAACAAAAATTGGTATTTACAACCTTCCTTTAGAATCTTATTTATTTGGTCTTCACTGAGAATTGTGCATGGCTATTTTCTTAGAAGCTCTTATTTTAATGTGTAGACATGGTGGATGATCATTGAATTAGAGAAATGCTTTTTGAATTTATATGTGTGTGTGTGTATATATGCATATACATTTATTTATTAAAATTTTAATGAAATGTACTTTTTCTTAGAAAAATGACTAGGATAATAGAATTTTGCTTACAGTTTTCCCTTCCCACAAAGTTCAGATCTATGGACTTCTGTCTCAAATGGGCTACTATAGGTTAAACTCACTTATCTTAGGTCATCAGAAAAGGAAAGAATGTTTTCTTTTCTATTACCTTTTAATACTGAGAAGCATTTCACCATGGTATAGGGTGATCATTATGGATAGAAGTCATAAAGTCTATGAAATCTCATTTTATGAATTGGAACATTTACCCTGGGGGCTCAGTAGAGCCTATCTACTATTGCTTTGTACATAAAATGACCAACTTGATTTTTCTGTGAAATTAGAAATGATCAAATAGAAGGGTTATCTAGAAGCAATATAAGGATATTATTACAAGCAATAAGCTATTTGAGAGCTTGAAAAGACACAGATGAATGGTAAAAATCTACCAATTGAACATAATTGCCCAGTGGTCTAGGGATATTAATGAAGGGTCAACATGACTCTGGATAGGTTCTGAAATTTATTCTGATCACTCTGAATTGTCAAGACAAGGTTGAGTTCAACATGCTGCATCTGTGAATATTAAAGAAAATATAGTATATCTTAGAAATATTTCCACCCAAATCATATAAAAATTAAGTTGCTTAATAATCAAGTACTTAGATTTACTTGTTAGTATCCCACATGGAGAGAACTCCCCCCTCCACCTCACCCCCCAGAAGTCTGTCTTATTTAGTAAAAGAATAAGTTAAAAAAAATGAGAGCAACTTTTTTTCTAGGAAATATATTTTTGTAAGTATTAATTAACTTTTATATTATGTAGTATTCCTGGAATTTATGTAAGAGTCATAGAAACAAAATTGAAAATCCCTCAAAATGAAAAACAGTTGCATTCTCAGATGTTACGATGAGCTACGTTTCTTTGGCCATTCCTCTCCACACCTTACCATCTTCCTATTGCGAATCTTTGCGAGTTTTCTGGGCTATGTTATTTAGATAGATTGAGTCTTTTTGAAATTAATGTCTTTCTGTGCCGTCCCAGCTAAGCTGTTTTTTTTTTTTCTTACAAACATTTACTTGACATCCACAGAATACATGTTTCTGGGGTTTCTATTGATACGAGACTACACTTTTCTGCTCTCTGTCCATTCCTCTTCTTCTGCTCACTAGTTTTTTAGGGCATATTTTTTATTCCAGTGGTAGTTGAGTGACTTTTTAGATATTGAGAGTGACAGCATGGCTCTTACTTAAAAATTGATTTATCCTATCAATTTTTCTCATTTTTCCATTTCTTAATCAAGTCTAATAATCAAGGGATTTTCTCTAAGCTGTAAGTTGGAATTAATTATGGTTTTATGTTACAGGAAGTTCAGGATAGTAGGAGTACTAATATTCAAAATGTTGCCCAATGCTCTTTGTTTCCCAAAACTTCTTTCCCCTATTTATTTACCAAAACAATGATGATTCTCTCTTGTAATACAGATTTATAGAATATACTATCTTTTAGAGCATGCTTGGAAACATGAAACATTAAGTGCAGCTTTACATGTTGGCATGCTTGCTGCAAGTGTTTTTGCCCAAGATTTATCCCCAGTTGACTTTTATTCATTGTATACCTGGGAATAAATAAGAAAATAAATGTTTATTAATTATAGGTCCAATAACATCAAATTTAAAAAGAAGTATATAAAACATTCAGGTTGGTTAGATTTGCAAAATTTACTTAAATACTGGCAGTTTTTGTTTTTTTGGTTCATAATTTTTTAAAACGTTTTACTTTGAAAAAATTTCAAACCTTTGTACATATTGCTTTGTACATAAAATGACCAACTTTATTTTTCTGTGAAATTAGAAATAATCAAATAGAAGGGTTATCTAGAAGCAATATAAGGACATTATTACAAGCAATAAGCTGTTTGAGAGCTTGAAAAGACAAAGATGAATGGTAAAAATCTACCAAATGAACATAATTGCCTAGTGGTCTAGGGATAATTTGCCTGAATACTACATTGTGTCTTGGGAAACCTTTCACCTAGATTTACCAACTATTAGCTTTTTGCTAATTTTGCATTTGCTTTCTCTGAGAATTTATTATAATAGTTTATTCTTGTTAAACTATTTAAATTTTTTGGTTGCCAGGACAGTCAGTTTGGCCTATCACATAGGACTCATGAAAACTTACAGAAAACTTCTGATAAACCATCTAATAGACAATCGAAAAGCATCTACACACCATTAGAGTTGCAATATATAGAGATGAAACAGCAGCATAAAGATGCAATTTTATGTGTGGAATGTGGATATAAGTATAGATTCTTTGGGGAAGATGCAGAGGTAAGTTGTTTTAATTTTTTTTTCAGCTTTAGATATTTTTCAATATTTTTGTTTTATTTCTTGACTTTGTGAAAAGCTAATTTGATCAGTCACCCTTTAAAATGCTGTCATTTAAAATAAAACTCAAGCACAAGCAAAGTTGATGGAGCTAGACTTGTGGGGGAGAAGTGAGGAGTCCCTACTGGAATGTTACTGTTTATTTTCTATGGTGCTAAGCCAATACTTTTCATCCATAAAAAGTTGATTAGATGAATCAATTGATGGATGAACCATTGCCAATGTGTTTTTTTTTAACTATTTTTTTTAGTTGTCAGTATATCTTTATTTTATTTATTTATATATGGTGCTGACAATTGAATCTAGTACCTCACACATGGTAGGCAAAGTTTCTACCACTGAGCCACAACCCCAGCCCACAAATATGTTTTTTAGGAGAATCTCAAGCGAAAAACAATTTTTTTGAGATGTATGGAAGTTCTCCTTACCTTAATTAATGAATTTTCATAGCCAGATACAAAGTTAAGTTTCAATGAAAAGAGCACATTAATTCTGCCAACTACCCACAGGTCTTTGTGTCAGTCATCTTTCGATCTTAGCCTAAGCTATGTCTCAATTTAACTTAGGGGTATTTGATACAGATCAAGAAGGTTTAAAGTGAATTTGCACATTCAACAGGCAAGTAGAGGGAAGCTTTTGCTGGAAGCGGTGGTTGATTGTCATGACTACATAGTCTCAAGACTGGTTAGGTCATATAACATCAGAACATGATGATGTAGTATATCTGCCACCCCTTGGATGGGAAGAGAAGAGTTGGCCAATGTTTTCTTGTTCATGTTTTCTGAATCATGTTGGGGCAGAAAGGTGGTGTTCTTCTAAGTTCCATTGTGTTCTGTGTTATGAAATAGTATTGACATATTTCCTGAGGTCAAGAACAGGTACGGGGGCTGGGATTGTGGCTTAGTGGTAGAGCCCTTTGCCCAGCATGTGTGAGGAACTGGGTTTGATTCTCAGCACCACATACAAATAAATAAAATAAAATAAATTCATCAACAACTAATAAAAATATTAAAAAAAGAACAGATACATAGCTGGCATCCTATAGGTGAAGGAGAAAAAAGAAACCATCTAGGTTAAATGATAAATGTTTTGACCATAGATAGTAGAGGATGATATTTTCTTGTCTTCAGTGATGGGTGAATACAGTTTAGATGTAAAGGGGTAAAGGAGTGAAAGTACTGGAAGAGACTTCCATGGCTCTATTTGGTGGTGTCTAAGTGTGTTCTGGAAGAAAGCAGGGAATCAGGGACTGCTTCCTGTTTTTGCATTTCTATCAACCATGCATCATTAATTAACAAACCAGTCTAGAGAGTTCTTCATGTCACTTATTAAAAGTTTCCTCTGTCCAAGTGGATTTATTATTTATGCATACTCTGTAGTATCTTCTAATCATCAGTTACTTGTATATGCCATTTGCATAGAAAATTCTTATTCTTTTGGCCTCTTCCTTTTTATATTGAATAGTCCTTATGTAAATACACCTCAGCACTTTTAGGTTTTGGAACATCTAAGGACATAGAAAAAGAGTTGTCATTTTTTGGAGACATTTAGAGATACAGATTTTGGCCCTGATGTCAGGTGGTAGGAACTGCCAAAAAATAGATGAGACCAGGGAATTTATATGGGGAGTTTCTTTCAAACTTTTTATTGATGTACCACACATTTAGAGAAGTACACAAATCCTAAATGTATACCTTGATGAATTTTTAACAAAGTTAACAAATCCCACATGGAATCTTGAAATAGAAATTTATTAACATTCTTTCTTTTTTTTAATATTAGATTGCTGCCCGGGAGCTGAATATTTATTGCCATTTAGATCACAACTTTATGACAGCAAGTATACCAACTCACAGACTATTTGTTCATGTACGCTGTCTTGTGGCTAAAGGATATAAGGTCAGCTTTGATTTTTTACTTCAAGGGAGAAGGGAGGGAGATTCTCTTCCAGGGAGTGAAAACATGCCTTTAAAGTAACAGGCAGGCTTTAATGAGTTTTAGAATTTGGCATTTGAAGAAATGAAAAATGTTTCATAATTATTAACGTACCTTGATTTTTAAGAGCATATTGTTAGGTATTTACAGAAAAAAAATTTTAAGACTCAGTAACAGAGTGCTTCTTAGTGATTTGTGTACACTAGTCAGCTGCTCATGGTCCTTGTTGCTTAACCCTTATATCTGGACACTGTGGACTAATTCACTTATTTTAAGTATTTCAGAATTAATATTTAAGCATTTTGAAATGAGTTTGTTAGATTGGTTTTTCATCAGATTTGATATTAAATATCTCTTACTTTGTTGAAGGTGGGAGTTGTAAAGCAAACTGAAACTGCAGCATTAAAGGCTATTGGAGACAACAAAAGTTCTCTCTTTTCCCGGAAACTGACTGCTCTTTATACAAAATCCACACTCATTGGAGAAGATATCCTTTTTGAATAGTAATTTTTCTCTTAGTTGTTACAACTGCTTTGTTTTAAGGTGACATTTAAAAAAAAGTCCTTTGGGAACCTTTTCGATGAGGTGAGGTGGTACAGTTACTTGAATCCTTGGATAGTGCACTAATGAAGAGGAAGGATTGATAGTAACTAGAAACAAACATTTTCAAATGTCATAGTGAAATACAAATTCATCATATACTAAGAGCAAGAAGAAGTGAACCTAATAAATGATAATGTCAAGTTAGCAACTGATTTGAAATTGTGTGCTTTCTTGGATCATTTGTGGACAAAGGTTAGGTGTTTAGGGCCTATACATTCCTTAGGATCTTCCTACTTTGAGACCTGAAAAATAAAAACTTAGTAACTTAATGTGGAAAGAAAACTATGAAGTCAAAATTAAAATACACTTAAATGCTTATAAAATATAATATAGGCCATCTTCATTAATTGTTAATTTGTGAAGATCTTATTGCTTTTGAAAATGAATTGTGGGTAAAACTTTATTACTTTACAGAAATCTTCAGTATGCCCAATGGCATACTGAAGATTGCTGCCAAAATTTATAGATTTTCATAAATTTGTTGTGTTAATTGAAGCTAAGTAATTTTAAAAGCAAAGTCATAAAATTCTGTTTTTAAAGCCAAATAGTTGTATATAAAATAATGTGAGGGTGCATTTAATAATGTTTACTTAGGTTGGGTCTCTTATAATAAAATAATCTAGGGATAAAGAAGGCCTTAAATCATGTGCTAAAGTATTTCTTTTATGGTTTATTACAAATCTGCATATTTAGAGGCCTCTTAGTTTCTATGCAAATTCTGAGGATTATTTTGTTGTTTAAGATCACAAATAGTGAATAACTGTCATTCGGAGCAAACTCTAAACCATTTGCATCCCTTTGGTTGTTCTAATCTGATCAGGCTGTAAAAACATGGTAGTTTATTTTTTTCTTTTTTACCTAAGCTGAGTCTCCTACTTGAAACCCATTCGTAAAAGAGTATCCTTCCCTGCTTCACATCTGCTATGCTTATGGCTCTTTTTTTAAAAAATAACTTTTTAAAAATGAGTGCAATGGAATGTTACTCAGCATTTAAGGAGAATAAAATTATTGCATTTGCAGATCAATGGATAGAGTTGGAGAATATCATGCTAAGTGAAATAAGTCAATCAAAAAAAAAAAAAACCAAAAAAACAGGGACAGAATGTTTTCTCTGATAAGTGGATACTAATCCATAATGGGAGGGGGGCGCAGGATGGAATGAGTTGGAGGAACTTTGGATGGGGCAAAGTGGAGGGAGGGAATGGAGCAAGGGGATAGGAAAGATGGTGGAATGAGACAGACATCATTACCCTACTTCTTGTGCAACCAGAGAAGTGAAAAATTATGCTCCGTTAACAATGAATTGAAGAGCTTTCTACTGTCAGGTATAATTGATTAGGATAAATTAAAAAATTAGTGTGTTATGAACATACAGAAAGGCAAAATTCACTGTGGTGTATTCATATATGTACATAGGAAAGTTTGGTCATGCTCATTCCACTATGCTTCTCTTTTCCCATCCTTTTACCTTCCCCCTAAGTTTCATTTCTCTACACCATCAATCTCTCTTCTATTTTTATGGGATCCCCCTTGCCCTTGCCCCCCACTCTCCGTATATTTTGGTCTAGTTTCAAAAAAAAATTGAATCCTTGACTTTCTGGGTCTGGCTTAATTCACTTGGCATAATGTTTTCTAGTTTCGTCCATTTACCAGCAAATGCCATATATTCATTATTCTTTATGGCTGAGTAAAACTCTATTGTATATATATATACTATTTTTTCTTTATCAATTTCTGTTGATGGGCACCTAGAGTGGTTCCATAGCTTGACTATTTTGAATTGCACCTCTAAAAACATTGATGTGGCTGCATTCTTATATTTTGCGGATTTTAGATCTTTTGAACATATACCAAGGAGTGGAATAGCTAGGTGTTATGGTGATTTCTTCCTAGTTTTTTGAAAAATCTCCATACTGCTTTCCAGGATGGTTGCACTATTTTGAGTCCCACCAACAATATATGAATGTACCTTTTCCCCCATCTCCTCACCAGTATTTATTGCTATTTGTTATCTTGATAATTGCTATTCTGACTAGAATGAGATGAAATCTCCATGTCGTTTTAATTTGCATTTCCCTATTTGCTATATATGTTGACCATTTTTTCATATATTTCTTGGCCATTTGTATTTCTTTTTTTGAGAAACATCTGTTTAGTTCTTTTGCCCATTTATTTATTGGGTTATTTGTTTTTTTGATGTTAAGTTTATATATATATATATATTCTGGATATTAATCCTTTATCTGAGGAGCAGGTGGCAAAGACATTCTCCCATCTTGTAGGCTCTCTCTTCACACTCTTGTTTCTGTTGCTGTGCAGAAGCTTTCTAATTGTATGCTGTCCCACTTATTGATTCTTGTTTTTATTTCTTGTGCTTAATGAGTCTTGTTAAGTAAGTTGATGCCTGTGCGTATATGTTGAAATGTTGAGCCTACATTTTCTTCTTAGAAGTTATAGAGTTTCTGGTCTAATTCCTGGGTCTTTGATCTAGGTCTTTGATCTTTTTTGTTAAAAAAATGGTTCTTCTTAGTTATACATAACATTAAGATTCATTTGGACATAATTGTAAAAGCATGGATTGTAATTTGTTCTAATTCAGTCCCCACTACTTCCCCTTTCCCTCTCCTCTTCCATCCCCCTATTCCCCTCATTCTACTGATCTTTCTGTTTACTTATAGTTTTGTTTTTAAATTAGTACTAATAGATAAATACATAATGGTGAGATTTCACTGTGGTGTATTCATATATGTATAGGAAAGTTAGGTCAGATTCATTCATTGTTCTTTCCTTCTCTTGTCCCATCTCCTTCTCCCTCGATCCCTTTCTTCTACTCCACTGATCTTCTATTTTCTTTGGTCCACTTTGAAATGACCTTTGTCCAGAGTGAGAGATAGGGATCAAGTTTCATTCTTCTACATATAGGTATCCAGTTTTCCAAGCACCTTTTGTTAAAATGGTCATCCTTTCTCTTTTTAGAATCTTTGTCAAGTATCATAGGGCTATAAGTAAGTATATGAGTTTGTCTCTGGATCTTCTGTTCTGTTTCATTGGTGCCAGTACCATATTAATTTTGTTACTGTAACTCTGTGGTATAATTTGAGATCAGGTATTGTGATGCCTCCAGAATTGCTCTTTTTGTTCAGGATTGCTTTTGCCATTCTGGGTCTATTATTCTTCCAAATGAATTTTAGAACTATTTTTTTTTTTGGTTCTAGTTCTGTGAAGAATGCCATTGGTATTTTGGTGGGGATTGTGTTGAATCTATATGCTGCTTTGGTAGTATGGCCATTTTGATAAAATTCTGCCTATCCTAGAACATAGGAGGTCTTTCATCTTCTGAGATTTTCTATTTCTTTTTTCAGTGTTTTCATACAGGTCTTTCACCTCCTTGGTTAGATTTATTCTAAAGATTTTTTTTTTCAAGTTATTGTAAATGCGATAGTTTTCCTGATTTCTTTCTCAGCGGATTCATTATTGGTGCATAGGAAAGCAATATGTTGTTCTTGTATCCTGCTAAATTTGTTTATCATCTTTAGAAGTCTTCTCTTGGAGTTTTTCAGGTCTTCTAAACATAGGATAATGTCATCGGTGGACAGATAATTTGACTTCTTTTTTTCCTATTTCTCTCCCTTTAATTTCCTTCTCTTGCCTAATTGCTCTGGCTTGAGTTTTATGGAATATGTTGAATTGGAGTGGTGAGATTGGACATCCTTGTCTTATTCCTGTTTTCAGAGGAAATATTCTCAGTTTTTCTCTGTTCAGTATTATATTGGCCTTTGGTTTGTCATATATAGCCTTTACGATGTTGAGGTCAGTTCCTTCTATCCCTGGTTTCTCTAGTGTTTTAAACATGAATGAGTGCTGGACTTTGTCCAATGCTTATTCTGTATCGAAATAATCATGTGATTCTTGTCCTTAAATCTATTTATGTGGTGAATTCATTTATTGATTTGTCTACGTTGAGCTAGGCTTGCATCCCCGATCATGGTGTACTATCTTTATTTACTGTGTTTTTGAATGTAATTTGAAGCATTTTATTAAGAAGTTTTTCATCTGTGTTCATCAGGGATATTGGTCTGTAGTTTTCTTTCCTTGATATGCTTTTATCTGGTTTTGGTATCAGGGTGATAACTGGCTTCATAGAATGAATTTGGCAGTGTTTCCTCCTTTCTTTTATCTTCTTATACCCAAATTGGATGTATCCAGACCAGCTTTTTCCAGAATTAGCTTTTACCTCTTGAGAATTGGATTAATGGACTCATTTTACACACACACACACACACACACACACACACACACACACACACAATGCACGCATGCACAACCTACACACATATACATTTATTTCTGATTTTTTAAAATGTCTTTTAAAACTGTTTTACCTTTCTGGGAGCTTTAGGTATGTTAAAGAAAAAAATTAATTTATACTTATTTTAGTATATTCATGCTTTGATTTATAGAATCAAGTATTTTAGAATTGTTAATAATTCAAGTCTCAGCATCATCCAATTAAAGGGGGTTAATATTTGGGCATCCACAGCATCTGATGTATTCTCCTAGGGCCTTTGGGAGTGAGACAATAATAGTTATCTGTCCTCATGAACCTTACATGCAGCTATGCTCATGGTAAATCAGAAGAATGTGCTGCATGGAAGAGTTTTGCATAGAGGAAAATACTCAGAAAATGAACCATTGTTTTAATGGAGAAAACAGTTAATATTAAACATTAGTGGCACTTTAGGACATTATTTTTCTTTAATCATTATTACATGTGAATCCTCTGATCAAGCTGGATGATGCTGTAGATGTTGATGAGATACTGACTGATACTTCTACCAGCTACCTTCTATGTATCTATGAAAATAAGGAAAACATTAAGGACAAAAAAATGGGGAACATTTTCATTGGCATTGTGGTAAGTATTTTGTAGGTGAAAAAGGAATAATAACTGTTCATGGTATTTCTAAACATGAGAATCACAAATGGTTTATAATGAGGATAACTGATGAGATATGCCTTGAAGTAGTTGAACTGGGAAGCATTAGATTATATGTTACATTACTAGTTACAGTATACTCCTATCTCAGCATTCTGTGCTATGGAAAGATACAGATAGTTTTGGTTCATATGCTTCAGGATTTTAGGGTTGAAGGTAAGTGGAGTAATAGGCATAAATGTGGACAGTGTGCACATAGTAGAATAAAACATAAGCCAGCCACATGCATGGGTAGCAAGAGTTTTCTAGATTTCCTCTACAGGCTTGAAATTAAACATGAATGATTCTAGAATATTCTATCTAGATTTGGAGAAAGGGATAGTTAGAGAAGTGATAATTGACCAATGTAAAACACCAGACTAAGTGTTAGGAATATTTATACTCAGTGTTTCATATAAACATGGTTCGTGAATTATAGTTTTCTTGCCCTTGCCTTATGGCAATTTATGAATACATTTGCCCATTTACATGCCTACCTGGACCATGCTCAAAATATTTTTAGGGCCTTTGACAATTATTAAATACCTTTGTCCTGTTGTACATTAAGTGAAAGCAGGGCTTTTTGCCTGAGTAATAATTTCTCTTTGCTTTTTAAAATTTCTACAGTCATTGACAATATCAATAAATTCTTACAATCTAAATGTCTCCAGTGTGACTTTTAATACCTTATTCTGTGTTACTCTGTGCTAACTTGGCATTTGCTTAACCTGTAAGCTCTTCTCTCAGGGAGTTAGCATTACCTTGGGGATTGGATGGCTCTAAGCCAATTAGATTTTTTTTCTTCCTTGAGAAGCACTTTTTATCTAACTGCAGACACAGTTGGACCTATCTACAAATAGTAAAGTTATTTGCTTTTAGGCTTTAACATATGTTGTATGCTATTTTATATTTACCTGAAACTCAGTTTAAAGAACAGAGTTGACAATGTATAGTTCCTTATTAGCACATTTAGAAATAACCTCTAATCTACTGCCAGATCTAACCATAGTATGTGAAGTGGGATACAAAAATAAAATGAAAGTGGTAATTTGCACTTTCAGTGTTTGTTTGTTTTGGTTTTTTTTTTTTTGGATCCTCTCTTGATCTCAGAAACCACTTTTGGATTGATGATATCCAGAGTTAAGGATATCATCAGTCCAAAAGTGGTTATAGGGTGTGGATATAGGATGAATTATAGGATGTGGATATTTTCAGCTGGCTCAACCTCTCTCCTGAGCTCCAGGCTTTTGCATCTAAATTAGTATTAAGCAAGGGCACTCAGAATTTTATGACCCTTCAAACTCAGTGGCTGAAATGGAATTCATTTTCCTTTACCTTCAGAAAAGTTCTTCCTGGATTTTTCCCTGCTGTGATCAGTGTTAGCCATTCCATAGTCACAGCCTGGGAGTCATCTTCGTGTACTGGCAGTGAGTCTAGAATCGAAGGCTTCACTATTGGAAAAACACGGTGATTAGGACCATTGCCTTAAGTATGGACAGTATGGTTCTAAACAGATTGACTTTAAATTTCTCTTCTTGTTTTTTTGGTACCAGTGATTGAACTCGGGGGAACTTGACCACTGAGCCACATCCCAGTCCCATTTTGTATTTTATTTAGAGAATGGGTCTCACTGAGTTGCTTAGCACCTTGCTTTTGCTGAGGCTGGCTTTGAAACTTAGATATGTATCCTGAGACACTGATACTATAGATAGTATAGTATGGAATACTATAGAAAGCTTTTTGAATGGAATTAAAAGATTTTTCTTTTTATAAAATTGTAGTCTTTTTTGAATGAAAGTATTTTTTTGATCTATGCGTGAGATATTTAAAAAATTATAAAATATTCAATGAAAAATGCATAAAATAAATTTGGCAGGGTAGCATAAGACAGTCACCCAGGTCAGAACTATAACTACTACAACCCATAAGATCCTTGTGTGTCTCTTCACTCCAGAAGTGACTGTAATCCAGACTTTTGAGGTAATAAGTTCCTTCCTTTTAGTTCTAGTTTTACCACTTTAATCACAAGTGTAGATATACTGTATGTATTTTTCTTTAGATCCTGCTTCTTTTGTTTCCTATGTTTTTATGTGAGATTTATTTACATTTGTTGCTGTAGGTTTTTCATTGCTGTGTCCTATTATATTTTATGGTGTACAGTTTACATATTCCTCTGTTGGTGGACATATGGGTTCTCTCTAGTTTTTGGTTCTACAAAGAATGCTGCTATATGTATAAATGTTTTTGTGCATGTCTTCTACTTTATACATGCCTGAATTTTTCAGGAATTTACATCTGGGGAAGGAATTGCTGATTATAGGATGTGGATATTTTCAGCGGGCTGTTTTAGAAAGAGGCTGTGTCAGTTGGTTAGCCATCAATAGCATATGAACATAGGGATTAATGATTCTCCCTTCTTTTAGCTGGTGGAGGCTGTAACTCACCCTAGGCTTCTCATAGGCATTAGTAGTATATAAGAGTGTGGCCTGGGGAGTTAGACTGTGTGGGTTTGAATCCACCATTTAGTACTGAGACCTTGGCTAAGTAACTTGACATTTTATTTAACCTCTTCCAAGTGGTAATATTTTCCAGTTTGTCTTTTGGCATAGGGTAATGGGGTATCTTCAAGTTATTTAATTGAATAGACTGCCTGGTTGGGGTTCATGAGAATTTGTTACATGTATATTGTTGTTGTTTTTTTTTGCAAAAGTTTGCTTTTTATTTATTTGTTTATATGATTAAGTGTATTCTTGAACATTTTGGTTTTCAGATTACTAGGACCATATCACTTATTACTTCTGTATCTATCTGTACAATGCCTTATATTTTCTAAAGCATTCACATTTTCTTTTCTGACTTGATCCTTACAATAGTTCTGTTAGGGAAATAAACTGACTTATTTCCATTTTGGAGGAGGAAACTGAGGCCCAAGTAGAATTTGGTGACTTGTCATAGTCACTCCATCTTTGCATTAGGTCCAGGGCCTGTACTCAGGTGCCTTTTGAAACTCCCATTTAGTTTCTTTTAGTTCAGTGACTCTGACTTACGTAAATGAGTCTTGAAAAACAACAGGTTTTCAAACACTTTAGAAATGGAATGTATCATCTTTACTATTTGCATGTTTAACCATAACTGGAAGAAATTATATTGTCTGTGATATTACATTTGTGCTTGTTTTCAGGGTGTGAAGCCTGCCACAGGTGAAGTTGTGTTGGATAGTTTCCAGGACTCTCCTTCCCGTTCTGAGCTGGACTCGGATATCAAGCCTGCAGCCAGTGGAGCTGCTACTTCCATCAGACTTGTCAGAGCAAACAGAGATGCTCATTCACAGGGTCACTGCTATTAGGTATGTTGGCATGCTGTTTGAAGATAATGATTATGAAACTGATTTACTGACAAAGCCAAACTTGTTAAAGTTGTTAAAAATAGTTTATAATTATAAAAATTATATTTCAATGTAACTTAAAAAATTTTATATTTCAGCTTTTTAAAAAATTACATTTCAGAATTGTATTTCAAAGTAATGGAAATTTTCAAAAGAAAATTACCCCTACTGTCTCTTTAATGTAAGACTATAAAAATGATCATTTTAAAGGGGCTTCTGATATTACTTAATGCTATTGTTTGGTAATTAAGGGGCTTATGATATTACTTCAGTATATTGTTTGGTAATTTTCAGTTTCTGGAGATAAGATTCATTTTTTGGAAATCTTACATAGTTTTGAAAATGCTTTCTTTGTGCTTTATTTTCTTTTTTCTATTTTTAAAAAAATTTTATTGTTGGTTGTTCAAAACATTACATAGTTCTTGACATATCATATTTCACACTTTGATTCAAGTGGGTTATGAACTCCCATTTTTACCCTGTATACAGATTGCAGAATCACATCGGTTACACATCCACTGATTTACATATTGCCATACTAGTGTCTGTTGTATTCTGCTGCCTTTCCTATCCTCTACTATCCCCCTTTTTGTGCTTTAAGTTTCAGTTCAGTGCTGCGTCCAGTAGTGTCCAGTAGTTTTATTTACAAGATCTAAGGTCACATGACTTATATATGAAATGGTGTAATGGGCACTGTGGCTGTAGAGGAATAAAATGAGTCTATTATATGTGTCTGGCACAGTTGACAACCCAGTAGGAGAGGCAAATATGTACATATCTAACTGGATTCATGAGGCATGATATGTTATGTACCATTGAGGAGGATTCTATACTGCCACTGTGGAGCAGTGGTGAAGACCAGCAGTGGTGGTGAAGAGACCAAAATTTTGGGCTGGGGCTTAAATGAAGAGGAAGTTGTATATTGAGGAACTGGACTTTAGAATTAGGCAAGCAAGCACATAAAGATTTTCATTTAGTAAGTCGACAAAACAGAAAATCAAACTGATTTATTAAGTGAAGTTCCATATGTTTCTTTGATCTTAAAGTTAAGAGTGTTCATTCTATTTAAATGTAACTTCCAACAAAGTAGCTTTCATAATTTGTTTTTTGATTATAACACAGACATATGTTCATTTAGAAGTTAGGATTTACAAAAAAGAAAGATAAAGTAATTCAAAATTGTAAAACCCAGAGATAACTACATTTTAGTGTATTATTTCTGTATACGTATACCACTTTTTTCATTAATGAACTTGGATTTGTATGGCAAAATCACTTCAGTATACTTTTTTTCTTTCTTTTTGAGCCAATCCTGAGTAATTTATTCTGACATGTGTCAAGGAACATTGAAGAAAGAGCAGATCTGTGAAGCCCCAGAAGTTTTTTGTTGTTGTTGTTTGTGTTTTTACTTTTTGAAAATTTTAAATTTTTTAAAAAATTTATTTTAATTAGATATATATGACAGAATGCATTTCATTCATTGTACACATAGCAGCACAACTTTACATTTCTATGGTCGTACACGATGTAGTGTCACACTATATGTGCAGTCATACATGAACCTAGGTTAATGATATCCATCTCATCCCACCATCTTTCGTATCCCCATGTCCCTTCCCTACCATTCCTTCCCCATGCCTGATCAAAGTTCCCCCATTTTTCCCTTGTCGCCCCCATTATGGATCATCCACTTGTCAGAGAGAACATTCAGTCCTTGTTTTTTGGGGATTGGCTTACTTCACTTAGCATGATATTCTCCAACTCCATCCATTTACCTGCAAATGCCATAATTTTATTCTCTTTTAATGCTGAGTAATATTCCATTGTGTGTGTGTGTGTGTGTGTGTGTGTGTGTATCACAGTTTTTTTTCCATTCATCTATTGAAGGGTATCTAAGTTGCTTCCACAGTTTTAACTATTGTGAATTGAACTGCTACAAACCTTCATTAAACAAAGAAAAACTCAACAAATAAAAATATCAAAGCCCTAGAAAAAGAAGAAAAAAACAACCCCCAAAATAGTAGAAGACAGGACATAATTAAAATCAGGGTGGAAATCAATGAAATTGAAACAGAAGAAACAATTCAAAAAATTGACAAAAAGATAGTTCTTTGAAAAAATAAATAAAATTGACAAACCCTTAGCCACCCTAATGAAAAGAAGGGAGAAAAACTCAAATTACTAAAATTTGTGATGAAAAAGGAAATATCATAACAGACACTATTGAAATATAGAAGAAAATTAGAAACTATTTTGGTATCCTTTTTTTTTTTAACTTAAAAGCTTCCCATGTCTTTTGTTTATTTTGGAAAACTTCAAACATAAAAAATTATTCAGAATAGTGTAGTAAAAGCTCATGAACCCATCAACTAGCTTTACCATTTCTCAATTCGGAGCTTGTCTTATTTCATCCATCTCCCTCTCTGGTTAATTTATTTTGAAGCAAATCTTAGTAAACATTATTTTATCTGCTAATATTTCAGTAGGTACTCTTGAAGGCAAAATGATCGCACAACATTTAGTTATGTAAATAGGTCATCATTTATCCATTTCCCTTTTGTTATGTTGTAATCATTTTTTTTTCAGTATTACAAATATTGCTGTGATGAATATCTATGCAAATATTTCTGTATGTGTGGTGCATCTTTATTTCCTTCAAATGAATTCCTGAAAATAGAATTTCTAACTCAGGGGGTGATAACTATATATTTATAAAGTTCTTGATTACTTTTTAGAATAAATAATATTAATTTATATTTCCACCAGTATAGCACAAGAGGGTTCCTTGAACCCATGCCAACATTGGGGGTGATAATTTAAAAATTTTTAACCTTTCACATAGGTAAAAAATTCCACATCAGGTCCCCTAATTTTGTTCTTAATTCTTTTCTGTGTTCAAACTTGAATGATTAAAAATCATATAGTAAAGTTACAAGGGGTGCTGCTATTGGAGAGCTAAAAGAATTAATCAGATATCTACTTTTTATTTTTAAGACTAGTCTTCTAGAGCTATATTTTCAGTATTTCACATTTGACTTCATTTTTTTCATAATTGAGTATTTATTTGACTTAGGCTAATAGAAATTAAATTTGATCAGTTGCATTATCAGGCTCATTTTCTCTCTTCTGCTTATTTATTCAAAATAATAAAGACAAAATTCAGTACAATGTCAAAACATCCCACAATGAAGACATTTCCAAAACTGAATTTTTGTTTAACAAGAACCATTGCCTAGTGATATTCATAAATGTCCATTTATCACATGACATACCAAAGCCTAAATTTGGAGACATTTTAGATGTCATATATGAGTTTTACCAAATTTAATGATTGCATCTGTCTTGTTTTGATTTGTATTTCTTTGGTTAGCATTGGGAGTTTATATTTTTTCCTCTGTTTAATGACCACATGTAAGTGCTCATTCTTTTGCATACTTTGTTTATTTTAGTTTCATTTGACTAAACAGCCAAAAGTTGGTATTTCTGTGGAGTGCCTATAGCTAATTTATATCTGTGGACAGAGTGGAGCAGTGGAGATTGAAGAATCATAGGGTCAAACAGTGCAGACCCCTGTAACATAGGATTAGGTTGGAAAACTGATCTTCCCCTTAGTGACTAAGTAAATAAGTCAACAGTATTACCCATTATTGTTCTTTTCTGGGTGATAAGTGTGTTTACCTTATGGGATTGCTGTATGGATTAAATAAGTTAATATGTTAAAGGTAGATCAGTCCTTATCTCTTTTAACATTGTCTCTCTCCTGTTCACTCCTGGAACTCTGTCATATGTTTTTTAGACCTTCTTATTTACTCTCTGTGCATGATTCTTTATGGTCTAATTGTATAAGTCTCCATCTATAGCTGTTTTTTATATCCTTTTGAATTTTTCTCCTTCAAAATTAAAAGAATTTTGACTCTTCTTTAAAATTTTTTTTTATTATATTTGAGTTCACTGCTTATGTATTGATTTTAATAGACTGTCTGGACCAGTTAAGTCCTCCATGCCTCTAATCATATTCCTTTATTTTTATACTTAAAAAGTTCACTCCCCATACTGAAAGTACTTCATTTTTATTTTCATCTATATTTCACATTAGTCACTTTTTCTTTGTTTTACTTTACTCTGTGAGGTAAAATCTTACCATAATTCCCCCACTAAATACTAGTGGTTCCAGTTAACATCCATGAAGTTTAGCTTTAGCAACCTGAGCTATAACTCCTAGATGTATTTTTTAAACAAGATAACTTAGCCAGTTGCATAGGGAATACTTTTATTTAGGTATGAAGAAGATAACTCTAGAATTCTGCCATATTTATTACCAATAAATAATATAGCATTGAATTTTCAAATATAAAAGAATTTTTGTTTTTGGCAGTATCCTAGAACCCTCTAGAATCCCCTTTTTTCTTCTTCAGTATATGTAAAGGTAAAAAGAAGTTTTCATCAATTACTGGTTGATATTTTGTTAATATTGAAGACATTGTATATTAATGCTATGTGAAAAAGACAAAAGAAATTGAATATCCTGAAGTATTAGCTTTTTTTTTTGGGTAATCTTAACATTTACCACAAGAGGTCTCCAAAAGATTTTATATCTATGAATGGCAATTTAAAAGACTACTAAAACTTTACTTCACATTTATTTTCTATCTTCAGATATAGACTTACTTAATTTACCATTTTTTAAAAAAATATTTATTTTTTACTTATAAGTGTACACAGTACTTTCATTTTATTTTTATGTCATGCTGAGGATTGAATCCAGTTCCCCACACATGCTACTCTACCTCTGAGCCACAACCCCAGCCCCTAATTTACCTTTTTAATGCCAGGGATCGAATCAGGGGCGCTAAGCTACATTCCAGCCCTTTTTTATTTTTTGTTTTGAGACAGGATCTCGCTAAGTTGCTCAGGGCCTCATTAAGTGGCTGAGGCTTGCCTCAAACTGGTGATTCTCCTGCTTCAGCCTCCCAAGTCACTGGCATTACAGGCATGTACCACAGGGCTCAGACTACTTGCTTTATATTACATTGTAATTTAGAACAAGTATTAGTCCAAGATCATAGTAAGCTAAGCTAGAATTATTATTTCTAAATAGTGACAAGCTATCAATTTTTCTAGGGTTATTTATCTTTATGTAAAATGCATTTATAAGATTTCAGCCGGGTCTGAGGAAATCAGTTATAGTATTTTGCTACCCTTCCATTTGTTTTAAGAATATATAAAGAGAAAGAAATGGAAATCAATGATTTTGAGCTCTGCATTAACCTCAATTAAGATTGCTTTAGCTTAGAGATGTTGTATAAAACTAGTTGAGAGGAAAGCTATAGAAAGCAAAAAAAAAATAACATTATTATTAAATATTATTAATATTTACTAGTTCTACAGAAACCAGTTTTTGAGGCAGGTAGGGTTAAATTAAACACAGCAGATGATTCTCAATTTTATGTTTAGAGAAATGAGAGGATCCTGGGTACTGGTCTAGCCAAAGAAGGCTTTGTGGAGGAGGTAGGCTTGGATGGGGACATTTTCAGGGTGGAAGGCTTTGAATTGGAAGAGGGGAGGAAAGAAGGTATGTTGTGTGTGAATGCAAACAGTATGAACCCTGAGGCATATGGAGAAATAGTAGGAAAATGTAAAGACAGTGACAAGACTTTCCTTATTAGGGGGAAACTCCCATGTTGAGAACTGAGGAAGAAAGTGTCCCAGAGGAGCAAATCCAGGAAAGTGGGTATGGTGGACCCTTTGTGGAAAGTCAGTAAGGTTTGGGGCAATGTAAAAAAGAAGAGGAGATTCTGCTGCTTAGATGGGACAGTGAATTGTAAAAAATGAATACTTCCCCTAAAGGAAAAAGCATACATGAGAAGAATAAGATTGAGGAGTTTGGAGAATGCCAGTAGTTGGGAATAGGAGGAAGAAGAATGGAAATAGAAAGGGAGGACATAAAGAGTTGGGTGGAGAACTGGAACAAGGTAGGGATGTGGAGTTATAATTTATTTGTTGCACTGATATTAATAGTGAATTAGTTTTTTACAATATTGACTCTTATATTTCACTGAAACCACATGACATGTAGTAGTGCTAGCTTTTACTCCTCCTCCTCCTCCTCTTCTTAGAGTTTTATGGTTATACATAGTAGTTAGGTTCATCCCGATTGACTCATACATGCATGGAAATCAGTTTCCATTTATGATCCCTCATGATCCCTCCCTTTTCCCTCCTGTACTCCCTCCCCTTTTCCATTCTTCTTCTCCTTCCCCTCTTGCATCCTTCCTCAGTGCTACTAGACTTCCTTCTGCTCAAGTAGAAGCTAGCTCTAACCAGTTGATGCTTTGTGAAAGAAGATCCTGCAGTAGTACAGTGACTTTAGCAATTTGACCTTTGAAATAAATGCTTGAACATGTCAATGTTTCTTCAAAGAAAGGGGAGTATACTGCAGATTTAAAGAAAGCATTGAAATACTACATTATTGAAACATTTATATCATCTATGGTTTAACCCAGACCATTAGCTAACATGTTGTTTTTATATTGAAAATTTGTATCATCTGAATGCCATTTATGATGACAGATACTTGATGTTACTGTTGTAGCATTTTAATTTTGTATTTTCTTATTAATGTAACTACTAGAGACTGCTTACCAATTTGTTTTGTTGTACTTTAATTTTCAGTTTCTTAATAGAAAATGTTCAGTAGTTTTAGTCTCAAAATGAAGTTATAGTGGGAGACTGTGTATGCTATTAACAGCAACTCTTCTGTGGACTAGCACTCTGTTATGGCTGAAGTCCAATTCTTTCTAATGTCATTATTTGAGTTTAGTATCAGTTAAAAAAAATCAAGACTTTTTGAAGGATGGGGGGAATGGAGGTTTTACTCATTAACGTGGTTAATAATATGAAATGTTATTTAGGGATCAATACTTAAGGGTACCAATTTAGTAATTGCAGTGTTCCAATTTGTTCTATCAAAGTATAATAATCTCAATTCCTTGGGCTCATATGAGGTCATTTCAATATGATTCTTAGGCATTAGGAGCTAAGTAAATGAGGAATGCTGTTCTAAACACTGAGTAGCATACTGACATGAATAACAGACCCCTTAAATTTTATGGAAAAGTGAGGTTGGATAAAGTCAGGGCATTCTGGGAAGTGTGAACACAGAATGGAACAAGGGAATTGCAGGTCGACTAGAAAGTCAGATGAGTGTGGATGAGGAGTGGCCAGGCACATGCTAACACATAAGAGATTCTCAGTGAGTATTTGTTGAATGTCTGTATGTTCAAGGCAAAAAGAAAGACTGGAACTTTTCATTCAGGAGATTGGGCACTAGTGGGAATTTGTATTGATATTTCTCAAAGTTGGCCTATTCACTTCTTTTAAAGGTGTTTATTATTTTGTGTTAGAATAATAATTTGTTTTACATTTGTTAAATTGTAATATAAAAAATTATAGTAGCAACTCATGTTTCTTGTATAAGTGAGAAAATGTGTATTTTTTAAAAGAAAAATGATTTTTGTTAACCACATTATTTAAATATTAAAAAAACCTAGTGATTAGTTTATAAATTTGTATAGCAATAGAGTTAAAAACAAAACCTGAGAATCAAGTCATGCAAATATAAATAAGAATCAAGTCAAACTCATATAAGTAAGTGGTTGTTTGTTGAGAAGAATGTTATTCTTGATACTGAAAATAAACTGTTCCTCCCAATTGGAGTGGTGTACCTCAACTGAGAATTAGGCGCATGCTCTTTCTCTCTCTCTCCCTCTCTCTCTCTTTTTCTCTCTCTCTCTTTTTGGCTTTATGTTTTTTAGACCAGTTTTAGGTTTACAAGTTTAGCAAAATTGAGAGGAAGGCATAGAGATTGACCATAGATCTCCAGTCCCCACACATGCATAGTCTCCTCTGTTATCAACATCTTTCACCAAAGTGGGAAAATTCTTTTCAATTCAACGTTGCTGTGCTCTATAATGCATTGTGTAAAGATTCAGTTCATTACTTTTTTCTCTCTTTGAACTATAGCTTGACTTAGGTTGTTTGCCTTCCTCTTGGTACAAACATACCACTTTTAAGACTGCTTCCATTCCCCCCCCACCACCACCAATTAAACTTTGGCACCCATTAAAGTGTTCTTTATTGCTAATATGAATTTCTTTTAGTTGTAAATGGATACAATACCTTTATTTATTTATCTTTATGTGGTGCTGAGGATCGAACCCAGAGCCTCACCCATGCTAGGCGAGTGTTCTACCACTGAGTCCCAGCCCCAGCCTCACTAATATGATCTTAAATGTTAAGGCCAGGTGCAGGAATTGAAGCATGTAGCAGCATTCGTTTTAAAAATTGGTAGTTGGGGATCTAGGATAGTGTTTTTCAAATTGAAGGTAATGAAATCAATTTGATCATTAATAACTAACACTGACTTAGAATAGGATATAGAATAGTGCAAATGTGTGGTTAGGGTGGGTATTTTATGAAATCTTTTTTTTAGTTTTATCTGTGTATAATTTCTAATCCTCTCTCCAATACCTATCATGTTTATAATGGTCCAAGAAAATAATTTAAACTTCTAATTTAATATCAGTTAAATGTAATTTATTAATGTAGTTTGGTGATTATTTCATATGTTTTATTGATTAGATATTACCCAGAAGTATATTTTTAAATAACACAACTCAAAGGAAGTGAATAATTACAGGCTAATGAATTAAAAATTCTAGAGTTGACATGATTTGCTGATTATATGTTGCCTACATAGAATATCCAGAAGTGACAAATTATTTGAGATAATCAGAATTCAGCAAAGTCATTAAATATAAGATAATTTATAAAGATGAAGTGTTAGCAACAACTTTTTCCATGGTGTTCTAAGCAGATTTCTATTTTCCTTGTGTCCTGTTTACTTCTTCGTGTTTGCTTTTTGTTGAGAGAACTTCCATTAGTTATTCTTTTAGAGGAGGTCAACTTGTGACATTCTCTTAGTTTTCCTTCATCTGAAAATATCAGTTTCTCCTTCATTTTGAAGGATGTTTTTTTTTTTTCCTGCCAGATATGGGATTCTGGGTATATATTCTTTTCTTTCAGCACTTGAAAAATATTATGCCACTTCTCATGAGAAATCTACTGTCATTCAAATTGATTTTCCCTTGTAGTTAAATTATAGTTTCTTTCCTGCTCCTTTCAAATTTTACTTTGTCTTCAGTTTTTAGGATTTTAATTATGATGTGTCTTGGCATGGAGATCATTGGTTTTATTCTGTCTAAAGTTCACTCAGCTTCTTGAATCTGTAGATTTAATATTGCCAAATTTGTGAATTTTTCATTCATCCATTCATTCTTTCTTTCTTTTTTTAAATCAAAGAGTTTTTACTTCTAATACTTTTAGTTGTATATGGATACAATGCCTTTATTTTATTTATAACCCAGTGCTTTACATGTGCCAGGCGAGTGTTCCATCGCTGAGCCCCAGCCCCAGCCCCATCCATACTTTATTTCTTTTTTGTTTTTCAGCCTGCTTTTGTCTTCTCTCCTTCCAGGATGCTGATTTAAAAAAATGTTAGATTTTGTTGTTTTGGTTGTGCAGGCCTTGAGGATTTCTGTTCAGATTGGGTTATGTCATTTGTTTGTTCCATTTTTCCGGTTCACTGATAATTACCTTTGTCCTCTTTGTTCAGCTATTGATTCTATCCATTATGCTTTCTGTTTTGGTTATTGTATTTTTCACTTTTAAAATTTTTGTTTAGTTTTTCACTATGTCATCTCTTTGCAGAGAAGTTTTCCTTGCCTTGGCTTTTATCTTTCCATTTGCTTCAGGCATATATGTTTTGCTATTAAAGCATTTTTCATTGTGGCTGTTCTGAAAGCTTTGCCAGATAATTCTGACAATTGTGCCATCTTAGTGTTGACTATTGATTGTATTTTTCAATCTAGTTTGAGATCTTCCTGTTATTTGGTATGAGTGATTTTTTATTCCTGTGCTTTTAAGAATCTGGATTTTATTCAAGCCTTCTGATTTCCCTGATGCTGCCTCAGCAGGATGGAGGTGTGCTGACTCATTATTGACAGGTGGGATAGAAGTGTGGGTTCCCTAAGTGGCCTCTGTTGTTACCTGAGAGAAATGGATGCTTCTTGTTCCTGCTGAGTGGGGTGGGAGTTCCAGTTCCCCATATGATTGCCATCAGTTCTCTGACATATCATTGTCAGAGGGAGAGGAGCCTCATTACTGTTGGGTGGGAGTGGAATTCTATGCTCCTTACATGGGCTCCTCAGATATCATGGGGTTCAAGGGCTCCTTCCTGGCCAGTGAGGATGAGAGTCTTGGGTTTCTACTTGTGCTTCTCTGACATAATTAGCAAGGGGTTTGGAGTGCTTCACATCAGCCTGATGAGAGTAGATATTTAGGTGTCCCTTAGTCACTGCTAATACAGGTAGAGGTGAGACCATAGGTTTCTTTGTAGACTTTGGTTAGGTAGAGTAGTTATTGTCTAAAAGTTTTCTCTTTTTAATCTGACTTTTCCTGTGTGTTTATCTAGGGACAAGAGATTTTGTGGGACTTTTTTTGGGGATGGGGATCTGTGCCCCCTTGACCTTTCTAGATTGTCAGCTGCTTAACTCCAATTTTGGGTTAAATATGAAGAATAAACATTGTGCCATTCCTCAGATTCCAGATTTCTCAGCTCATCCACATTTTCTCTACCTTTCAGAGTTGTCTTAGTTTTTTGTTTTGTTCTCTTGTTTTTTCTTGGCAGCACTGAATATTGAACCCAGGGCTTGTATGTGGTAGGCAAGTGTTCTACCACTAAGTTACACCCCTCACCCTCTAATGTTTGTTTTTTATGTAACATACAGGAAGCTTTACTTAGTGGGAGGAATAGAAATAAGGAAAATACATCTGTTACTTCTTCCTGGAGCAGACATCCTTTGGTCACAATCTTATTTTAGTGCATAAACTTTGTTTTTTTTGATGTTCTTTTTTTTTGTACCACAATTGAACCCAGGAGCACTTAACCACTGAACCACATCCCCATCCCTTTTTATATTTTATTTAGAGCCAGAGTCTCACTGAGTTGCTTAGGGCCTTGCTAAAATGCTGAGGCTGGCTTTGAACTCACAGTCCTCCTGCCTCAGCCTCTCAAGCTGCTAGGATTACAAGCATGCACCACTGCACCCGGCTCTTTTGTGTACACACACACACACACACACACACGTGTATTTAGTTATTGATGGACCTTTATTTTATTCATTTATATGTAGTGCTGATAATCGAACCCAGTGCCCCACACATGCTAGGCAAGCATTCCACCACTGAGCTATAACCTCAGCACACCCTTTGATATTCTTTTAATCTAAATAAAAATGAATGCTTGGATAATGCCAATTTGTAAATCTTTCCTGCAGTAAAATTGAATTTGTGGGTGAATCTGTTTAAAAGAAAATTTTTTTTTCTTTTGTAATTTAAGTTGCTTTTTGTATTTTTAGAATCACTTGAAGTTTAAGCATGTTAGTTTTGGGTTTTTTTTTTTTAAAGAACAATCAGTGGGGAAAAAATTGTTGTCTCATTCTTGGTGAATTTAAGCATTCACAAAGTAATAGTAAAATTTTGCTAGCTTTCCATCATGTGATTAGGTCATATCACCTTCTTATAAAGTTTATCCTTTCTTGTTTATTGAACACAAAAAATTAAGTATTAACCTTAAAAATCAAAAGTATGTGAATGAACCTCAATACCAAGTAGACTCATGGAGCCCAGAGAAAGGCATAAATCATGTACAGAGCCCTTAGTTGAAAGGGGAATGGCCCTAAAGTAGGAAAGGTGCCAGATTGAGTTACCCGGGGCATTGGCCACCACAGGTAGAGCTGTGTTGCACCTGTTTTATGAACCTGATAGAATTTTAAGTGGTTTACAAATAAGCATTTTTTACTTTTGTAGTTAAATATTTACTTAAGATATATTAAAAACATGTGATTAGTGAATCAAACCTGATTTCATAAATTTTTATGGTGTAGAAAGATTCTTACACTGGTATTTGAGTTAAAAACCTGAGTTGATTTAACAAAAACTCTCAGGTTAATGTGACAAATGTGACATTATTGAAGATGGAGGAGGAATGGCTGAAATTAGGGAATGTATTAGAATACATGGTGGGACAATCTATGTCACATTTATCTGCTTGTTATTTAGTTTCTGTTTGTTTGTTTAGGTTACATCTAATATAAATTGGACCATTGTTTGAATATTTAAAAAAATTTCAAAGTCATGGCATAGAGAAAGATAGATAATGATTTCCTGATTTAAAAGGGCATTTAAGTTCTTGAAAATGGGCTGTTCTCCATTGGCTCTCCTTTATTATTGGGATATTTTATTCTAGGGCTGGGTATGGATCAGTGGTAGAGTGCTTGCCTAGCATGCACTAGGCTTTGGCTTTCATCCCTAGTACCACAAAAGAAAAGAAAAAGAGTTTAAGTTAATTTTTTTAACTTAGGTGGCTAGCAGTAAATTCTAATCAATTATCCTTTTAAAATTATTTTATTTTTGGTATTGGAGATTTACTTTACTACTCAGGTGCTTTACTACTGAGCTACCTCTCCAGCCCTTTTTAAATTTTTTTTTTTATTTTGAGACAGGGTCTCACTAAGATGTTGAGGCTGGATTTGAATTTGCAATCCTGCCTCAGCCTCCTGAGCCTCTGAGATGATAGGTGTGTACCACCACTCCTGGCTCTTTTCCTATTAAGAAAAGTTTCAGTCTTGACAGATAGTTCCAGTAGAATCTCATTTTACTGTCAATTCTGTTAGTTGAATATTATTATGTATTCATTCATTTAATCATTCTTAGAAACATTTATTGGGTGCTGTGTGCTAAGTTTGTTACTAGGTGGTAAAAATGAATATAATTCTTACCTTTTGGAATACTTACAGTCTAGAGAGGAAGGTAGGAGTGGAAACAAACCAGTATGGAAGTATTGATTGTTAAGGTTTTAAGAAATACTTCTAGCATGGGAGCATCAGGGTTTGCCCAAAGGAATCAGGCAGAGTATCCCTGAGGAGTATGGTAGAACTGAGACTGGGAAAATTATGGCCAGGTAGATGGAAGTCGTGGGGAGTAAAACTCATATGGTTAGGCTGTTCTGCATGAACATGGTGACCCGAGGCAAGACAGAGGTGGACTTTGGAGAAAAAAGGTGTGGAAAGTAGTTAAAGAATCAAGGTGAGCTCGGTTCCATGGTGCATGCCCGTAATTCCAGTACCTCTGGAGGCTGAGGCAGGAGGGTTGTGAGTTCAAAGCCAGCCTCAGCAAAAGTGAGGCACTAAACAACTCAATGAGATCCTGTCTCTAAATAAAATAAAAAATAGGGCTGAATTCAATCCCTGCTCCCCCCAGCCAAAAAAAAAAAAAAGAATCAAGGAGAAAGAAACAGTGGAGGGGCAAGAAGACAAGGGGTTGGATATGGGGTTTTATGTGAAAAAGACTGAGATGAGATGGATGGTGATGGGAATAGTATAATAGTGATCTTTTTCTGTCCCTAACACCTCTCATAGTAGCTCACATACAGTAAGTACTTTATGTGCTTGATAATGAATGATTAAATAAGTGACAGTTTGAATAAGGAAAATAATGGATCTCTCCTTTTTGTTTGTTTTTTAATATTTTTAAGTTGTAGATGGACATAATACCTTCATGTTATTTATTTATTTTAGTGTGGTGCTGAGGATCGAACCCAGTGCCCTGCATGTACCAGACAAGTGTTCTACCACTGAGCCACAACTTCAGCTCTCCTTTTTATTTAAGAAAAATGATTTGCCTTTTATAAACCTAGAAAGTTTGCTGGATTAGCTAGAAATTCATACATAAAATATGTGTGATGATCAGTGTATAGTTACATGGGATACATATAGTCAACTCATTTACTTCTCTTGGGAAGACCATTTTAATTTCCTATCATTTTCTTTCCATTATTTTCATTCTTTAAAATAAAAAAATTACTTTAAATTAGTTTAAGCATCCTGACATTTTTTAAAGATGTTCTCTTATAGTATCTATTAATGGAAGCTACATGGTTAAATTATGATTAAGGAGTTAAGTAACTATTTTAAAGATTGATGTTGATCATAACTGTGCCTCAGTCCCATCTCTGGCACTTGAAATTTTTTTGTTGTTGTTGTGTTCTTAGGAAATCATTTTTTTTCTCTTTATATTCTAGTTCATCTTCTTTTTTAGAGTAGAAAGTAATTATAAAGTTGAGTTCTTTGTTATTTTACTTTATTATGTTTATTAAACTATAATTTTACTTAGCTGTTTAGAAAATCCAGAATTAAAAACTTGTGTTAGCAGAGATGGTAGTGGATTCAATAATAGAAATAAATTTCATACACAGTAGGAAAATGCTTATCTCCAGGAAAGCACTTTGAGAGGAAGTATTCTAAAGAAGTATTAAAAATCTGTTTTATATGTTTTATATGGGGAGTGCTCATCCTTTTAAAAAATGATATCTGTTTCTTTCCAAGAGGAAGTGCCATTGTATTTTCAGTAGTTTCCTTGATATTGATTTCTTTTTGCATATGTAGCTAGTGCTTTAATTTTTTTTAGTTGTAGATAATACTTGTATTTTGTTTGTTTATTTTTTATGTGGTGCTGAGGATTGTACCCAGTGTCTCACACATGCTAGGTGAGCACTATACCACTGAGCCACAACCCCAGCCCCTAGGTAGTGCTTTTAATAGGCATGCTTAACTCATATATGAAAATCCAGATTTTAAAACATAATAAATTAATAGATGATTGTTACTCTGTAAGAATGTTTGCTCTAGGGTTCATTTAAATAATGAGCTTCTTTCATTGAGTAAATCTTCTTAGTAATATATCTACTTGAAAAGAATAAATGGGGTATATAGGCAGTACATTTATTGACAGGAGTTGAATAGGAAGAAACAGTATTTGAGGAGCCTCCAGGAAATGATTTTACTGATTACTACAGAGAGCTCTGAGGGGCGGGGGGTGGGGGGGTTCACTCTGCTTGAACAGAAATTTCAGAAGCAATTGTATGAGGTGTATAGCATTTGCTTTACTAATTCTACCGGACTTTTGTAAATGCACCTGTTCATTTAGGGTTGAAAATTTAATTGCACAGTCTCCTCACTAACCAAAGCACTTTGTCCCTTAAGGTTTTTCTCAGAGGTTTGTGTTGTAAATCTTAATATCCTGAAAGTATGCCTTTCCAGTCTGCTGTAGAGAGTTTTATTTATATTTAATTTGCAAAAAATAGTTTTAAAAATTAGTCATCATTCAGCCAGGCATGGTGGTGCAGGCCTGTAATCTCAGAGCCTGGGAGGTTGAGGCAGGAGAATTACAAGTTCAAGGGCAGCAAGTTAATTAGGCCCTGTTTCAAAATAAAAAATAAAAAAAAGATTGGGGATATAGCTTAGTGGTAGAGTTCCCCTGGGTTCTGTCTCCAGTACTGAGGGAAGAGGGGAGTACTTTTAAATCATTTATGTTAGCAGCAAAAAAGTCCTACATTAGCGAGAAGGAGGAAGGGAGGCAAGAGAATATGTTGGGGAACGAATTGGAACAAATCATGTTATGTGCATATATGAATATATCACAGTGAGCACAATTATCATGCACTGATAAAAACAAAAATTTCTACACTAAATATCAAAGTAGTTTCTATCATTTCAGGTGAAGATGGGGAAACTATGAATTGCAAGGTGGGGCTGAAGGAAGAAAAGTGATTTCAGGAGATGAAAGGAAAGATGGATTCCCTACCATATTCCAGTTACACTGTTTCTGGTTTTAGTAACTCTTACACAAGCCTGTGAAGCAAATGTAGTTATCCTCATTTTACAGTGAGGTGCAGAAATACTGAAGTGTTAATCCTCTTTCAGAGTTATAAGATAATGTAGGGAGTAAGTGGCAAAGCTTACTAGATCCTCCAGGAAGAGTTGACCTTCTACCCTCATTAGGATATAACCTGATATCCATATAAAAGGGTAGAAATCCCCCTGTAATTGAACTCTTAATGCAGTTACCAGCTGTCCTCAGGATGTCAGTATTTCTAACTTTTTTTCCTATTTCTTTTTTATTGCTCAGAGAGATTCCTTTCCCTCTGTTTCCTTCTAGCAAAGCTTCCTGTTCCTTTGTCTTAAGTGAAAGACTTGCTTCAGAGCTCCTCTGTGCCTGCTTATCTTTGTGGACTTAGCCTTGTCTATCAGTCTTTTTAGTGACTCCTTCCTATCAAACCTCCCTGCTGAAAGGAGATTTCTTACTAATTTCTACTATTTGCCCCTCATTACTCTGAGATTATTCTCTCTTGTTTTCAGGCTGGGAATTTCTTCCTACTCCCATGCTGTGTCTGTGTGTGTGTGTGTGTGTGTGTGTGTGTGTGTGTGTGAATACTTTATAGCCTCTTGCCCAAGGCTTGATCACTAAAGCGGCAAAAATGTGTGAAGTTCTGATAGATTTTTTCCTTACAGTTTTTCTTCCCTTTCTTGTTAATAAAAATGCCTGTCTGGTATTTGATATTATCTTTCTCTAGTTTGACTTAACATACATAACTCTGAAGTTGATGATATTTTCTCAGGTTTGCCAGAATAATCTAGTGCAAGTTCCTAGAGTCTTTCTCTGAACAACGGCATGAACTCTTTCTTCCTGTGTACCTTCAGCTCTGACCAACTCTTCTTGGCCAGGCAGAGCTGGGCTTTGTACCTCATGGGAGTGGACATGGATCCTGGAACACTGTGTGTGGTGTCCTCCATTGTCCCCAATCCTAGTATGAAGGCTGGTTGAGAAGACTGCATGGTAAGTGGGTCTGCATGCCTTCTCTGATGGCCACCCAGGGCCATGGCTGGCCCCAGGGTTGGTCCCTCCTGTTGGGAGATACAAGAACAGAGGAGTGCTAAGTGACCTGTAGATCTTTAAGATGGATTGTCTCTAGCCAGGAAAGTCTGCTCCTGAAACATTAGGGCAGTGCTTTTCCAACTTGGTCACACATCATTAGTGGATTATGGAACAATTTTGTGGGTTGTAGTTACCACTTAAAAAATGAAATAGGATATTATAGAGTTGATGATATTTGAATACATTGTATGTAATAAGCCTGAGGGTTTTTTTTTATTTGTTTGTTTGTTTTCTTTTTGGTACTGAGGATTTAACCCAGGGGCACTTTACTTCTGAGCTACATCCCCAGATCCTTTTTATTTTATTTTCAATTTTGAGTCAGGGTCTTACTGAGTTGCTTAGGGCCTTGCTGAGTTGCTGAGGCTGGTTTTAAACTTGGAATCCTCCTGTTTCAGCCTCCCTAGTCACTGGGGTTACATGTGGGCTTGCTAAGCTTGAGTATTTTTTCATGAAATTCCCCTCACCCCCATTTGCTGTATATCCCAATCCTGACTTTTACCCAAGAAAAATTGCTTCCAAAAGGACAAATTGACTTTTGGATATTTTGGTTTATAGTAGATCAAATAATGTATTCAGACAGCACATTAGCAGTTAATATTTTCCTTTACTTTTAATAAGCTCCACAAATGTTCATTGTAAATTTACCATGAATCTTACTGTTATTTAAAGGTCCATGACGGTTGGCTAGTGAGGGCTCCCAATCCATTTGGAGAGACAACATGAATACAGATTGCTCCAGCACAAAGCAGATTGATATAGTTTAGTTCCCTAAACTAAACTAAATACTAAGGAACTAAACTAAATACTAAGACCACAGAAGTAGAGAGTAAATTTGTCTAGAGCAGCACTGTTCACTAAAAATATAATGTATTCCACAAATGTGAGCCACATGTATAATTTAAAATTTTCTGGTAGTTACATTAAAAAGGTAAGAAGAGAGGTTGGTTAGAGATGGTGTTTGGACCCTAGCAGTTTACTTCCAGAGGTCCAGTTCTTCATAATTAATATGGGTTAGTGAGTACTCCATGGCTGATCAAAGTCAAGCTCATTTAGAATAGATGCCTTCAGCCATATTGAAGAAAGAAAAGGAAACTAAAAATGTTGAGCAGAGGAGATGGATCGTGGAGCTAGTTATTTCCTCTTGAAAAACTTGGCATCAAGACAAGAGGCTTGATTTCTTGCATGGTTATGTGTTCAAGATATGATACATCAATTATAGAAAATGGGGTATACTTTGGTGACTGTGATGGTTGATTTTACACATAAAATGACTAGACAAAAGGGTGCCCAGACATTTGGCCAAATATAATTCTGGGTGTATCTGTGAGGGTGTTTCTAGATGACATTAACATTTAAATCAGTAAACTGAATAAAAGATTCCTCTATCTAATATGATGGCCCTTGTACAATCAATTGAAGAACTGAATAAACAAAAAGGGCTAGCTAAGGGAAGTGCTTCCTGGCCACCTGAACTGAGACATTGGTCTTATCTGGCCTTCAGACTCAGACTGAAACATCAGCTCGTCTTGGATCTCCAGCCTGCCATCTTTTAGACTATAACTTATACCATCAGCTCTCCTGGTTTTCAGGCCCTAGACTTGGACTGGGAACTGCACTTTGGCTCTCCTTGGTTTCCATCTTGTCAACTGCAAATCCTGGAATTTCTCAGCCTCCATACTTACATGACCCAATCCCAGTCTAAAGTAGGGGAGTTAAGAATATAGGTACCATTTTCACTACTTAATTTTATCAACTGTTGAGATTTTAGAAGGAAGTAGTTCACAGGCTTTTTTGTTTTATTTTGTTATTTGTGCACTGCAGTTGCACATAATGGTGGGATTATCATTACATATTATTTATGTGTACAATATAACAATATAATTTGGCAAATATAAAATAAAAAGAGAGGTTGGGAGTATAGCTCAATGGTAGAGTGCATGCTTAGTGTGAAAGGCATGCTTAGTGTGAAATTATATTCCCTAGCACATATTTCTTTTTTTTACACAAAGTAAAAAAAGAAACATGTAAAATTAATTTAATAAATATATTTTGTTGAATACAGCACAAGTGTTATCATTTCCACATGTAATTCTTTTACATGCTAAGTTTTCAAACTGCAGTATATGTATTACACTTCTAACATATCTCAGTTCTGACTAGTGACTTTGTAGTTGCTCAGTGTCTGCACGTGGTTTACACCTACTAATTAGACAAAAAGTAATACTGAATTAGACAGATTTTTGGAAGTTACACTCCACAATAAGAAAAAAAGTTTTTAGGTGAAATGATTGGTATAAAATAGCTCATACATTATGTGACTAGTACTGATATTAATTCATGTAATTTTTATAACAACCCTTTGAGATGGTTACTAGTATGTGTATTTTATAAATGAGGAAAGAGGAGAGGTGAAGTAGAATTATCTATCCATGTATCTGGTGAGCAGAAAAATAACCCTAAAGTTAGCTACTTCCTAATTCCTGGAGTGTGTGACTTTGTTAGGTTACGGGGCAGAGGGAAATTAAGATTGCATTTGGAATTATGGATGCTAATCAGCTGACCTTAAGAAAGGGAGGTAATCCTGGTTTATCCAGGTGAGCCCATTTAAACAAGAGTCCTTTAGATATGGAGCAGCAGGTGGATGAGGTCAAAGTGATGTATCTATCTTACTTGCCCACACTGGCTTTGAAAATGGAGGAAGGTGCGAGAAGTAAAGTCCAGGATGCAGGCTGCTGTGGAAGCTGAAAATAAATTCTCCTAGAGTCTTCAGAATGGTATACCTTGAGATTATCCTGGTGAGATTGGTGTTGGAATTCTGACCTACAGAATTTATTGTCTTACAAGGTAATAAATCTGTGTTGCTTTAAGCCACTAACTTTATGGTTATTTGTTACAGGAGAATAGGAGTAAAACACTAGCAATAGGTATAGGCACTAGGTAATGATGTAAAATCTTTTATATTTATAATATGAGTCCTGGGTTTGAAGAACTTTTTGTTAATTGTTAGCTATTTACTGCAATTAAGTCACATCACTACTTCTCTTCCTTAGGGGTCCTGTTTCTTCTACTACATTTTGAAAAACTGGTTGAAAGATGACTGGTGTTGAATACTATTTAAACAGACATAATTTTTCTTGCCAATAGGAATATAAATATGAGTTTTAGTTCTGACTGAAATATTGGGCATTTGGGAAGTCCTTGATAAAATGAATATTAGTTTGAGCAATTTCTGGTTACTAAGTTAGGTATCATTTATGTATATATAAATTACCTCGTAGGTAAGTATACTTTACTGTCTTTTATGTAACTCTTATGTATCAGCCTTTGATATTACACATTTACTTGTGGGTGATTAAATTGAGTAAGAGATTACCTTCCCATACAGAATAAAATCCTATTTCTTCTGCCTTTTAGAGAATAGCCTGGTCTGTGGATTGCCTCTCTCCTACTTGCTTATTCCCACAGAGTGACACATAGCTTAGCCTCTTTTCATATTCTGTCATTTTCCTGGAGCTCCAAAGGTAAGGGATTCCTTAGGTCAATTCCAAGGTTCTTACACATTGAAATATGTGCTTCTAGGAGGAGAGAAGCTACCTGCTAACATACTTGCCTCTGTACTAACAATGTAAATATTTTACTTCAGGGATGTGTGTTTTGCTTACTGCTTTCATTATCCCGTGTAGCTTTGTCAAAATGCTGATATATCACAATATTCTGTGCAGATATAAAGACTGACTTTTTTTTTGGAAGTACAGTTCCTGAGGTGTACTGGTTGAATGTAGAAAAGAATGCTAGATTTTTCAGAAGTCTCCCCCACAGGGTCCTCCGGGACCATGGTGATGTGAAGTGTTTGTGGGTTTCTGTCTTGAAACCTCAGAAGGGGAAAACTTAAGCTTCTTGTACTGGGTGTAGCCTGGGCTCCAGGTGTTTAATTGGTGCAGTCTCATCTTCCAGACTATCTGTGGCTTAGGAACTGGTATGATTTTCCTGCTTTTGTTCTCAGAGACTCTAGGCTGCTGCTGATTGCTCCTGTGTGATTACAGTTGCTTTTACTTGTAAAAGTCTTTAAAGGTAAAAATTAGGATTTAGAAATAAGGTAAAAAAAAGTTGTTGGTGATTTTGTTTTCCAGAGAGAACTTCATTTGCAGACCTCTAGGTTTTCTTTTTTTTTTTCAAATTTTATTTTGATTTGATGCATTTAAGTAAAAAGTTGTGCAAAAAGGCTAAAATGATTCACTTTTCAAGTTTAACTTGCAAACTGGTATAAAGTTAGCATACACCTGAGGCCACAAGTACTGCATGCTTTCTCCAGCCTGATCTGATTCCTCTCACTCTGGGCTCTAGCTACACTAGACTAATTGTTGTATTCTACAAGTATCATGTATAGTCAGTAGCAGCACAAAACAGTGGTTCTGAGTACAGAGGCTGGGGTAGATAGCTTGGACTTGGATCCTACTCTCCTTACTTATTTGTTGTAAATCTTAACCTCCCCGTACTTTGGTTTCTTTATTCAAAAGCAGGTGTGTAATTATTTCATAGAGTTGCAGTAACCACTAAGTGGCTTAATACACACAATAGGCTGAGAACAATGCCTGGAAACTTGTTAAGTGTTCAGTAAATGTTACCTCCTGCTTTCATCACTTGTTTTTCTATCATTCTTAAGCTAGTCTCACATGGTTGTTCCAGGTTTTTGCTATTTTTATTTCTTAAAATATTCTGTATTCTAATAGTCATTGCTTTCATGATTTTGCCCAAAAATGTCCAGCTATGGTTCTAACTTTGCCTGCACATTGGAATCATCTGTAGATAGTAAAAGATAGCAAGGCATGATTATTTTCTGTGTTAATCATTGTTCTTTTGCAGTACTGGGGATTGAATGCAGCCTTGTACATAATAGGCAAGCATTCAGCCACTGAGCTGCATCCCCATCCTTTTTTGTTTTCAATTTTGAGGCAGGGTCTTACTAAGTTGCCCAGGGTGGCCCTGCACTTGAGATCCTCCTGCCTCAGCCTCCTGATAAGACATGAGTGTTTGGTTTGTGATGGAGGTAGTTTATAGTAGCTTGTAAAAGCTGATTATTGTATTTTCAGGAATTTTATATCAGATTGTTGAAATATTGATAGCTTGAAATCAGCCATTGTAAAAATATTCACACTCTCAAAATTAGTACATTTTATCATCGCACTCCTCCCAATGTGCTTGATCTTGTAGTGATGTGCTTGTGATTACTTAGTAGATATTGACCTTTCTAGTAGGGTGTATTAATTTGGTAGGGCTGTTGTAACAAAATAATACCAAGTAGGTGGGTTAACCGAAATTGTTTCACACATCTGGAGGGCAGAAGCCAAAATGAAGGTGGTTAGCAGTGTTCATTCTTCCTGAGAGCTGTGAAGGAAGAATTGGTTCTGGGCCTGTCTCCTTAGCTTGTAAGGTGACAGCCTTCTTCTATGTCTCTTCACATTGTCTTCCATGTCCGTATTACCCTTTCCAGTCATCTTGGAGGAACATCAATTTGCTAATGTGTTCTTTGTTTTTTTTTTTAATTCATTATACTATGAATTCCAGACAATCTATTGATTTTTTTTCTTTAAGAAGCTCTTTCTTGGGATAATATCAGAATTAGTATTTCTAGAGAAAAATATTAGTTTAGAAAGATTATATCAGAATGTTTATTTCTATGTACAAATGTGGCACAAGGAAGCCCGTTGTTCTATATAATCAAAATGCACTAATAAAAAGAGAATTTTGTTATTTTAGGCTGTTTGAAGCAGTCATGAGCTTGTTAATGAACTTGTGAACTTGAGACACATAATCTGAGTGAAGTGGTCTTGATTTTGTGTCTTACTGAGAAAATGCTTTTAATCATGCATGAAAGAAATCTTCATGGATTTTCGGATGGATTTCCACTGATCTGAGAATGTTTTAATGTTGATAGTTCCCTTCAGGATTATGAAAGACTGTAGAGTTTTCAGAAAAGTCTGGGATTTTTTTTTTACTTTTTCTCAAAGGTAAATATAATGTCACATATGATTTTGTGATTTTGCTATTGAAAAAAAAATTGAACTGCTGGGAGAAAAAACAAATTTTTAAAAATTTAAATTGTATCACATACAAATACATGTAGTAGACATTCATAAATAGTTAACTATCATAATTTCAAGGCATATGAGTAGGGAATGTCCTTTTTGAAGTTAAGTATTTTTCTTCAGAGTGAGAGCTACTACTAACCATTACTTTTTGCTCAATAAATACTGGAATAATAATCCTATTCAGAAGTATTTGGAATACATATTTGCCTAGGAATTTTCTCGTGTTATTTTTTATGTTTTTTAAAAATAGAAAGTCTACCTATAAATTAAATATAGCAAATTTCAAAGCTTTATTTTAATCAACTTTAATTAGGTATAATTTACATGCAATAAAATTTACACCATTTAAGTATGAGTCAATCAGTTTATCACATATAACCCATCAGTAAAACTACCACCCCAATTAAGATCCAGGACATTTCCATCTTTCCCCACATTCTCTGTGCTGCTTTGCACTTGTTTTCTCCCCACACCACCTTGTACAAAAAGCAGCTACAGATCTGATTTCTGTCACTAGAGGACAGTTCACTGTTATAGAATTTCATGTTAATGGAATCATTAAAACATGTACTCTATTGTGTCCTGCTACTTTCACTTGGCATAATTCCTATCAGGTTCATCCATGTTGTTAAGGGTATGGGACATATGTTCATTTTTATTGTTCAGTAGTATTGCATTTTACAAATATACCAAAATTTGTTCATCCATTCACTTGCCAATTTGTTTCTAGCTTTTGGCTATTTTCAATAAAGCTGCTAAGAATACCCTTGCATTATTCTTTACATGGACATATGATTTATTTGGGGCAAAGATCTAAAAGTGGAATGGCTGGATTGTGGTATTTAATTAAATAGGAAACAGCCAAATTATTTTTCAAAGTAGTCCCTCAGTTTACCCTTCCTCTGCCAGGTGTGAGAGTTGTAGTTGCTCCACCTCCTTGTCATCTCTTGCTATTGCTGGTCTTTTTAAGTTTAGCCATTCCAATAAATATATAATAGTATCACATTTTGGTTTTAATTTGCTTTTTCTAGATGACCAGTGATATATTCATGAGCTAATTGGCTATTCATTCATGTGTCTTCTTTGCTCATTTTAAGACTTAGATTGCTGTGTTGTGTTACTGAAACCTTAATACATTCTGAATAAAAGCACTCTGTTAAATACATGTATTATGGATATTTTCTCAGTCTGGTGCTTGCCTTTTAACTTTTTTATTATGTTCTTGGAAGAACAGAAGGTTTTAATTTTGATTCAGTTAAATATATCAATTCTTTTTTTATAGTTAGTGCTTTTTGTATCCTAAGAAAACTTTGCTTCCAATAAGATCATGAAGATTTTCTATTTTTTAAAGTATTTTTTTAGTTATAGATGGACACAATACTTTATTTATTTATTTATTTATTTATTTTTATGTGGTGCTGAGGATGGAACCCAGTGCCGCACATATCCTAGGCAAGTGCTCTACTACTGAGCCACAACTTCAGCTCCTCTTTTATATTTTCTTCTAGAATTTTTTTTTCTTTTTTTAGTTTATACTTTTACGTTTAGACCATTATATGTTTTGACTTCATTTTTGAGCATCATGATATGAGAAAGAGGGTTGAGGTTCATTTTTTTTTATACAGTTACCTGCCGCAGTCTTGGCTGGGCACTGAATCAGGAGCCACCACACACCTTGTAGATTCAAACAGCAATTCTTTATTCCCGAACTCACACGGGCCTCTACACACGTTCTGGGGAAATCCCTGTTCTGCCTTGCCCAATTCACGTCCCAAATACTTTCTGAATTCCACAGAGAACTCAACGGGAACTCAGGCAGCAGGAATGCCCCATTCCCAGCAGGAATAACCTTCAACCTGGAACTTCCCTAAAACCCAGATTGTCTTAAACCAGGAACGCCTTAAACCCAAATTATCCTAAACCTGGATACTTCCTAAAACCTGCAGGATACACCTTAAACCTGGATCCACCCTGGTCCTTGAGCAGGGTCACCTTTCTCAAAGACACATGCAATGACACAGCAAATTTAACATGGGGTACGCTGGCAAGGAAATTTCGATGCGTCATTCCTACTTGGCAATGACCCTCAGCAGTTACCAATAGTGTCCATACCATTTATAAAGAAGACTGTTTTACCCACCTTCAAAGGCTTTAGTTTGAATTTGACTTTGAAAAGTAGCCTAAAATTTTATGTTCCTGTAGTGCATATTTTAGACATTGACTTTTTAGAATGCCATTTTAAAAAGTTTTCTTTAGGTTTTCCTTGTTTGTTTTAGAAATTATTTATTACATATTAGAACTGTACTATGGGATAGGTCCCACCATGCCAATTTCTCCCTTATGGGTCCAACTGGAGATGAATATAAAATAGATGATGGTGATGATGATGATGAAGAAGAAGACGACTTAGAAGTGTGTGTATATAAACAAGCTAATGGAATTTGTGATACATTTGGGAAAGCACATAAATATCATAAACTGGTACAATCTTAAGTAACCAATATTAGAGTTTAACAACTCTTATCATTAATTTTCTTATGTTAAACTTTAAAAATAGCCCTAATATAGATAAGCCTTTCTGTACCTTCGGTTTTCTCATATGTAAGAAATGATACTGAAATGACTTTTGAATAACTACTTTTGTTTCTCCTTGTAAAAAGAAAATGCTTTTGAACCTGTGAAAATGTTTTGTACCTGTTTCAAGGCATTTTAAACATTAGAAATAGGTGGTATTTTGGGGACAGACAGTATAGTTTCTGAAATCACAGGTGAGCAACTTTTCCTAGCCTTTTTCTTCTGTTCCTTTTGGAGAGAAAAGGGTGCTACTGAGAATATTCCTGCTTGCTGGTGTTTTCTTTACCTTGTGCTTGTCCTGCCCAATTACAAATATTCTATAACCCTCTCCCTTTTTTCCCATTGATCACATGACTAACTACTCCCAAGTCTTGTTCTTAAATGACAATAAATAGTAACAATGACAGCAATTGCTGATACTGAGTATTAGCCAAGAATTTATATTTATTTACTTAAAGGCTTTATATTTATTGACTGAGTTAATCCTCATACTCTGGAGAGAGAAGCCCATGTTATCTTTTTTCAACCCATGTTATTTTTTTCCTCCCCATGTTATCTTAAAGCAGATTTTACAGATGAGAAAACTGAAGTGCAGAGGTGTTAAGTGACTTGTCTAGGATTATATAATCATTAAATGGCAGAACTGGGATTTGATCCAGACTTCTTGGCTCTGCAGCATGCTTGGTTATATAGCCTCTCAGGAAGAACAAGGAAATGACTATTCCCTCCTGTCTCCTCTGATTCTGGAAATTTCAAAGGAGTAGTTTTATAGCACAATTAACATAATTTTGGTATTGTTTCTTGAAATTTCTTTTTTTTTACCATGCACATTCCAGTTTATCTCTTTCTCTTTCTCTTTCTCTCTTTGTCCCTCCCTCCCTCTCTGCCTCCCTCCAGCCCTCTTTTTCTGTTAGTAAATTTTATGGGGGGGTGGGGTGGGGTGGGTACTGTACTGAAAACAAACTAGCTTTGACCTGTAATCCGAATGACTGAGGAGACTGAAGCAGGAGGATCACAATTTTGAAGCCAGCCTGGACAATTTAATGAGACCTTGTCTCAAAATGAAAAATAAAAAGAACTGGAGATATAGGTCAGTGGTAAAGTACTCCTAGGTTCAGTCCCCAGTACCAAAAGGAAAAAGCCTGCATGTACAGGAGAGAGCAACACGGAGCCTTGCGTGTGGTTATTCTTCTAAGAAAGTGGCTGAGAGGTGCATGGTGCTGGGGGTATGGTATGTGTAGGTGGCTGGTGAAAGATTTGGGATTGTGATGAACTGACAGATAAAGAAGGATGGGGTTGGGCTGGGGTTGTGGCTCAGTGGTAGTGTGCTTGCCTTGCATGCATGGAGTGCTCGCTGGGTTTGATCCTCAGTACCACATAAATAAATAAAATAAAGGTATTGTGTCCATCTATAACCTAAAACTGAAAAAAAAAGGATAGGGTTTAAAAATCTTTTTCAAGGCAATTCTATCCTTAAGATTTCCAAGATCAAGGAAGAAGCTTTTCTTGAAGTTCTTGAAGACAGGAAGGAAACCTTCCCCTTCAAGTTTTTTTTTTCTCCTTCCCTTTCCCTTATCTTCAAAGTTTGAGAACTCTTTTTTTCCCTCTGCTTGATGGAAGGGGAATCCTTCAGTTCTGCAGTATCTCTGACATGTACTCTGTTTTCTGATTAGGTTTTTCTGAAGAAGACGTACCACCTGAACCTCAAACATTCAGTGGTAGAGTGCTTGTCTATGATGTATAAGGCCCTCAGTTTGAACCCCAGCCCTGTCAAAAAGAAAAAGAAAAGAAAACTCTGTAATTTCAAATGAGCCCTTACTGAAATTGTTTTAAGTTAAAAATGAATTTATTGGCTCATATGAATGAAATCATATGGCAGGATGGCACCAGCTGCTGTACTCCACACTTTCAGGTTCAAGCCCAGGGAAAGGAAAAATATCTTTTCTGAGCAGCTGCATAAATTCTGTAATCTATGCTTTACTTTTTAATTCTCTCTTTTAGTAATCAATTTCATTTTTTGAATAAATTGTGTATTCTCAGATTTTAAAAACAAAGCAGTTTTAAAAAGATATAAGGTAAACAGTTTTTCTTCTAGCTTGTCCCTTTTGTCATTTTAAAGGGCCTCTTTGTTCAGCTTAATACTTTTTGTTCTGAATTTTATCTTTCTGATGATGAAATCTGGGCTTATGCTTTCTTTTTATTTGCACTTGCCTAGTTTATACAGGCATTTTTCAGCCATTTTTTATTTTAAATCTTTCTGAGTTACTTTATTGTGAGGTATGTTCCTGTTTATAGCACAAGAATTTTTTATGTAATCCATTTCAAGGTTAATATTTATTTATTTATTGGCCATTGGGGATTGAACCCTGAGGCCCTCTATCACTGAGCCATGCCTCCAGCCATTTATCTGTTTATCTATCTATCTATGTATCTATTTGCCTATTTATTTATTGAGATACAGTCTCATTAAGTTGCAGAGACTTGCCTTCAAACTTAGGATCCTCTTGCTTCAGCCTGCAAAGTTGGTGGGATTACAGTGTGCACCACCATGCCTGGCTACTAATTTTCTCTTAGTAATGGGTGTAGCCCATTTCTTCTATTACTGTATCAGATATATTTGATATTAATTTGTCCATATTATTTTGTATATGTTTTATTTTTGTATCTTTTAAAGAATTTTTCACTTTATGGTTGCTGATGTTATGGGGTTATTCTGCTATTTTTGTTCTAGTACTTATTATAATTTCACATAATGCCATTAGTCTTATAATAAAGTGGTCATAGTTCTGTACTGTGAGCACTTATAAACTTAATGAATTTCATACTAATTCTAGTATAGAGATATTACAACCATGTTACAGTGTGTGTCTCTTAATCAAGAAGTCTGTTTCATTCTGCCTTCAGAGGAGAGAGCAAATTACTCAGCCAGGAAGCTTGGAACTCAGTCAGGATTATCATTATCAATAAGTGGGCTGTCAGAAGAGGCCTTGTGAATTTTTCCAGAGTAGACTGTGAGCCTTTAATAAGTCTCTTTTTATCTATAAATATTAGTTTCTAAAGTCATCACAAATCATAAAATGTGTCAACTGATATTTGTTCACAGTTGAACCTTGGCTAGGCATCTCTGAAGCTGGTCTGTTTTTTGATACTGAAAAATCACCAATTTTATGTCCATTTTGAAATTAAAATATATTATAGATCTGAAGTTCTCTTGTAGTGTGGGCTCCATACTTATTGAGAGTTTTATCACCATTTAAATTTTTAAAACAATATATTTGGCAACAGAGGCATGTTACATATAAAAAGGATTCAGTTCTGTTGGCATAGCCTACTTAATAACCGAGACCCCTTTCCTGATCTTATCCTGATATCTGGGCCCAGGGAGGAGCCTACCTTCTTTCAGCCTTCTGTCCACTCTGGACAGAAGTAGCCTCTGTGGAGGATGGTAGAGGAAAAGCGGTTTTAGACTTTTTAGACCAAGTCAATTATACAACTATAGATGAATTCCTTAATTTTTATTTGGTGGAAGGTGTTTACTGCCCACCTTTCATAGAACAGTTGAAACAGACTATCACTGGGGTATGTTCTTTAGAGAGTTCCATTTTCATTTTTCACTATAGTCCTATGATGGCTGTCAGGTAGGCTAGTATATCAGTCTGCAGTTTATGTGTTAATCATGCAGGAAACCTGTTAAAAATGAAATTGTTCCCTTCCCTCTAACTTTCTGCTGAATTTGGGGTGTGGAATCTGTGCCTTTGATGTGTACTTCAGTCGTGTGACTCTGATATAGGCCTGCCACAGACTATACAGTTTGAGGAAATTAAGAGTTGACAATTCTTTGAGACAGTTTTATCACTGTTTAATCTTTCAAAAACAATACATTTGGTAACAGTCAGGAGTGTTACATGTGAAAATGATAAAGTAGAGATTTTACTAAAACACAGTTTTACAAAATTCTGGTATTTCTTATGTGCAGAATTTCTAATAGATTTTTTGTTCTAAGGAGAAGGGCATTAGAATTTGCCATTTCTTTAATTAAGAAGTCTGGGAAAATACAAATAGGAGATTTTATAACTTTAACTATTTTGTGAACAAAATATTTGCACGAGGATGTTTAATATACAGATTATGAAACAATGATTTTAACATTCTTGTAAATGTTTCTACGAAAGCCTCAAGAATAACTGACAAGTTCAATTTATCAAATTTAATGGGTTTCTAAATCCTTATCTGCTTATCAAACAGAATCTTAATTAGAACAGTAATTGAGTAACCAGCTGCCTCTTGTGTTCACTCTAGGAACTTTTAAGAAAACATTGTGGAGCTCATGTAAGGTCATTCATTGTTTTTTGAGTTGCTAAATAATAACTTTGTTGTAGACTTCTAAAAATCCAGGTATTAAGGAAATCTGTAGGAAGATAAACATTGATAGGAGCTTTGCAGTAGTTAATCTGATACTCTCTTCTTAGTGGGTTAAGATAGGGAAAACAACAACAACAACAACAAAAACCCTTCTTCAGTACCACAGATGGGAGAAAATCCCCCCTCTTAGGTTCTTCCTCCATGAGCATAAGCCTGCTTAAACTGTAGGAGAATTGGGAAAGCCCTCAGAGCTGGGTGCTATCGGTTTCGATATTATTAATCTGTATCTCTTTGTGACTTTGGACATTGTACTTAATCTCTTAAAGCTCAGTTTACTCATTTTTAAAATTGAACTGATGCTGCCTGCCTCAAGGGAAGAAGGATTGTGGAACTTGTACTCATTTATTCATTTAGTTGTTCAGTGTAATACTACAAAGATTGAGTACCTCTTCTGTACTAGGTACTGTTTCAGGCATTGGTACAGCAAAAATAAAACTGCTAAAAGACCCTGTGCTCGTGAATTCTAGTGATGAATGCCATTTTACATTAGGTGATTGAGATAGATGTCACTGAGAAGGTAACTTGAAGACCTGAGGAGGATGAGGATGTCATGTGGTTATCTAGGAAAGAACATTTTGGGCAGAAGGAAAGTAGATGCAAAGTCCCTGAGGTAAGGCCTTAGCTGTGAGTGTTATTAGAGCAGAAGGAATGAAGGTGAGTTTAGAAATATATGAGGTTAGAGAAAGTGATTGGGCCAGATCAACATCTAATGTTTAAACCACTACCACTACTACCACCACCACTAGTACTACTACTGCTATTACTACTACTACTACTACTACTACTACTACTACTACTACTTTTTACTTAGCCCTATTAAAAAAGCAGGTCTTCTGAGGGCAGGGGGTTTTATGTGATAGAGAATTCTGAATATGCAACTTGGAAATTCTTTTCCTATTCATAGTGGAGAATGCGGAGCTACTGAAGGAATCAGAGAAGGAAAGTACAGCTCTCAGAGGAACCTTATACAGGGGCTTGAGGGGTAGACTAAATGTTACTATTTTGTTATTCATTATGAGTCCAAAGAGTAATTGGTAGAAATGACTGTGAATGTTTACAAAGCATTATATGGACTATTTTTTGGAATCATGTTGATTAATGAAAAATGCTAATTGTTTGCACCACACTTATTTTTCAACTGCTTCCTATTTTTCCCCTAATTGTGGAAAATTCCTCAGTGCATTTTATTTAGGAATTTTTTCTTCATGACTTATTTTTGCTTCAAAGATTGATTCTTAATTAAAAAATAATTTGTTTAAATGGAACATTTTTTATTATTTTATTTTGTGTCTAATTTCTTTTACATTCCCTGACACTTATCTCTGTATTTTTTGGAATAATTTTTATTTATATATATTAAACATGTAGAAAAATGCACAAGTCACACAGGCATAGTGCAGTAAATTTTTAAAAAGTGAATACACCTCTGTACACAGCATCCAGATCAAGAAATAGAGCATTGTGAATACCCCAGAAGCCTCCTTTGTGCCCTCCCTGACATTTTTTTTAGAACCAGGGGTTGAACCCAGGTTGCTTAACCACTGAGCTGCATCTCCAGCCCTTTTAAAGATATTTTATTTGAAAACAGGGTCTTGCTAAGTTGCTTAGGCCTTGCTAAGTTGCTGAGGCCGACTTTGAACTCATGATCATCCTGCCTTAACCTCTCCAGCTGCTAGAATAACAGGAGTGTGCCACCTCGCTTGGACTTTGTGGCCCCTTTCTGTCACTGCTGTCCCTCAAAAACTCTACATATAAATTAATTTTTCCTGTTTTGATTTTTATATAAATAAAATTATATGGCATACACTATCTTCTGGCTTCTTATGTTTTTGAAATTAAAAAGTTATTCTCATTGCTGCCTGAATGTCCCAAGGAAAACAGGGCAGAGGCTGGGAGGGTCAACCACTCAAGAAATGCTTCCTACTCAGGCCGGAGAGAAGAAAGCGGCTCAGTTGGGACGCGGGTCTGGACCCCCACTAGCTACCTGGAGCTCAGTTCCACAGGGAAAACCCTTCACATGGATCTGTGACTCAGGACCTGGGGAGCTGGGGCTGGAGGGCGCACTGGAGCCCTAAGTCAATGTTTCCAGAGCAAACACCACCACCAGAAGTGGCAAGGTCACTGACACACCACATGGCTCTCCCCAGCTAGGGCCAGGTCCCTTTAGGAACATTGTTATCATTCCTGGATCCGCCATCCCGGCCCTGGCGCTGCCATCCCGGCCCTGGCGCTCTGATACTCCTCAATTGGTCCATTCAAACAGAGCCCCATTTTGCATATTATTCTTAATAAATATTCATAGTTCAAGCCATAATGGCCCTTTCAAGGCTCCTGCTTTGAATGCATGTTAACAACAGAGTGTCTTTGTATACTTACATGTAAAAATACACTGACCACCCTGTGGATATGCAGCATATATATTTATAAATAGTTATCACTGAGTCATGGCTGACATTTTCAAAATGCTGTATTTGAACTAGACCTCGTTTTTTTCTGTCTCCCAAGCTGAGAGGCCAGAAGAGGTTAATTAATCCAATTTTGCCTAATAATGTGTGGTGTAATGATCTATTATAGTTAATTGCAACCATTTGAGTTTATGAAAAGCTAAGCCCATGATGAAACTATGAAGAAAAAAATAATTGCAATTACACTAGGGGAAAAAACCACACCGCTGGGTGTGAGTTAATTGTTGCCCAAACTCCCATTATAAACAAACAAAGTGTGTGGGGACAAATGATTCTACTGTGAAAACAACATGAAAATGGTTCATATAAATAAAAAGTCCAGGGATCAGAAGTAAATTTCTCCCAATTGATTTGATGCTACTTCCCCTTTCTTATTTTATTTTATTTTTTATTTTTTTTTTTTTTGGTTACAAGGATTGAACCCAGGAGTTAACCACTGTGCCACATCCTTGGCCTCTTTTTTTTAATAATATTTTTTTATTCGTAGAATCCCACTGGTTATACAGTTATATAGAGAGAGTAATAATGTTTACTGATTCATTCTATTATCTTTCCTACCCCTATACCCCTTCCCCTCCCTTCATTCCCCTCTACCTAATCTAAAGTAATTCTATTCTTCCCTAGCTCCCTGCCCCATTGTGAATCAGCATCTGTATATCAGAGAAAACATTCAGCCTTTGGTTTTTTGGGATTGGCTTATTTCACTGAGCATGATATTCTCCAGCTCCATTCATTTACCAGAAAATACCAGAATTTCATTCTTCTTTAAGGCTGAGTAATATTCCATTGTATATACCACATTTTTTTTATCCATTCATCTGTTGAAGGGCACCTAGGTTGGTTCCATAGTTTAGCTATTGTGAGTTGAACTGCGATAAACATTGATGTGGCTGCATCACTGTAATATGATGATTTTAAGTCCCTTGAGTATAAACTGAGAGGTGAGATAGCTGGGTCAAATGGTGATTCCATTCCAAGTTTTTTGAGAAATCTCCATACTGCTTTCTGTTTTGATTTTCATTTCTCTAATTGCTAAAGAGGTTGAACATTTTTCCATGTATTTGTTGATCAATTGTATTTCTTCTTCTGTGAAGTGTCTGTTCAGTTCTTAGCCCATTTATTGATTGGGTTATTTGTATTATTATTATTATTATTATTATTATTATTATTATTAAGTTTTTTGAGTTCTTTACATATCCTGGAGATTAATGCTCTATCTCAGGTACATGTAGTAAAGATTTTCTCCCATTCTGTAGACTCTCTCTTCATGTTACTTTTTTATATTCTATTTAGAGACAGGGTCTTACTAAGATGATTAGGGCCTTGCTAAGTTGCTGAGACTGGTTTTGAACTTGTGATCCTTCTGCCTCAGCCTCCTGAGCCACTGGGATACTTCTCCTTTCTTGACACTTAAATAGGGCACTGTATTGCAGGTATATTCATGTCCAAGGTTATCTAGTGGTTAAGTTTGTGGCTAGGGCTGACACCCTGAGAAGTTTCATTCAGTCCATATCATGGCTCAGACACAAGCTTCTGCCTGAAGTACCTGGCATGATTTTTTTCTGCACTGTGAAACTATCTCTACTGGTGGAAAAGTTTACCAGGCTTTGCAACTATTGGCTTCTATTGACCAATCAAGCACATGCCTGACTCTTAGGACAACAGCATATACCCACCTCCAGGCTGGATCCCATCTCCAGGCTGGACTGCTCACAGTATCTGCCCTGCACGCCACAGCTATGGGTGTTTTTTTACATCCCAACCCTTACTCTGCTGTGCTTGTGATCCTTCCCCCACTCCAGCAGAGTAGGGGCTTCCTTAGGACTGTGACAGTCATTTTTTTCCTCTATACCCTGGCAATAGTAGTTGCCCAGCCCCTTAATAAAGTTTTAAATGAATAAACAAAAGAAAGAATGAATGAATGAGTACATTTTCCTTCCTTACAGGCCTAAGTCAGCACAAATCACTTGTTCTTTTCCCCAAAAGTGTCCTTTGTTTCTTCTCCCTGAGGGGACTGTTTCATGGGTTTCTTGAATCCTTCCCAGGCACACAGTAGTGTAACCACAAGATCAGCTACCTAATTTGTAGGGCCCACTGAAAAATGAAAATGCAAGCCTCTTACTTTTAATTATTATTCTAATAATTTTGAAGCTTAAAAATTCTTTAAAATTCACAAACTTAAATTATTGGGACTGGGGTTGTGGCTCACCGGTACAGCACACACCTACTGTGCTTGAGGCACTGGATTTGAACCTCAGCACCACATATAAAAATAAAAAATAAAAGTATTGTATCCACCTACAACTAAAAAATGTTTTAAAAAATATTAAATTATTAAGAAGTATTAAGAATTTCAAAACAGAGCTGCATTAATCCTTTCTAAGAGCCAGGCCATGAGTCTGGCCCATGGTCCATGGTTGCAGGTCCATGAAGTCTGCTGTGTCTAGCCACCTGTTTGAAATTACCCTGCATGCCATGCCCTTTTATCTGGTAACTGCAACTTTTATTTGAGGACCCAACTATGTATGTAGCTTGCTTGGGACTAACATCACCTCACTATTCCAGGTGTGGATGTGTGATCTGACCTGGCCAATGAGAGAACTGCATCCTCCTGGCCATGATTGGTTTAAGGATGGGCATGTGACTCAAGCATAACCAATGAGAATATGCCTCAGAATTTTGCTTCAAAAAGGAGGTACTTTTTCCTTGTGCTGTTAACTTGGTCATCAGTTGGGAAACCCTGCCTGGGAAAAAACTGATACTAAAAAAGCAGGGCTGAAATGATGAGATGAGATTCCTGCCAACATCTGATTGAGCTGATCTTCTATTTGTTTCTGTTCTTTCTTTCATTCCTCTTCTTGTTCTTTTAAAATATGAACCAATAAATTTCCTACTTGGCCTAAGCCAGCTTATGTTGGTTTCACTCACTTGAAACTGAGAGAGACCTGACTAATGGGTTGGAGCTTAATAAATGCCTTTCAGTTTGAATGATATACTGCAAGGACTTGAAGGAGTCCATTGTTTAGTTCTAGTTCTGTCACCGTTCTCTGCTTGGTTTCTTCAGACTGGAATATCAAGGCAGGAAATAGAATAGCCCAAAAGCTGTGACTGGGTTATTAAAATGAGAATTTAATAGTATGTTAAGGATTATTTCTTATCCATGCTCATTTTTTATGTGTGTAGAGGGAGGCAGAAGGGGAAGGCCTTTCTGCTTTGGGGATTTGAAAACAGTTTTTAACATTAAATGTGTCTACTTTTTATAATATGAAAGGATCATTATTAAGTTTATTTTTTCATAGGATTTGAAGAGAATCATCTCAGACCATCTTGCCTTTCCAGACCGAGCACTGGTTCCAAATAGCTAACTCTGACCAGCCATGCCAACCCTTCCTGTGAGGACAAGTTTAGGGGTACACAGCGGTCCAGGTGAGCCCCATTCTTTCTCACCCCAGGACTCAGCCTGCTGCTCCTCCCTCTCTGCTCAGCGTCTACCATCTGCAGGCCATTTGGGGGCTTACTGACTTGGGCTTACCCACAGCCCTGCCTGCATCCTTTCACCATAGTTTCATTTGGACTCTTGAGCCAAGGTCTCAGTTTGCTGATTCCACTGCCAACAGCAAACATTATCTATCTTCTGGATATGCTGGCAAGGAAACCATTTTTTTGTTTTGTTTTGTTTTACCCTTCGGGGCCCGCCAAAATCAGAGGCCAGTTAATCTTCCTGGTGATCTCATCTGAGTATGCTTCTCATCTGCCCAGAATGGAGCCTAATCTGTGCTTGGCTGCAATGCTGTGAAAGCCCCACCTCATTCATCTGCCCCTGAAGGTGACCTGATAGCCATTGCTGAGGATGGTGCTAGGTTGTCCTCTTTCCCCCTGAGTTTCCTGTTCTATCTGCTCCCACAGATCCTTCACTGAATCCTTTTTGCCTTTTTGAAGCTTGATAATTCCATGGATTCCACCTGTCCTATGCCCTCTCATGGCTCTCAGGTAGAACCTTCCAGTACCTCTCCCCAGCACCAGTCCTGCCATCTTCCTGGATAAGCTGAATATTTTTTTTTGTCTCAGCCAGTATCCTAACCTCAAATTTGTTTACCTCCTCAACTTCAGTGACCTCCTCTCTCCACCACTTCAGCTGTGACTATGTCTTATGCGTTCGCAAAACTCAGAACTGAAATGTTAAGCTCCAAACCACACCCTCTCCTTTTCTTTTCTTTCTTCTTTTGGTATAGGGGATTCAACCCAGGGCATTTATACCACTGAGTTATATCCCTAGCTCCTTTTACTTATTTATTTTTTCTAGGCAGGGTTTTGCTAAATTTCTGAGACTACCCTTGAACTTGTGATCATCCTGCCTCAGTCTCCTGAGTCTCTGGGATTGTAGGTGTGTGCCATTGTGCCTGGCCTCAAATCCCATTTCCTAACTTCAATTCCCTTCAGTTCCTTGGTTTCTGGCAATAATACTGTAAGACATTTAGCATTTTTGTTTATAAAGACCCATGGACAATGGACAAATCCATTTTCCCTGAATTCACACATTCAGAGCCAGGAGTGTAGCTTAGTGACAGAGCACTTGCCTAGCAAGTGTGAGGCCCTGGATTTCATTCCCAAGACAAACCAAAAAAACAAAAACAACAACAACAAAATCATATTCAGCAAATATCTATTGACTCCACACGTGTGCCCAGCAGTGCCTGGCACCGCACATAAACCTTCACTGTATTGGGAGGAGGTTGCAGTGACCTATTGCTGTGTAATGAACCTCTCCAAAACTTAGTGTCTTTAAATAATAAGAATTTATTAAGCTTCAAAAATCTCTTCCAGAATTGGGTCAGGACCAGGTTAGGCAACTCTTCTGCTGAACTGTGTCATTGGCATCATTGGGGTCATTCACTCATCTACAGGCAATAAATAGCTGGTGTGGGCTGATGGGTC